>NW_024081113.1:1357612-1499798 GCF_003009895.1 Hyaena hyaena
TTTTTGGAGGTTCTCCAGACTTCTTTCTGTGATTGATTTCAATTTTCAAAGCATTATGATCTGAAAGTGTGCATGGTATGATCTCAATTCTTTTATATTTATTGAGGGCTGCTTTAAGTCCCAGTATGTGATCTATCTTGGAGAATGTGCCATGCGCACTTGAGAAGAAAGTGAATTCCCTGGCCTCAGGATGTAAAGTTCTAAATATATCCGTCAGATCCATCTGTTCCAATGTGTCATTCAAGTCCATTGTTTCTTTAGTGATTTTCTGTCTAGTTGATGTATCCAAACTCCCCTGCTATTAGTACATTCTTGTCTATAAGATTGTTTCTGTTTGTGATTAATTGTTTTAAATATTTAGGTGCTCCCATATTTGGTGCATAGACATTTATAATTGTTAGTTCTTCCTGATGGGTGGACCCTGTAATTATTATGTAGTGCCCTTCTTCATCTCTTGTTATTGTCTTTAATTTAAAGTCCAGTTTGTCTGATATAAGTATAGCTATTCCAGCTTTCTTTTGACTGCCAGTAGCATGATATATATTTCTCCATCCCCTTACTTTTAATCTGAAGGTGTCCTCCAGTCTAAAATGCGTTTCTTGTAGATAGCAAATAGATGGATTTTGTTTTTTTTTATCCATTCTGCTACCCTATGTGTTTTGATTGGAGCATTCAGCCCATTTATATTCAGTGTTATTAGTGAAATATGGGCTTAGAGTCATTGTGTCGATTGTGGGATTCATGCTTGTGGTGGTGTCTCTACTATCTTGTGTTCCTTGCAACATTTCCCTTAGAGAGTCCCCCTCAGGATCTCTTGTAGGACTGGTGTGGTGGTGACAAATTCTTTCAATTTTTGTTTATTTGGACAGACTTTTATCTCTCTTTCTATTCTGAATGACAGGCTTGCCAGATAGAGGATTCTTGGCTGCATATTTTTTCTGTTCATCACATTGAAGATCTGCCATTCTCTTCTGGCCTGCCAAGTTTCAGTAGATAGGTCTGTAACCTCTCTGATAGGTTTCCCTTTGTATGTTAGGGCCCTTTTCTCCCTAGCCACTTTCAGAATTCTCTCTTTGTCCTTATATTTTACTAATTTCACTATGATATGTCATGCAGAAGATTGATTCAAGTTAAGTCTGAGGGGAGTTTTCTGTGCCTCTTGGATTTCAACATCTACTTCAGGTTGGGAAGTTCTCTGCTATAATTTATTCAACCTCCTTTCCCTCTCTTTTCCTCTTCTGGGAGTCCTATGATATGGAGATTGTTCTGTTTGATGGTATCGCTGAGCTCTTGAACTCTTCTTTCATGTTCCTGGATCAGTTTAGCTCTCTTTTCTCAGCTTCCTCTTTTTCTATAATTGTGTCTTCTACATCACTTATTATCCTTTCTGCCTTTTCAATCCGTGCATTGGATGCCTCCATTTTATTATGTATCTCATTTATAGCATTTTTAATTCATCATAACTATTTTTGAGCTCCATAGTGTTTATAGCCATAGTTTCTCTGATGTTGATGTCTTCCATGTTTTTTTCAAGCCCAGTGATTAATTTTATGACTATTGTTCTAAATTCTTGTTCAGTTATGTTGCTTATATCTGTTTTGAGCTGTTCTTTAGCTGTCAATTCTTCCTGGAATTTCTTTGGAGGAGAGTTTTTCCATTTCATCCTTTTGGTTAGCTTTCTATCTCGTTAATTTTAAAAGCTTATTGTACACTCTGCCCCTGTGGGTCTGCTGTATTAAAGAGGGCTCTTTGACTGTTCAGGGAGTGTTCTTTGAATGGTGTCTCTTGGTTTCTGTTGTTGAGAGTGGTTATTTTGTTTCTCTACTCATAGCGGTATTTGGGACTCTCCACCATGTATACTTCGGCGTGTTTCTTGAGGTAGCCACACTTACAAGGTTTCCTTCCCAGTGTAATCTGTCTCCTTCTCCTCCCAAACTCATGTGGCTCAGTGTCCTATGACTTAAGGCCTTCTCTGTTCGAGAGATGGGTGCAAGTGAAATGCAGGGAGCTCCCTACATCTCCACCATCTTGCTGGCACTCCCTCCCAAATTAGGATTTTAAAGAAAATTAATGAAGAGGCCATTTTCAGAGGTGGGGAATCAAAACATATTGTTCAGGTTCTCAGGGACCAGAAGCAGTGGGAAGAAATTACTACCCTCTGTCACAGAGTCCAAGTGGGCTGAAAGGTTGTACTGGGGACAGAGGTCAGGTGGAAACCTGGAAGGAAAGTATTTAGAATTAAGGTAATCTTAGGGAAAGGGAGGGGAAAAAGAATGCCCCAAACTCTCCCTTTACTAACCCTGTGCGCTCCTGATATTAGTTGCCATGGGATTATGTCAACAGAACGTCCGAAGGCAAAGGAGCCCAACAGAGCAGCACGTGCCCAAAGCAGCCCTACACCCTGAATTGGGGCCCAGGGCAGTGTTTAGAGAGTAGGGGAAGATAGGGATGAAAAACGTCCCCTAATGGTCACAGACACCTGCTATTCGCACCCTTTTATGCTCCGCTCCCAGAGGGGACCAAGAATAGTCTGTGTGGCCAATAGGGTATGGCAGATATGGTGGTTTACCATTTCAGAGATTAGGATACAAAACCAAACAAACAAAGCTTCTGCCAGGTTTTCTCTCTCGTTTGGATCAATCGCTCAGGAGGAAGCCAGCTGCCATCATGAGCAGCCCTTATGGATAGAAACCATGAAGGGTATGTGGTTGAGCCTGGAGGTGGGTTCTAGTCCCAGTAGGGTCTCAGATTATCACAGTCCCAGCTGGCGGCCTCATTAAGTGACTCTAATACAGAACCATACAGTGAAGTTATCCCCAGATTTTGCCCTGCATACTCTGAGTTAATGTTTATTGTTTCTAGCTGCTAAGTATTGGATTAATGCGTTATGCATCAATTGAAAACTAATATCATAATAGATATTCATTCATACATGAGTGCTTCTCTAAAGGTAAGGTGAATGAAAGGAAATTTCAGATGCCATATAGCACAAATGACCCAGAATTTGCAATTTGAATGTAATCAACATAACCACCACCTAAAATAAATTATCAATACTCTTACATGTGTAAGAAACACATGTTATAAATAAAAGTATAATGTATCATTCACAATAGGAAGAATACAACCCAAAATTACACAACACAGGAAGAAAGAGAACACTGATCCATTTTCAGAACAACTCCAAGAGTTTAAATACTGGAAAAAACAGAAAAGGATTTTTTTTTTTATTTCTAGGAGAGAGAGAGAGAGACAGTGTGAGCAGGGGAGGGTCAGAGAGAGAGGGAGTCACAGACTGAAACAGGCTCCAGGCTCTGAGCTGGCAGTCAGCACAGAGCCCGACGCGGGGCTCGAACCCACGAACCGCGAGATCATGACCTAAGCGAAAGTCGGACGCTTAACCGACTAAGCCACCCAGACGCCCCTAGAAAAGGATTTTTTAAGTGGTTGCTATTACCACAATCATATATAAAGAACCCATAATGAATAAAATTCATAATGAATAAAAAAGGGACTTTCAGAAGCTATAAGAAAACTATAAGAAACAACATAATCAAAATTCTAGAATAAAAATAAATTTAAAATAAAAAATTACACTGTGCTTAAGAGCAAATGAGACATAGAAGAGTTGATAGATTTGAAAATAGCTTATTATAAAACCTGAATGGAAGAACATAAATAAAAATGATTTTAAGACATAACAGAGCATCAAGAACCTCTGTATGACGATATCCAAAGGTCTAAAACAACAGTTGGGACCCCAGAAGGAGAGGAAGATGGGGAAGTGGCTTGCAGTATCGAAGAAATATTGTCTACCACCCAAAATGGGGGAAGGAAATGAATCTTAAAGTTCAAACAGATAATCCAACATCAAGGAGGATAAAGAGAAAGAAAACCTGACTCAGGCATCTCGCCGTCAGAGTGCTGAAAGTCAAGCACGAAACGAAAATCATGGCCACCGCCAGAGACAAACAGCATGTTATGTAGAGAGGGACCATCTGAATGCATGCTGATTTCTCATCAGAAACAATAGAATATTAACTTTAAAGTCCTGAAAGAAATACAAAATAAAGAGCTGCCAACACAGAATTCTATTTACATGGAAAACATCACTGCAGAATGAAGGCAAAATAAAGCATATTCAGTAAATGAAAACTCAGAGAATTCACTGCCAGCAGCCCTTTAATGTAAGAAGCTCTAAAGGATGCTTGGCTGAAGGGAAAGAATTTTGGATGGGCTAGAAGTGAGGAGCGATGGGTACCTAAATATGTACAAATGCATAAGACTATTTTTCTCTACAGTTGTCTAGCATACAAATTATTATTTATTTATTATCTGTTTATTTATTTATTTTGAGATAGAGAGGGGGAGGGGCAGAGAGAGTGGGGGAGAGAGAGAGAGAGAGAGAGAGAGAGAGAGGATCCCAAGGAGGCTCCACGCTATCAGCACAGAGCCTGATGTGGGGCTTGAACTCATGAACTGTGAGATCATGACCTGAGCTGAAGTCAAGAGTCAGATGCTTAATGGACTGAACCACCCAGATGTCCTCAAATGATTATTTGAACAGATATTCTAACACAGCATTATGGTGATTATGACACAGGTAGATGTACCACATGTAATTATTACTATAGTAAAGGCCACCACAGGGTGCACACAAATCTCCAGTGTTAAAAAGTCTACTTTAGGCATAGCAGTGAAATATTAAATCTAGGCAGTCTGTGAAAAGTTCACGTGTATCGTAATTCCTAGAGTGACTATGAAAAATATGTAATGAGGGGCATCTGGGTGGCTCAGTCAGTTGAGTGTCCGACTTCAGCTCAGGTCATGATCTCCCAGTTCATGACTTCGAGCCCTGTGTCAGGCTCTGTCCTGACAGCTCAGAGCCTGGAGCCTGTTTTGAATTCTGTGTCTCCCTCTCTCTCTGCTCCTCCCCAGCTCATGCTTTCTCTCTCTCTCTCAAAATAAACAAACATTAAAAAAATTTAATAAAAATATGTAAGAGTGATAGTTATAAAGCTAGTAAATAAAATAGATACCTAAAATATTAAAATAATTGTTTTTAAAGATTTTTTTTTTCAGAAATCTGCACACCCAGTGTGGGGCTCCAACTTACACCTCCAGGATCAAAAGTTGCATGCTGCACCAACTAATAAGCCAGCTAGGCACCCCAAAAATACTGTTGAAAAGTCAGGAAAGCAGACCAGGGATGACAAGGGACAATGGTATGTTTGATCACAGCTTGTTGCCTCTCTGTACCAGACTATGTGGCTGTCCCGTCATTCTCTCCCTGGCAGCAACAGCACTATCTTCAGGAGATCGTAAGGATGCATGCATGTTGGGCTCTCTGTTGGGAACTACTGGAAAACTCCACAAGGCCACCTAGGAGATGCTCAGAGCCTCAGGAAGATGTGGGCAGATCTGTGTCAAAATCACAGAAGCGTGTTCCTCCTCTGGGCCTTCAGGAGAGGGACGTCCAACAGAAGGAAGCATTTGGAAACTACCAAACGGAGTTCAGCACAGAATGAATAAACACCCTTGCCTCTCTGTTCTCTTGCCCCGCATTCCAGGGCCTCTCCACATTGGTAAAACCGAAGCAAGAGAGCAAGGGGGGTGATGCAGCGATGTC
This sequence comes from Hyaena hyaena, assembly GCF_003009895.1. NCBI lineage: Eukaryota > Metazoa > Chordata > Mammalia > Carnivora > Hyaenidae > Hyaena > Hyaena hyaena. The sequence continues at coordinate 1,363,242 of NW_024081113.1, forward strand.
CTCTGTGAGGCTGGTATTCCCAGGCCACAAAGCTGGGCAGCAAAAGCACAGGCACAGATGTGGAAGAGAATAAGGAACAGACGTCCAGGCTGCTCGGTGGACTCCCACTTCCTCATTTAGATTCACAGCATGAGGCTACCGAGAAGGAAGCTGATTGACATACATATCTCAGCTGTTTGACATATAGAAGTTGATTTTTCTAATCCTGGCAGGCCCTAAATTGCTGGACACTTGAATATCTTAGATTGAAAACCAAGATGAACTGGAATACAGGTCGATTAAAAGATTTTCCCTGCCTAAAGTCTACAAACTTGCTAATATCTGTCTCACTTTAATTTTCTTTCAGTTCTGGGCTGAAAACATCAAAAAGCAATCTACATACAGCAACATTCTATACTTGTTTTTTATGACTTCTATGCCAAAGCCAAAAGCTTGGGTGGCAAGGAATTTACCGTGGCTGGTGGTTTCACCAAATATTTGCTAGAGCCATCAGTCTCAACACTGCTCTTCACCTTCTGATTCCTTCCTTTTCTAGTCACTTCCGTAATTACCCCAGCAGACATTAAGCCATCCATCTTTGATGCTAAGAACCCAGCACCAGAGACTACTCAATACCATCTTTATGGCCATCAAGGATCAACTGAGCTAATGTATCTGAAACAAGTATAAAAGTGAAAATGGATGTATAGGCACATATACAATCTCTTTTGATAAAAAGAGAGAGAGAGAGAGAGAGAGAGAAAACACAAATCCCTCATATAGAGCAATTTTAAGCCTGCTGAGCGAACAGAAATACACACATGTGATTCCTGAAGGAGCGATAAGAAAGACGCTTATTTCCAGTGTCCAGCCCTGTTCTAATGGAGCCTTTATGAAGATCAATGTTGAAATTTAATCTTGGTTTGTCTTCCCTTCCATAAGTGAAATAAAATTGGATTGTCATTGGAGGCTTACAGAATTATTTCATTAGGAAACATTGTTTCACTGTAATTTTCAGCAGACCTGTATCTCCCCGTTTACGCACCATGCTTTGTGATAGGCACTGTCTTGTGTAAAGGAGCCAGAGATGGTCTCTGTAGATTGGCCCCTATGTTACTTATTTCTTCACAGCAGCCAAAGACCCTTTAAGCTCAAAACCCTGATCACGTCAACTTAAAATTTTGCCCCTCAGGCTGTGTTAAACATATCACAGATAAAAAGATCTTCAGCCATTTAGAACTAGTTTGTATACTTTGCAAAACTGGAGCCTGTTTCTACTGGACATAAATAAGATAGTCTGTGGTTATGCGCGTTCCAAGCCACTGTGGTCAGGGAGACCCGGCGCTGACACAGAGCTCTGCCGTGGAGGTGAAGGTCATCTCCAACACTGCTCCTCTCCGAGGGTTCCTTTGCTCTCCTTCTTTTCTGGATGGTGGCCTCTGAGCATAGAGCCTGAGGACAGGCAAAGCCAGGAAGGGACTTCCCTTCCTGCAAACCAGTCAAAGCCGCATTCACTACAGCTCGTGTGCTACTGCCACCTAGCTGGCATACCGTTTTTCTTCAACCCTCCCAGAAACCCTTGAACCCTACACACTAAGGATGTGAAAGTAAATATCACAGGGCCCTTGGCCTCAAGTATGATACAGCCACACGAGAGAGTAGGACTAGCCTGCATCGAAGTAGGACTTTTATAAAAAGCCAAGAAAAAGAAAATGCACGTCACTTATGTAACCAGTTTGAATTATATCAGAGCTCTTTCCAATTCTCTTTAACGTGTACATATGAAAGCCTTGGAGACAATTTCTTATCGCACACAGAGAACCTCCACGACCTTACATCAGATCAAATGCATTCCGGGCACGAGGCTGACGGGTCAGTAACATCCGTGTAATCCCAAAGTGTAGGTTCAGAGATTAGGACTGCAGATACTGATACTCAAAAATATTCTGAAAATTGTTTAACCTTTAACAGAATAGATGCCTGATTTTATGACAATATGGGTTGAGAAATTTTGGATAATGGAACAGGTTATATTTTTTCCCTGTATAGATGATTATGTTTACTTTCATATCAAAATTCCCCTATTCAAGAATATATTTGGATTGACTTTTACTAGTTGTGGTCTTAAAAAACTCACATTTAAGACAGCCCAAAAACTATCTTAATTTTGCTCTTTACAAAGAATGCATATTTATTTAATTTTTACTTTATTGTATTCATTTGTAGTGAAAATAAAATCCTGATGCATTTTTCTTTTGGGAGAAATGGCTGTAATTTTTTTTTTAATAGTTTATTGTCAAATTAGTTTCCACATAACACTCAGTGCTCATCCCCACAAGTGTCCTCCTCCACGCCCATCCCCCCACCCCCACATCCATCAGTCCTCAGTTTTTGTCAGCATTCAAGAGTCTCTCATGGTTTGCCTCTCTCCCTTTCCCCCACCATTTCCGTCCTTCTTCTCCCCCTTGTTCCTCCGTCAAGTTCCTCCTAATCCTCCTATATGTGCAAACATATGATATTTGTCCTTCTCTGCCTTACTTACTTCGCTCAGCATAACACCCTCAAGGTCCATCCATGTTGCTACACATGGCCAGATTTCATTCTTTCTCATTGCCATGTAGTATTCCATGGTATAGATAAACCACATCTTCTTGATCCATTCATCTGTGGATGGACACTTAGGCTCTTTCCATGTTTTAGCTATTGTGGAGAGTGCTGCTGTGAACATTGGGGTACATGTGCTCCTATGCATCAGCAGAGAAATGGCTGTAATTATAGGCAGCAAGATGAGCTAATGGCATGTTATTTAATTGCATGCATATTGTTTAACTTTTTCAACACGTATATCTGAGAAGTACTTGGCTTATACATTAAAATACAACATATTTTACTGCCATCTGAAATGTTATTATATTTGTACAATATTTGAGAATTCTATAACTAATAAAGCCTTAATAAATGCTAATTCCACTATTTGCTCATGTGACCATATTCAATTATACAGACAGCCATAAGGAGACTCTTTATGTCCCACATTCTTTACCTGAAGCTTTTAGAAGAGGCTCATTAGGGCAAGATCTTGCACACAAGTGCCAGTTCTTCCCCACTTGCTGTAGCTTGGATATAACAGCTCAGGGAATTAGGTAAGTGGTTCTTCTAAATCATTAGAGCCCCTAAAGAATCAAAGTCATTGTGTATTCTATGTGTTGTGCTAACATTCAGGAAGATTTTCATTCGATAGAATTTGCCCACACCACCCATTATTAATTAGATCTCACAAAGTATTGAAAATACACCATGGAGAGTCCTCAGATCTCCATAAAATTTCAAGAAATAGATCAGAATGGAATATCAGAATGATTTATAAAGGAAGACAAAAATACATGGCATAAATAATACTTAGCAACTAATCAATAAAAATGCTTTTTATCGGTGTGATTTCAACTGAAATATTTGAAATTTTTAAATGGCAAATATTTCTTGAACATAATGTATGAAATTCTTAAGCATTTTATTATTCTTCAATATAATAAAACAAACAATTTAAAAAAAGGAGAAACCTGGATGTACCATTGTTTAAACAGAGAGGGTGTCACAAATGGATGAAGACGGTGTCACCTTCAAAAATAACAAAGCATTAAATTCACACCTAGTAATTTTACACCCATGACCTAATTCGGATTTTGATCCAAACAAAATTATGACATTTTCTGATGAAAACACTATGCATTCTGAATATTTGTCAAATTTGAGTAACAACTATAACTCAAAATAGCAAGATGAGTCAATAAGCAACGAATTAGCAAAGATGTCTGGGGCACCAGCGGAGGGCAAGATAGTTTCCAGTAGGGGTCTAAAGAAAGGTGTCATGGAATGGTTGGCCTTGGTACTCTGTGCTGACAGTTAAATGAGATCAGTTATTTGGATTTGAGAGAGCAGGTTCAGAGAAGACATGACCGTTAGAGGTAGGCATGGTAGTAAAGGGAAGTAATTCCTGACTGAAACTAGAAAAATGTATTGAACCCATATATAGGATACCTTCTAAGCCACTCTAGGGCTTTGGGCTTTCTTTAATGAGAAATGAAAGTTTGTTTTGCCTTTTTTTTAAAAACATAAATAAGGAAGCTGCATTATGACACTGGTGCATTAGAAAGTTTATGGCCAGGCATATATACAATCTTTGAGGCCATAAGTAATGAAAGCCTGCACTTTGGTTCCGGGAAGACAAATGCAGACCTAGAGGGGAGCTCTGATACTAGATGCAGCAGGAGAGAAACAAAACGAAAGACCGGACCACGAGGAAGCCACACGTCTGTGGACAGACACAATGTGCCCGCTGCTGTGCTGAGGCTAAGAGTTACTCATTTCTGATTCAGAAGTCTCAGGTCTTCTTCCTAGACACATGGAATTCAGGCAGACTAAGTTAGTTATTACTTTGCAAGAATGGCGAACTATCAGACTCTTCATAGCTCCTGACTCCCAAAGGTGCAGAGGTTTTGGTTTCCTCAGACAGCTATAACTTAAAAACATTTATACATTATCTTAAGATGTTGGTTCTTTGAGTAATAATGCATAAACACAAAAAGTGGCTCTCTGTCCTTCAGGAGCCTAAGCATACTGAGGAGACATCCTTGTTAATATACACAGGTTTCAGATAATATACAGCCTTATGTAAGTATTAGATTGTATTGGACTGTGTTTCGTGGTTTTGCTTATAAGTCTAGAGTTGAGTCTAAGCACTAACACTCTGGTCCATTGGGTTAGCGCTGGTTGGATTGGAGTGTTAAGGAAAGCTGAACACGTATCTAAAGAGATGCAAGAAGGACGACATCCAAGAAATAGGATGACTCTGAGAAAACCATGATATTGCAAAGGTTTTCATGAGCTTATTGGATGCAGAGACACTAAATGATGAAAGAATGAAGCACTTTTTGGGAAACACTGACAAATAAGCTAAGAGATACAGCTCAGTTCCAGAGCGAAGTCATGAAACTTCTTAAAAATGTTGCCCTTGACCCAATTAAAACCACTGCATTTTGAAATAGTATTGTGAAAATAGTACCAGCAGAATGGAGATGCAGTGAGATTGTAGTCATTAAAATATTCAACCCACAATCAGGAATTTTGGTTATCCAAATTTTGTTAGGATATTTCGTGTCCTAAGTTATCAATGAGCAGCCATGTAGAAAAGACCTCTTCAATGCTTTGACTTATTTATACATAATTAGAGAACTTTTATCATAGTATAATTCATTTGTTTAGCTTGCCTGCCTAAAGAAACAAGACCCATATTGGCTGAGACATTCTGCTATTCTTCTTCAGACACTTATCAAAGTTCAATAGATTCTTATGTAGACAAAAAAACAGATATATTTGGTCCTTAGTAAGTGCCTTTAAACTATTTCTGTAAGGTTTAGTTTCTCCCCAGCTTCCCTAAACTTCAACAAAATAGGTCACTCTTAAGTAGGAACTCATGTGAAGCCTCACTGAAAGCTATATACTCTTACATCTTAAGGCTCATTTATTTTCCTCTCTAAAAAATTCCTAATCTTTAAGCATTTTTTACACAAAAATACCAAGTAGTTTCATGAAACTTTTTTCATGAAATATTTTCAGGAAAAAATCCTGAAAATTTTTATTTTCATTATATATTTTAATGTTCATTTAGAGAGAGAGAGAGAGAAAGCAGGGGAGGGACAGAGAGATAGGGAGAGAGAATCCCAAACAGGCTCCACACTGTCAGCATAGAGCCCGATGTGGGGCCAAACTCATGAATCACAAGATCAAGACCTGAGCCCAGATCAAGAGTCCGGTGCTTAACCAACTGAGTCACCCGGGCACCCCATGAAAATGTTTATATAAATTCAGGACTCACATACCACGATGCTGTTGAGAGGATCAGCAACAAGCAGGACAGAAGAGCACATCTACTGGGGCTCACAAATGCACCGCTGATGTGAAATCTGCACACAAGGGGAAAATCAATACAGCTGATCATGTACTGCAAATGATTATGGAACACAATTATCAGGAATGTTTCTAAATCCAACAGCAGCCTAAGGGAAATAATGACAGACACAGCCATTTGTGTACAATGGCTGGTAAAAGTCATGGTAAAGAAACAAAACAAAACAAAACAGAAGACAAGTGGATACTGGAAATTTGGGGTAAAAGGATAAAACCTGAAAAGAATCTAGAACTGACCTTAAAACAAAATTTACAAGGGGAATGAAAAATGAATTGCTTAGATGTATTTTAGATCTGCATAGCATAAACACAATCACACAAACCATGTAGCTTTTCAAAGTCTGAAAAGAATTAGGAACAATTTAGTATATAGTTTTTATGAATCAACTATGTCCTTTGGATTATTCTCAATAAGGATTTATATTTATCATTTTCTAGCTTGATACAGTGCTTAAATGGACTCAAATTAAGATAAAAAAACATGTTGATTTATTATGTCCTTATGTATTGTGTTTGCAGATTTTTCTTTTTTGACTTCATTTCCACTTAAAAATATATGCAATATTGCTGTCAAGTATTATGGGAAATATGACTGTAGGAAGGTGAATCACTGGATAAACTACAGCCATTTTTTATTATTAGATCCTTTCTAGAGCTTAGTAAACTAACTGTAGTGTTCAAGATGTAAAAAAAGTACTAACTTAAACTAGATAAAATAAATCCATGATTAGTCTCAAGTACAATGGCAAAATGAATCATTAAAAAGCTCATCCATAAGAGACTATTTAAGGAGGGCACTTGTTGGGATGAGCACTGGGTGTTGTGTTTAACTGATAAATCACTGGGTTCTACTCCTGAAAACAAAACGACACGTAAGTTAACTAACTAGAATTTAAGTAAATAGCTTTTTTTAAAGTTATATATATAACAAAGAGATAAAACACTTGACAAATGTAGGAGTCAATAATGCAAAGAAAAGAAAAACAGGTAGAATACCAAACAAAATTTTGATGATTTATGTAAACCCAAATATATCAATAATTACATTAAAAGTAAATCAACTCGGGGCGCCTGGGTGGCTTAGTCGGTTAAGCGTCCGACTTTCTTAGGTCATGATCTCGCGGTTCGTGGGTTCGAGCCCCGCGTCGGGCTCTGTGCTGACTGCCAGCTCAGAGCCTGGAGCCTGTTTCAGTCTGTGACTCCCTCTCTCTCTGACCCTCCCCTGCCCACGCTGTCTCTCTCTCTCTCTCCCCTAGAAATAAATAAAACATTAAAAAAAAAAAGTAAATAAGTAAATTAACTCAGTACACTAAATGATAAAGACTTTAATAGTGATTTAATTTAAGAAACATGCTCCACTTTATGCCTTTTATATGTGACACACCTTTCATCCATCAGGAAATATTTTATTTTATTTTTTGAGATTTAAAAAAAGTTTTATTTTATATTTTAAATTTTTTTATAGTTTATTGTCAAGTTGGTTTCCATATAACACCCAGTGCTCATCCCAACAAGTGCTCTCCCCCATGCTCATCACCTCCTTCCCCTCTTCCCCACCCCCATCAGCCCTTAGTTTGTTCTCAGTATTCAAGAGTCTCTCATGGTTTGCCTCCCTCCCTCTCCCCAATTATTTTCTCCTCTTCTCCTCCCCCATGGTCCTCTGTTAAGTTTCTCCTGTTCCACTTATAAGTGAAAACATATGATATCTGTCCTTCTCTGACTGACTTATTTCGCACCACATAACACCCTCGAGTTCCATCCACATTGCTGCAAATGGCCAGATTTCATTCTTTCTCATTGCCATGTAGTATTCCATTGTATAGACAAACCACATCATCTTGATCCATTCGTCCGTTGATGGACACTTAGGCTCTTTCCATGATTTGGCTATTGTTGAGAGTGCTGCTATGAACACTGGGGTACACGTGTCCCTATGCATCAGCACTCCTGTATCCCTCGGGTAAATTCCTAGGAGTGCTATTGCTGGGTCATAGGGGAGTTCTATTGTTAATTTTTTGAGGAACCTCCACACTGTTTTCCAGAGCGACTGCACCAGTTTACATTCCCACCAACAGTGTAGGAAGGATGATACGTCTTAAATACAGAGAAAAGTAAACAAAAATGCCAAAAAAAGGAGACATTCATTGCAATCTCCAATCACAATAAAGCTGGTGGGGCTATAATAATGTCATGCAATCAGACTATAAAACACAAAGCAGTATTAGAAATAAATAGGGACATTTTAGGCAAAACAAAGAAAATACACTAGACATAATATTTCTATATTTGTATGCAACTGCAATATAGTATTTACATGAAGCAAAACATGACAAACTAAGAAGAAAAATATAAATACAAAATTACAATGAGATGAGAACAAATTAACATCCTTCTCTTTGTAATAGAAAGAAAAATAGGGAAAAAGAGAGCTAAAATTTTAAATTAGAAAATACACTTGACTTGACTGACTTAAAGATATCACTGCATTCAATCCAAATATAACCTATTTTGAAATGAATATGCATGATTTTCCCAAATGAATCATGTCTTGGGGAATAAATCAGGTACTAGAAAATTTCCAATAATGGATTAAAACATAGCATGTTATCTGACCTCAGGGCAAATAAACTAGAAATCAGTAATAAACATGCAATTAGTATCATCAATTCAGAAATTAATCCATATACCCATAAATAACACAGTGGTTAATGAAGAAGTCAGAATAGATCAGGACAGATGCAGAGAGCATTTTAAATAAAATGATAATGAGAATATGGCCTAAATTTACTGGTGGAATGTAGCTAAAGTTATGCTTAAAGAAAAGATTTAGTGTTGAAAGATATTTTGGATCGCTAACAGTTTACCCAGGGTTTTGGAAAAAAACAGAAACTTAAATTTGAGGTCAGGAGAATGAGGTAAGTAACATATATAAGAATGAAGTGATTAAATAGAAAAAATGCAAAAATGAAAAGTAACATAGCAAAATATAATTTCTTAAAAATAAGTAACAAAACATATAATGATCAAGAAAAAATAAGAATGCTCATCAAAAAGTCCAGAGGAAAACAATCTGTTAATATAGCCTGTGTTACAGGCATTTAAAATAGGAGGAGATTATCAATTTATGCCACAAGGTTTTCAAATGTAGTTGCAGACATATTCCTAGAAAAAGCACAAATAAAGGAACTAGACCAAGTAACAAATGCAACAACTGATTAGCCAAATAATCTGTGAAATGGACAATGCAGTTTAACTTCTTCTACAGGCCTTGTGACTTCACTGTTGAATTCTTTTAAGTATTTTAGGAAGACATAATACCCCTTTTACATAAACTTTTCTAGAATATAGAAAAGGGATAATTATTTTTCAACTTACTTCATGAGAACAACCCAATTCTGCTGCCAAACTCACAATTACATTATAGAAATGAAAATTATAGGCCAAGTTGCTGATGAACATAGGTATGAAAAGTACAAAGAAATATTAGCAAAACATTTCAACCCCATATTAAAATAATTCATTAATTCATTAATACCAAGTGGATTTTACTCACAGAAGAGAGAACGGTATTGAAATAATGAAAAGGCCGCCAAAAACCAGAAAATATCTGTAGTGCATATATGGAAAAAGAATAGTATATAGAATATAATTAACACTCTTGTAAAAGAACAACAGTAAAAAACAGTCAGTCTACTGGAAAAGTGGGTTAAAGACTTATGCAGATATCGCACATACACATCCACTCATGTGGGCATAACGTCCAAATGATCAAGAAGATATGAAAAAGTGCTTCAAATCATTAATAATCCAGGATGCACAATTGAAACCCAAATTGGATAGCACTACAAACTCACCAGAACTGTGAGATATAAAAACAAGAACATGGTAACACATCTCAATAAGGATATAGAGAAACCAGAGGGGTCATATAATGTCAGTGGACATGTAAACTAGTACAACTACTATGTAGGGAAATTTTAGACAGTGTGTCCTCATTCTGAATATATGATCATTGATGCTCAGTAGAAATGTGTGAGTCAATGCACCAAAGGCATTACATGAATTGTTCAAAATAACTATAAATCATAAACAAATCAAATGTTCATCATTGTTATGGCAACAAAGAATTGTGGGATATTCATGCAAAAGGGCTTTCACAAATACACTGTTCATAGAAGAAGCCAGAGTAAGAAAGAAAAAACATAAAAAAGCAAATGGACAGAGTTAGAAGTCAATTGCATAGTTATCCTTAGGAAGGTGGATGGGACAATGGCAGGGAGGAGATGTATGTAACTGGGTCACAAGGTAATGTTCTGGTAATTTATTTTACAATCTGGGTGTTGGTCATATGGGTGTGTTCATTTAATGAAAATTTATAAGATGTACTCTTTTATTTTATGAACTTTTCTGTGTATATTTCCACAGATGTATGTATTTCACGTGTGCATGTATATATTTAATGATATGCCATTAACACAAGAACATAAGACTGAGAGGGTAGAAGCCAAAAAAGCTTTTGCTGTTCCTTTTCATACACACAAAACAACAATATTTCAACAAGACTGTCTACAAAGCACTTTTCCACACTTCATATGCACCACACAGGTACATTTCTCCTAAGTGCATCCTTTCTCTATAATTTTGAGGTAAGATTTATGAGAACAAAGGGTGGTGATGTATTGTTGATGCAAACAAAAAACACAATGAATAGATAGCCTGTGCTCATAACTAGCATAGTTTGACGCTCCTGAATGAATAATCTATTACTTAAATGGGCTATCCTTTCAAATGATATTTGAAAAGAACACACATGTATATGAATATATATATTGTGTGTATATGTAACTATCCACTAATCTTTGTTTTGTTGTTTTTGTGGGAAGAAATAACATAGTAACTTTGAGTTCTCCCACCCTACAGCTTTATCCCAAAAGGTTGAGAATATTATCAGGAGTCTCATCTTGAAAACAGCTGGAGGCGTGTATATGAATGCTTTATTTCCTTCTGCAATGACTGGATTTCTTAAAAACTGTAAACAAAGGAAATTTCCGCACCACCCACAATCTGCATAGTGAGAAAAAAGCAGATGGTAGTGAGCAATACCTAAGACTGTAACTCTAGGTAGGAAGGCAAGCTGCTTCCCGTGTGGTGCATATGGCTGCCTGCCTCCGTCCGTGGTGCGTCTATGGAACTGAGGAGCAGTATGGACCCTAGTCTTCTTCCATGCGCCATGCAAGGGGTTCCCTTCTACTTATGCACCGTCTGGTATTGTCACTCCTCAGGGCTTTGAACACTCAGAGAACAAAGGGATAGAGAAAAAGTTAATACTTCTTTTTATATAAATACATTCAGGTGATTGAACTTCATGCACCTTGATGATGGTGAGCTCTCTGTATTGAATTAAATCTAATAATTGTTATCATGTGTTTTTTTTTAATTTTGAAGAAAAAAAAACGAAAAAATGTGTATCAGGTAGTAAGGAGAACAGGAAGGTACAATATCCTACTAAACTAGAGCTAAAGAATCCAATGTATTGGTGACTACTCACAACATAATGGACTTGTTACATGGTATATTTTACTTTTTAAAAAATACAATAAAATGTGTTTTTCTCCTCTTAGGAAGAGGACACTGGGATCTATAATTATTAAATATATTGCCTAAGGTTAGAAAACCAATAAGTAGTAAAAGTGGGTTTCAAACACAGTTTTATTTCAAAGCCTGATTTTCTGCTGTATCCCATTGACATGATAACTTACTCACTAATTCACTGAATGAATGAATGAATGAATGAAAAGTGAATGAGTTACTCACCTGGAAAGTTTTAGCACTTGTCATTCTGAGTCACTATATGAAACGTTTAAACATAATTTTATCCATATCATTTCCATTCTATGATATGTTGGGCGCATCTTAGATTCTTACACTCTAGCTGGCCAGAATAACAAGAAAGTAAAGTGACTGACTCGAACATGGGTGAGAACTATATTGTCACGAAGGACACCTATGCACCAGGGAGAAAGAAGAGCCCAGAGCTCAAATCATGAAGACATGCTAGTCAACCAGTATAATTGCCTCCTGGTCAGTTGTTGTTTTAAAAGAAAAAGATAGAAGAAAGTTCTTAACTGGATTTACTTCTTTACAGCCCTGGCAAAGGTTTATAAGAAATAATCAACTTTCATAAAAATCACATTCACACATCTTTAACACAAAGAGAGAAATAAGTCATTGTTCATTTGTCAGGAATACAAGATTTGACAGTTCTCCTATCATAGAATTAGGAGGATGGGATTATTCATAAATAATAACATTAAGCAATTTATTACTAAATCTGATCTGAAGGTAGAATTGGTTTCTTCAAACATTGAAAAGATGAATATGAATCAACATTGTCAGACACCTAACAAAATTCTTTCCAAGTATGCTTTTATTGTTCATAAATATTCTCAAAACTGCAACTGATAAAAATTATATTTGGTTCAATATATTTTATTAAAATGTAAAACAAAAAATTGCAAATCAAGAAGACTGGGAATGTTGGCTTTTTATGAAAAATTATTTTTCTGTTCCTTAGAGCACTAATAGAAATATAATTATATTCCCTGGTTTAATGTTGAATATATAAATATGTTATATATGTAATATTTGCACAAAATATAGACATGTGTTATATACATTAAATTTATATATGTATAAGCATATATATGTTTAATTGTATTATGTGCAAAGGTCTTTGTTAAACCTTACTGTGAATTTCAAGATGGGTATGAAAAAATTCATGTCTTTAAGGTGCTGAATACCTCATTAGGGTATGATAAAATATCTGTGTGCATGCATTTAGATATATATAAATATGGGTATACTGAATACACATGTATAGATTGCTGATAAGTATTGTATTACTGTGATTTGTGATTCAGGAAAAATATAAGATGTACAAAATAAGATGTATTTGAGTTGGTTTCCAAAACTACCCTCCAGTTAATGCTAACTCATTTGCATACATGGTTTCTGAAACTAAATATTTGGGAGTATAGTTACTAATTGAGAATTCTGCCTTCATCCTATTTTCTGACTGGGCATATCCAGAAGAGGAATGATAACTACAATTCTTTACACTTCTGCCTCCACTCATAAGTAGTGGATATTAGTATGAGTTATGTGAGTTCAGTACTTGGCTATGAAAATGCAGTGTTATAAATACCTCTACAGTCTTTGTGGCTACAACATGCTTATTTCTCACTCACAAGTGTTTAGCTAACTAAACGTGGCTGACCCTGCGTTCAAATTTGCTCTGCATGTAAATGAATCACACTATCATACAAGTTGACAGATACAAGTTCAACTAGATACAAGTTCACATCTATGATTCAGTGCAGAAGTTCTGCATGGGTTTTTATAGGTAAGTTTGCTGTTTGAGCTAGAAAATGTATTAGAAGGTGCAGGGTAACCTCCACATCTTTCTCCCAGGAGCAGTGGCAACAGCCTCTGTTCTCTGAGCTGCCTTCTTCTGGAGTAGGATAGAATCTCCCACTGACTGCTATCTTTGGGTCTGAACTATACATTGTGTTCCCCCTCCCCCAAAATAATGGAAACAGCACTCCTTACAGTGTGTTTTTCCAGTTACAAATGACAAGGTATTTGCTTGGAGCACATTAAGTACCCTGTCTCTATTAGGGCTTCTCCGTTCATCGTAGAAACCAGTTCTCTGGATGGAAAGTGCAGAGTCACCAACTCTGGATGGAAACCAGTTCTCTGGATGGAAAGTGCAGTCACCAACGTGAGCATTATGATGCTGTTAGGTAAAGAGAATTTAGGAATTCCTTTTTCCTTAAAAACTTTTTTCTACATTTTGATATATTCCCATTGTTGATAATAAGCATTTATTACTTTTAGGATTCATCAAAATATTTACAAATGGCTTTTATGAAATTATAAGCGATCAGCTGTTGTAGACCCTTCTAAGTTATATTAACAAAAAAACAAACATCCAGTATTTGTGCTTTAGCTGAGATGCACCTATTTTACCTGGCAACCCCCTCAGGCTGGGCCCTAGGAGTGATCCAGGGTCATTCAAGCGCTCAGCTCTGAAAATTCTTCCCAGGGCTCTGAAGAGTCCTCGATCTCTTTCCCTAGTTTCTCTTCCTCTGCTTTCTCGCCTAGCAATGGCACCTTGCATTCATGTCCCACCTCTGTTCTCTTTGTTTTCTTTTACTACAGCCTCTTTGGAGACAGCTTCTGTTCCCATGTCCCGACTGATGCTGAAAGGACTGAGGGGTTGTGCGGCTAGCACTCTGAGAGGCCCTGCTTCCGTTCCTTGGCATGTTATAGAAGAAACTTTATCTCAATGCCCTGTAAGCCTCACCCCCCAACAGGCACACAAAAATCCTAACTTAACTAGATTCGTTCCACACCAGGCTCTGGGCAGGGCCCGTGGAATACTTTGTGTCACAGAATAAGAACACATAACAAGCACTCAGCTGAGGCCAATAAGGGAATTATATTGACAAAAAGTGTCAAAATAAAAATAATTAGTGACCCAAAGAAAGTGACAAAAAGCAAAGAAAATATAATTTTGCTGTGATATGTAACAATTAATCCTCTTTTCCTATTCACACAATTCAAACATTTACTGATTTCTTTCTTCACTAATAAAAATATTGTTCACATGTCTTTGAATCATATTTTAATCTGGATGACCTTTTCATATGCTCTTGCTGAGAATAGTTTTTTCTTGACCATCAAGTCTCTTCATTCACTTGGTGAGATTAACTCTGAATTATATCCCTATTTCCAAGAGAATTTATTTACTGAATATTTACTGTATGTCAGACTCATATGCTGGAGATAATTCTGTGAATAAGACAGAATTGATGACTGCCTCAGATTTTATAATTTTAGTCATATGTATTTCTGGACTGTTAGGTTTTTGAAATCAGTTCTTAAAGACACACTTGTAAAATTGTCAAACACATACCTAGGATAATATGGACAACTAATAATTTCAGAATCCCATAGAAATTCTACCTAAAGATCAAACCTAGGAAAAATCTCTTAATCACGGAAAAAATTTTAGAAAAGCCACTGAATTATTATATTTCAATGTCAAATATTAATTAATCAAATGGCTTTAATTGTGCCTCTTCCTTTTAGAGTCAAAACTGAAGATGAATAATTATCTGTTTGAATTTCATATTGATGCATATTTTTGAAATTTTCTACAAAAACCTCAATTTCAAAACGTTCAGCGTTTTTTCATCTGGAATTCAAAATATCTGTAGTAAAAGCAAAAAAATAGCCATCTTTCCTCTCTTCTTCTCTCTCTCTCTCTCCCTTTCTCACACACACACATTTACATATAAAATTTCTATTTATCATAATTATAATAAGGAGTCAGTTACAGTTAAACTCATTTTCTATCGAAGGACAATTATAAAATGAATAAGTTCATTTCAAATGCTCTGGTTGTGGGGTGCCTGGGTGGCTTAGTCGGTTAAGCGTCCGACTTTCGCTTAGGTCATGATCTCGCGGTTCGTGGGTTCCAGCCCCACGTCAGGCTCTGTGCTGACTGCCAGCTCAGAGCCTGGAGCCTGTTTCAGTCTGTGACTCCCTCTCTCTCTGACCCTCCCCTGCTCACGCTATCTCTCTCTCCTAGAAATAAATAAAAATATTTTTAAAAAAGCATTCAAATGCTCTGGTTGAAAGTGTTTATTAAATAAACCAGTATAAATCAAACTAATATTTAATATTAGGTATATTAATATATTAATAATTTCCTTTCTGCTGAACTCCCCAAGTCACATGCAGAATCTGCACGCTAACTCAGGAATCCTTGAAAAACTTTTCACTTTCTGTTGACTCATCTTTATTACATTTATCCAGAAGTGACTGTTGAACAAATGTCAACTCCATTCAAAGGCAGCAGAAATGAAAGGGCTTATTAAACATCGACATAAATTTTTAGAATTCCAAAAGCTGTTTGTGGGTATCTTAGAAAGCTCTAGGCTTAGTGTTAAGCAGAGGCTTACCAAGCCTCACAAACAGTCTGTAATTAAATAACAAAGAATATGACCCTCAAAAGGAGAAGACTTGCTGGGGATATTTTCATTTCCTGAGGCTTTAAAACATCAACAACAAAAACCTACAAAACAAACAAAAAAAACCTACTTGTATCACCCAGTTTGATTTATTTAAAACAAAGACTAGCTCTATCCTGCTCCCAAAAGCTAATTTGCATACAGACCTTGTTTTTAGGCAGGTATTAGAAAAACATGCTTTCCCATCTTCTCCCCAGATTGGTTTTCAGAATACTGTTTTGTTTTGTTTTCCCCGAGAGGCCAGGTCACAGAGCTTTATAAAGTAAGCAGTGACAAAACAGCCCAGACTTTTATTCCTGGCCCTAAAAGTGACTCATGGTGTTCTGGCAGAGACCTTATTTGTCCTGGAAGCCTGTGGTCCCGAAAATCAGCCCTTCAGAGAGGCGTGCTGCCCTGCTCTGTGTGCGATGGCACTGGTGCCCCCTCAGACACAGCACATTACAGCCTTGGGTACTTGTTCCACAAGGCTTCCGCAAGACCAGCAACTGTTTCTAGTAAATTTCAACTTGACAAACAATGTCTGTAATGTCACTGTAATGTCTTGCAGTGGGTGGGAGTAGTACGTGAGACCGAATGTCACATGATCACAACTGAGCCAATGGTTCTTTTCTCTCTCTCTCTCTCTCTCTCTCTCTGCAGGATTGGGGTGATCATCTCCCAAGCTCAGATGATCAGTTTCAGGCCACAGTGTTTGGCAGGAATCAGTGATTTTTCAGAACACTGGAAGGTACTCACAACTGGCACTAGTGTATTTTTGTCACTTCAAGGCACCTATGGACAGTTTTGGTTTTCCATCCAAGGTAGTGAACTTAGGAATGCTTTGCTTCATTCTAGGTCAGGCTCCTGCAGATAGAGACCCTTTCCTCTGCTGCCTTATTGCCAGTTACATTAAATACAGTCTATGACAAGAGTTTACTAATACTGAACTGTAGTCAAGATCCATGAGAGCGTATACAATGGCCTGCATGCAGAAAAGATTCCATTGAGCCAACAGGCAGCAGTGATTCTGTTAGTGATAGTGAAAGTCATTCTACACAATGACCCTCTCCTGTCTCTCTCACACCAGCCATGAAGGTTTTCAAAGAGAACTGCAGGTTCATTTGTTTATCTTTCTTTATATTTTCTATTTTTCTTGTTATGTTGTATTATATTACAGTATTGTAATCATTTTTATATGAATATTTTTGGGTTGTGGAACAAATCATTTGAGTTTCCATGATTTCTTATGGGGAAATTCACTTTGATATACAAGTGCTTTGTATTACAAGCATGTTTCTAGAAGGGATTATGCTTGCAAACCAAGGTTTTCCTGTATTTCCTTCGGACAATGGCTCATCGCCAGGAAGCACCTAGAAGCTCTTTTTTTAGCTTGAGCATCCCACTTCGCGATTACTTCTTACAGTGATCAGACCCACAAAAGATAAGTTTAAAAATATGGAGCCATTGATGTGAGCGAGGCATTAAAAATGTAATTTTGGCCAAATGGCCAGAAGTAGATAAATGAGAAAAATACAAAAGTGAGTGTGTTTTATCTTTGTGTACCCAGCACCTAGTTAGACCTTACAACAGTAGATTGTTTTTCAATAAATAAAAACAACTTAATAAAATAAATACATTATTTTAGAAGGAAGATAACTAATAACAAATTATTAATGCAAAAGTTGTTTTACATATTGCATCTGAAATTTTCATTTTAAACATAATGGCAGTCATTTTTAAAATTTAAATGTTATGTAAACTGAGCCTCAAAGAAAAGCACGCAGATAGATGGCACACACAAATATACAATTTTTTAAATAGAAAAATTAGAAGGGGCACCTGGGTGGCTCAGTCAGGTAAGCATCCAACTTTGGCTAATGTCATGATCTCACAGTTTGTGGGTTCAAGCCCCGCAACAGGCTCTGTGCTGACAGCTCAGAGCTTGGAGCCTCCTTCAGATTCTGTGTCTCCCTCTCTCTCTGTCCTTCCTCTGGTCACTCTCTCTCTCTCTCTCTCAAAAATAAATAAAACATAAACAAAATTTTAAAAAGAAAAAAAATAGAAGATGATGGCATAGACTTTTCAACCAGATTTTCTGATATGGGAGAATATATTCTTTCCCCTATACTACACTATTTATGTCATTATATAGACAAAAAGATTATTAACATTTAGTTATTTTTAACTTTAAGAATGTTTTTGCATTTTTGATGCTATCCTTCATAATCTGTAAACTACAAAAAAAAAATCACCTTGCCATGTAAATGAGAAGTTATGCATGTATCCAATATTTGGAGTGCTTACCCTTGGATTATATGTGGCCCTGGGTTCACACATCCCTACTGAACCAACCCTGTATCACTCTACTTGAATTTCAAATTTCTAAATCACTGCTGTTAAGTGTGTACACGGTAGTGCTGAATCATCCCAAGTTGCAGAAGGTAAGAAGACCATGAGATCTACCAACAAAAAGCATAAAAGGCTGAATTGTAAAGTTGTTGATCTGTAAGCAACAAAAGTCTAAAACTGTTGATTTCCAAGCACTAAGAGATATAGTTGCCTCATGTTCCACACACGTTTGCAGGTCTACTGTGGCAGCGAGAGGAAGGGCCATGAGTTGACATGACTCTTCAGCAATCACCTTAAATCTTTATCTTTTTCAAGTAATCTCTATACCCAATGTGGGGCTCAAACTCACAACCCCAAGATCAAGGTTTGCATGCTCCACCAACTGAGCCATCCAGGAACCCTTCTTAAATCTGTATTTTAACACTGCTAACATGATCACATCAGAATTTCATCATGAACCTAATAAGTTCCACTCAGTGCACCATAGTCTAAGGCTTAACAAGTCCAAAGAAATGACAGAATGCCTATGGGCACCTGGGTGGCTCAGTCGGTTAAGTACCCAACTTCAGCTCAGGTCATTCGAGCCAGGCACTGGGCTCTGCTGACAGCTCAGGGTCTAGAGCCTGCTTCAGATTCTGTGTCTCCCTTTCTCTCCCCCCTCCCCCTCCCCCCTTTCAAAAATAAATAAAAATTTAAAAATAAGAAATAATAGAATGCATAGAAGGGTTTGTAAGATAAAAATGTTAGGGCTAGTTTTAAGCAAAAATCAACATAATGTACTATGGAAGGGTTTTGTTTCCGATTAGAAAACACCGTCCAAATTAAACATTTTGATGAAATTTTGGAGAAAACAGTGACTGAACTGTTAAATCATAAAAAGTACGGCTGTATGGACAAAAGCTCATTTGCTTAAACCCAGAACCTGAATCATGTTACTGTTCTATAATACTAGTCGAGCTACTTCCTGGTGTTAATTTCCTATTTGAAAAGTGGGAGATTGATTCAAGTGACCTGAAAACCCTCTAGCAATACTGGATGTTTCATATTTAATATGAGGTCAAAAAAGTGTCAGAAAAGCAAAGTTAGAATGTGTAATGGCTGCACAAATGTCAGAATCTTTACAGTTAAAACAGATACTTTGGAATGCTAATTTGTCTCGCTGACAACTTAGAAATTTTGGTTGCAGAAACTGGTTGGTTGAAGAAAGATTACAATAAAGACACAATGTGCTTCCCTTCAGATAGGCAGAGCAGAGGAAAGCCAAGATGAATTTGGTATAGCTTCAAGAGAGAACTACAATTTAAATGGTTATTAACAAAATAAATGCATTTGGCAGTGAAACACTGTTGCCCAAAGTGCTACCCACATGTAATCAAACCAGAAGTGATACTAGAGACCAACTGATTGTATAACAACTAGACACATTTTGAGATTAAAAAAAAAACAGAAAAATAAATACATAAAGACTGATGCAATTAGAGAGGGTTTGCATGCACCCAACTGGATTGGTGAATTTATCGTGCAATCTACTCAAACATTTGAGCAACTCGAACAAGAATTATACTGAGCTGAACTACATTAAATATTTGGTGTTGCAGCTCACTGAAATTTATGCACAATTACCAACCTTCAAGGAAACCAACTCTTCACTGGAGAGATACAAGTGTTAAATTAAAAAGTAATAAAAGTAAATAACAGTAAAGATGTCATGAGACATCTTTTGCAGAGAGGCCATGTGGCCTGCATGCTGTGGACACCGGCGGTGACCTGAGGAAGAGGACAATCAGTACTCTGCCCTGGTCCCCTGATGGCTCCAGGTGTGCTCCTCTCCAAGCAGCCAGCAGCCAAGTGATCATGAAGACCCAAGGAAGCCACAGACGATCACAGAACAGAAGGCGAGAGGAACACAGTCCAGTGCTCAGCGCCACTGAGGATTCTGGGGGGCCACCGCCTCGTATCTAGACAGCCAACCTGCAGCCACCTAGTAGGGCTACACAAATAAGCCTCTTTTTAAAAGCTGTGGACTGTTCTGTTTCCATGCCAGTGAATACCATCTCTCACTGACACTGTGCAGACGGAAACAGAGGACTCCAGGACACTTTTTGGTTTTTCCAATGGATGAAAATGATGTTTCCAATGTCTTCAGTAGAATAAGAAAGGCCCAACTCCGTTGATACAGGCTGGGCTGGGACCGTGCTGAAGGAACCCTAAGGAAATCAGCTGGAGGTTGCAGCCTGGCCTCCAGGCCCCTCTCCAACAACTCCCCTTGAATTAGCAACAGACATTTTCACCACCTCTGAAAACCCTCAAAGTCAATTAAAATCAGAATGACTAGAAGTGAATCTCAGCCCAACATCTTATGAGGTGATTGACCTTGAGCCGCCATGCTATGTTTTATCAACTGCAAATGGTATAAAACATCACCTCCCCCACAGGCTGGTTGTATGAATTAAATGTAAAGTACTCAGTCTGTGTCAGGCACATGGTGTTAATTTTAGAGGAAATTAAGTTCATTAATTTGAATTTACTTCGATTCAGGATTCTGATTAGAGCAAGAAGAGAGGCTTTGGGATGTAATGAGAATCTATTTCAAGGGAAAATTTAAAAGATGTCAGAAAATTCAACATGTATTAATGTTTATATACTGATACAATGGGGTCTTTCAAAGCCTTGCATCAAACTGTAAATATTCCAATGAAAAGCAATGTTTTAAAGTTAATTTGAGAAAGGGGGGGGACACTATCCCAAGCAGGCTCCCCACTGTCAGCACAGAGCCCAAGGTGGGGCTTGATCCCATGAAATGTGAGATTATGACCTAAGCCAGGTGCTTACCTGACAGAGCCACCCAGGTGCCCCCAAAAACAATGTTTTGGAAGACCTGCACCGACATGCAGCTGACAGCATGGTCCTGGCCATGGGAAGAGAAACTTCCGTTTCACCAGGAGATCAATGATGTTAAAGTGCATATGCAGAGCCAGGCCGGTTGGGCATTTCCAACGTGAACAAGCATCTACAGATGGATATCAGGAGTATATTTTGAGCTTCCACATAGGTAATCCTTTACTATTTGTTTGTGATAATACTTTTGCTTATCTTGACCCAAATGTAAAATTGCTCCGTCACTACTTATCTGCACTTAGCCCCTCCCGAGAGTGCGAGGGAATTTATTTGCAACACAGAAGCTGGTACTGGCCCTAGTGACTAACCCACTCCTAAACACAGTTCTCTGTGCTTCAAGCTGGCGGTTTCCAACTGGTCAATGGCTCTGAAATCTTCCCCTGGATGATCTACACTAAATGTTTGGGCTAAGTTATTTAACAAAAGGGCTTTTTTATTTACATGTTTCAACAGCTACCCCTAAAGTGTTGGGGTGCTTGGAGATGGAGGCAGACTCATCTACAGGGAGGAGGTTTACAAATTTTGATCTATGAAACCGTTGACAGGTGATTTCAAGGGTCATCGTATTTAAGAAGATCTATGCCCATCTCACTCCCACGATGCCTGTTTCCTGGTGGGGGGACTCAATCACCTACAGACATTCCCTGCCTTCTCTCTCCATAGCAGTCTACGCAAGCAACCGGGGTACATCTTGCTCCTGAAATAGGGTCTCAGTGATGAAAAACCAGAGGGCCAGGTGTGAGCCTCTATTCATCAGGTTCATTATCTACGCTCGCTGATTGCAAGTCAATAGCAAACAGGTGATTTACAGGAAAAGAAGAGATGTGATTAACATGATAATGCACAGAAATTTCCCACACAGCTCCATGTCTGGCCCATAGTATCAGCTTGATAAAAGCTAAGTAGTAAGATTATGTACGAAATGCTAATATGTTATTAATATTAAACAAGGTAAAAAAAAAACGGCAAAAAATAAAGGAAACACACCTCAATAAAGCAAAGATGAAAGAAGACAGGGGAAAAATTTGACAAAGGAAAGTTGGGAGGAGGAATGAGTTGTTAAAACCCACAGTCCCAGGGCAGCTTCGTTTCCATAGAGACAGGCGTCCTCTGAAACGTGGGATCCCTCGTCTCTGCCGACGGAGGTGGAGACATGGTCCCGAAGGAAGCTGCGTTCAGGGACTGCCTTTCATCCCCATGGGCTCTCCTGCAGCCTTCCCAGTCCCACAAGCCGTTGATGAAGGCGGTCAGCACGGACCCCAGGTCATCCACCCGAGCGCCAGTCACCGGGTGTCTGCAGTCCAGGCAGCGGTTGGTCAGGTACTGGGCTCCATTCTGGGGACCCAAAGGCGAGCCCCCGGGCGCCCCCTGGGAGCCCCCTCCTGCCGGACGAGAAGGCTTCTGGAGTCTGCACTGCAGCCCGTGACCCTTACGACAGGTGCGAGCTCAGCAGCTTCATTTGCCCCTTACTCTGCTTTCTCAAAGACAGAAGTTAGGACCATGGTAACGCCCCCCTTACAGGGTGGCCATGAGTATTAACTACGGCAGTTTAGGTAAAGCACCTCGCACAGGACTGTCCCACGGTAACCCCTCAACTAACGCGGGTCAGATGTAGCCCGCATGCTTGCGTAGACGGCCATGGAGAGAGGAGGCAGGGAATGTCTGTAGGAGACTGAGCCCCCCCCCCCGGGAAACAGGCATCGTGGTCAGCTGTGCGCCATCAGCAAGGGACGCCAGCAAATCACAGCGAATGACGGGGACGCAAGAGCGTGCGCGGCCGGAGGTAAGGAAAACGGATGCACATAGCATGAGGTACCTGAAATGTACTCGTAGCATCTTGCCCACTGAGACTGCATGAAATCCGGGCACGTTTAAAACTGCAAACAGCCCCTTCACATTGTAGGAATGTGCTTTCCACTTCGGGACACGGGGAATGTAGTGGTTCTGCACATTTCTTTTTCTGGTACGTAATCACTTTCCCTGGTAACTTACTTTTATACACTCAAGTTAAAATGGATTCCAAGGACACTACATATTGCCAATAACAGTCCTGTTGAACTGTTTTATGGGACAATAATCTGGCATCCTGGTGGTGAAAGCCAGCCATCAACCTCACAGTTAATTCACTGGGGACGTGTATTATTGCTTCATAAAACATCACTGTGGTATTATTATGAATAAATGCTAGGTAAAGCTTTTTGGTATTTCAATTGTTATTTAACAAATATATATATATATATTTAAAGGATTCAGATACCATGTTAAATATATATATATATTTATATTTAAATATATATATTTCCCCCTCTAGCGGGTTTAAAATACTGAAACCCCAAATAAAGCTGTAGTTTAGCAAAGGTAATTAAGTTGTAAATGCTGATCTTGCTAATGCTAATGAGCGGTTTACTAGAAATAAATTGCACTTAACTGCATTTAGAACGCAATCCACGCAGTCAGAAATGACTGGCAAATTAGCACCAGTCAAAGCTATCAGCATACAGTAAGGATGGCAAGTAAAAAAAGCAAAAAAAAAAAAAAAAAAAAAAACAACATAAAAATGAAATTATATAAAAAAAAAAAAAAATAAAAAAAAAACCAAAAAAAAATAAAAAAAAAATCATCTCAACAAGCCCTTGTTGAATTCATGCATGTGTATAAGAAAATATCAAATCTGAAACCCTCAAGTGGTACAATGAGTCTAAGAGACCATTTTCTTCATGCCCNAAAAAAAAAAAAAAAAAAAAAAAAAAAAAAAAAAAAAAAAAAAAAAAAAAAAAAAAAAAAAAAAAAAAAAAAAAAAAAAAAGCCCTTGTTGAATTCATGCATGTGTATAAGAAAATATCAAATCTGAAACCCTCAAGTGGTACAATGAGTCTAAGAGACCATTTTCTTCATGCCCCTGCTTCCCTATAAACCATGCAATTTTATGAGCAATACAGTCTGGTGGCTCAGAGTCTTGATAAAAGAATGTTCTTTTTTAATGTGTAATCTAAATCCCCTCTCCTGTAATTGAAGCCCACCTCTGATTTGCAGCCTCTCGGCAGAAATGAACTTGAGCTCTTCACCTCCAATCCTGTGTGGCCTGCTCTGCCCTTCCCAACGCTCAATTCCTGATGAATAATATAGAACCTAAAGGGTTAAAGCGTAGGTGACAGAAATGTCAACAGAGAACTTTTATTTAATTCTATTCTTTGCTTTAATTCCTTCGAGTTTTAACTAGTATTGCTTTTTTTTTTTTAAATAATACCCTTCTGATGTAACATCTAGAATGTCACAGATATGGTTTGGCTTTGTTTTGATACTTATTAAGGTCTAGGGCTTTTGTGTTTTGTTTTGTGTTTTGTTTTTTAATTGTTCAGATGCTACACCTTAAGTGCATGGCTGGAACATGTGCAAGTGTACTGACATGCATATCGTTTTCTGTGGATGTAAATAGGATACCTGCGGGGCACCTGGGTGGCTAAGTCAGTTAAGCATCCGACTTCAGCTCAGGTCATGATCCCACGGTTCGTGGGTTTGAGCTCCACGTTGGGCTCTGTGCTGATAGCTCTCGGAGCTGGAGCCTGCTTCGAATTCTGTGTCTCCTTCTCTCTCTGCCCCTCCCCTGCTCGTACTCTGCTCTCTCTCTCTCTCAAAAATAAGTAGATATTAAAAAAAATAGGATACCTGACCCTGTGTGTGTGAAGAGGGAGACAGGGTCAGGCAAAAGAAGAAAAGGCTTACGAATGTCCGTCTTCCTGGGAAATACTGGGTTATATTTTCAGATGTACACTTAGCATGTCTGAAATTAACTGTGGTGAATTAATGTATTTATTTTGCAGTATTCATATGCAACGTAATTATTAAAAATTAACCCTTTTATTAATTCTAATCTAGATCATGTTGAAGTTAAATTTATCAGAGATCTATTTTTCTCTCATGCACTCATATTCAGTAGAAATGCATGGAGTATTTCCTATGCATCTCATGCTGCTCCATGAGTTCTGTTTAAATACAATTCTCTAGGGGCGCCTGGGTGGCTCAGTCCGTTGAGCGTCCGACTTCAGCTCAGGTCATGATCTCGCAGTTCGTGGGTTCGAGCCCCGCATCGGTCTCTGTGCTGACAGCTCAGAGCCTGGAGCCTGCTTCAGATTCTGTGCCTCCCTCTCTCTCTGACCCTCCCCTGCTCAAGCTGTCTCTCTCTCTCTCAGAAATAAATTACAAAACATGAAAAAAAAATTAAAAATACAATTCTGTAGGGGCGACTTGTGGTTCATTTGGTTAAGCATCTGTCTCCCAGTTCCTGAGTTTGAGCCCTGTGTCAGGCTCTGTGTTGACAGTGTTGAAATTGCTTGGGATTCTCACTTTCCCTCTCTCTCTGCCCCTCTCTGCTCATGTGCACGTGCGCACACACACACACACACACACACACTCTCTCTCTCTCTCTAAATAAAAATAAATAAATAAATAAATAAATAAATAAATTTAATTAAAGAATACACAGAATTCTCTAGACTAGTATGACTATTAATATTCATTCTTAGGATCTCATGAGTTCTGAAGCTTTGTTGCTATTTCTTGTGTGTGAGTGTGTGGGTGTGTTTACAAGTTTTTTAAGGGTATAATTCACAAACCATAATATTTGCATGCTGCAAGTGTACAATTCAATGATTTTTAGGATATCTGCAAAGTTGTAGGGCCATTATTACAATCTAACTTTGTATTTCCATCACTTGAAACATACCTATTTTATAGAGTTGGTAGTCTGTTTTATATGGTTTGCATTGTGTAATGATTTCTTTTTAAAATTGTCTCATCCAGGGGAAAATTTGAAGCTGTCCAACACATTAATTCAGCATGTGTGATACTGAATATATTTTCTTGTAAAAACAAAGCAATTTTCACATCAGTAAAAGTGTCACGTAAAGCATATGTGTCTTAGGCTAGGCGGACAGTGGTAACAAAATACCATAGGCTGGGCAGGTTATAAACAACAGAAATTTTGACTCCCAGGTTTGGAGGCTTAGAGTCTGAAATCGAGGTGCCAGCATGATTGGGTTCTGGTGAGGTCTTTGTTCTGCGGTTCCAGATTTCTTGTGCCCTCACATGGCAGACAAGGCTGGAAGTTTGTGGGATCTTTTTTTTTTTTTTTTTTTTTTTATAAGGGGACTAATCCCCTTCGTGAGGTCATCTAATCACTTCCTGAAGGAACCCTCCAGATACCATCACCATGGGGGTTAGGATTTCTGTATAGCAATTTTCAGGGAGACACAGAAATCCAGACCATAGCCATGTATTTTGATAACAAAAACAAAAAAAACAAATGCTCAAATATACTTCATATAAAATGATTGGACACAGATTCTGACCACGTACACATCAATTCCATTAGATGCTCATCTCAATCTATAAATTTCTCTGTTCCATCTTGAAAATGGGATCTAGCTGGCCAGGTATTCAGGCTCCCAACCCTGGTTTGTTAGTGACCCAAAAGTTAGACTTAGGTACACTGTTCACATGAAGTCTCTGATGTTAACCTTCATGGGAACAGTCAGAGACGGCCCCATTAACCCACTTGAGGACATTACAAATTTTAAAGCAGTTTACTATGTTCTTCCATTAATGGTACATACTCTGTAGTCTAGGACTATGTAAGTTAGATGGTGTTAAAGCTTGCACTTGAAACTGAAAAAAGGCAATAAATATTACGATAGTTAAAATTAAGTTGCTTCTCTGGATGAAATTAGGTAAAATCAAATAAAAATGATGAGATCAAGCATCTTTAAAGAATACCCCAGTTATGTTTCTATATATACTCAAGGTCAACCTAGGAAAACCAGGCTGTAATCTTTAACAGAAAAGTTCATATATATTATACACACACACACACACACACACACACACACACATAATCTGCATTAGTGAAGAATATAGACTCAAGAAATCTACAAAAAGGAAGTCAGAGAAGTAAGCATGATGAGTGTGTTCCTAGAATTATCCAGTGTGAAACATGCTGGTGATTTTGTGTAGCAGATATACAAATGTCTTTATTAAGGAGATCCATTTTTTTAAGTCAGCTGCTTAACTCACTGAGCCACCCATGCGCCCATATTAATGAGAGTTCTATTCATGTATAATGTTTTGATGACATTGGCTAATAAGATCATACCACTCATATTGATATGATTTTGTGGTAACCAATCTTTTTCATAATTTATATTATTTACTTGGCATCTATAAATAGAGACAATATGCCCACTGGTGAATAGAAGTTGACATTTGATAATTATCATTTTCAGTATCAATTAAAGGAAAACATTTACATATTAGTACAAAAATTTATTTGGTTGTACCAAATCAAACTCTATGACCAGATGATTTGGGAGGCCATGAATAATTAAATTCCCAAACCCAATGCTAAAGAGCAGTCTTTGGAAAATCCCTAAATTATCAAGAAAATCCCTTGGAATCTGGTTATCATATTAGGATAATGAGACCTGATGGGGTCTGCAGAGGTAACACTGTCCTGCCTCCACCAATTTCAACTTTGTTTCATTTCAAAATTCAGTCATTAAAGTGGAATGCTCATCCACGCAGAGGAACATAAATCCAAGCTCGCTTATGTGGCATGGGAGCACAAGAACTCCATTTCCAAATCCCCCCTTCCCCAACTATGTCTTTCCTAACCTGAGCTTTCAGTTTGTGGTTCTTCTTCCCACATCCAATCTCCTGTTCCCATTTCCACTTTCCAAAGGTATGCATGCCTCTCACGCACCTGGAATATTATTATGGTTCCTTGCCTAGAGTGGAATAATACACAGGGAAACCTTTCAGAAATCACTGTCCCTGAGGGAGAGCCCATTGAGAGCAAAACAAAGAGAGATTCATGTAAAACATAGAAATGGAAAGTGGTTGAGTGTGGTACTGGCACAAAAGTAGACACACAGATCAATGGAACAGAATAAAGAGCCCAGAAACAAACCCAAGATTATATGGTCAATTAATCAGCAACAAAGGAGGCAAGAATATGCAATGAGACAAAGGTGATTTCTTCAACAAAGTTTTTTGGGAAACTGGACAGTGACATGCAAAAAAATGAAACTGGACCACTCACACAATACACAAAAATAAAGTCCAGATGAATTAAAGACCTAAAAGTGAGACCTGAAACCATAAAATTCCTAGAAGAGAACACAAGCAGTTATTTTTCTGACTTTAGCTGCAGCAACATTTTTCTTGATATATCTCCTGAGGCAACGGGAACAAAAGCAAAAATAAACTATTGGGACTACATCAAAATAAAAAGCTTCTGCAAAGCCAAGGAGGCAATCAGCAAAACTAAAAGGCAACCTGCAGAATGGGAGAAGATATTTGCAAATGACATATCCCATAAAGGGTTAGTATCCAAAATATGGAAATATGTACACACCCCACACACACACATACACACAAACCAATACAATTAAAAATGGGTAGAAAACAGGAACAGATATTTCTCCAAAGAAGACAAACATATGACCAACACACATATGAAATGATGCTCACCATCAATCATCATCATGAAACAACAAATCAAAACTACAATGAGATGTCACCTCACACTTGTCAGAATGACTCCAATCAAAAACACAGGAAACAAGTATTGGTGAGGATGTGGGGGAAAAAAAGGAACCTCCGTCTTCCATTAGTGGGAATGCAAACTGGTGCAGCAACTATGGAAACAGTAGGGAGATTCCTCAAACAAATGAAAAATAGGACTATGATATGATCCAGTAATAACTACTGGGTATTTACCCAAAGAATATGAAAATGCCAGTTCAAAAGGATATACACACCCCTATGCTTACTGTAGGATTATTCACAATAGTCAATTATGGGAGCGGCTCAGGTGTCCGTTGATAGACAAATGGATAAAAAGTACACTTATCATGATGAGCACTGAGTAATATACAGAATTGTTGAAAGTTTATATTGTATACCTGAAACTAATATAACACTGTATGTTAACTATACTAAAATTAAAATTAAAAAAATAATGGAGAGTAGTTTATTTTGTGTAGGCAGTGGGGGCTTGGAGTTCTTGCATTCACTCATTTACTCATTCACTCATGCATTCATTCCCTCATTCAACAAATATCCATGTGTACTATGAGTCTGTCTCCATTCTAGGCATGATGGGTTCCTCCCATCCTCCCTCCATCCCTTCCTTTCTATGTTTACACCCATGGTTTCTGATCTCTCAGTAAATATATTTCATTTCTTTGGAAGGAAGTCTGAATTGTGTGTGCCTCACAACCAAGTCAAACATATTTCTATTTCATAATTTTATGAAATAGAATTTCATATTCTATTTCTGATTTTTATCTGATTATTATCTGATTTTAGGAAGCAGATGGTTTTTACCACAAGGCCGTGCTCCATTAAAAAGTATATTTTAGTTATCACTGCAGAAACAAATAATTCCGTTTTCATTGCTCAACTTTTTAACTTAATTTATGATAGTGCTTAGAATATTTTTACACTCAAAAGAATGAGCTACAAAAGCATTATTTTATTCAGTGAACTGAATGAAAAAAAGAGGACAATTATTGGAATTAATGGATACAAAACTGACATCACTTACCTGTGAAGTTATTCTTCTAACGGAGTCAACGTATTAGCATCTGTGACTTTAATACTTTTCGTATATACACAAGAAAATATCAACTCCAAAATGAGGAACATTAATTTAGAACAATCTTTTGATCTAAATGAAATATGCTTTCCAGAGTCCTGGGCAAACGTATTTTATGCAGCTGTATAGGCTGTATAATCTTTTGGGCCCAGACTTCTTAAAATAATTACCAACCTCTAAAGGTGGAATAGAAAATGGAATCTTATTAAAGCCACACCAAATTATTTTCTTGCAGCTATTAATAATACACTTCATTGAAAATAGAGAAAGCCTGAGAAAATTCTAAACCTGCTGGGGAGTAGGACAATGGTTATAAACCAGGTGATATGGGCATCGTAGGGGAAAACGTTACAATATCGCTCTGCCTTGTTATCATGGCAGTGTGTGTTTGAGGATTTTTTCTTAAGTCCCATTGTATTATTGCCAGAAAATAAGTCTTATTTGGTTGCAACTCTCTCAATTAGACCACCTTAGTCAATTAAATTATCATATTAACTCATGTGTAAGATGTACTTTCTCTTCTTTTTTAAAAAACTTTAATGTTTATTTACTTTTGAGAGAGAGAGAGACAGAGCGTGAGCAGGGTAAAAGTAGAGAGAGAGGGAGACACAGAATCTGAAGCAGGCTCCAGGTTCTGAGCTGTCAGCACAGAGCCAAATGTGTGGCTCAAACACCTGAACCGTGAGATCATGACCTGAGTTGAAGTCATACGCTTAACTGACTGAGTCACCCAGGTGCCCTACTTCCTCTTCTTTCCCAGTTTCTCTGATATCTATACTGTGTCTTACTAACTGCTCAGGTGGACAGCAATAGTGGCATCATTGCCAGTGCACTAGAGGTGGGAAATCACTGGATATTCCTATATTATGACTGGAAAAGTACATAATGGAGTCAACAACTTAGTATCATTTTAGGAAGGGCTATAATAATTGGATTGCCTAGATCTATTCCATTGACAGTGTCTGGGAAAAATCAAGTAAATGCAAGCATCAAGATACTTATGAAGAATCTTGGAGTTGACTATAGAGCACTCTTCAGAAATGCTTTGAATAAGGCAAAGGATGGTACATTATGAACAAGAAAAGAAGTAGATGACCCTCAGGAAGGATAATTGGATTTGTATTGATACGGCTGCACAGGGAATGTGGAAACTTGCAAAAAGTGTTTATATCATTCATATTTTCCTTTTGATAAAGCACATGAGAAATAGATATTAAAATATGTAGGTAGTTTTAAGAGATCTCTCTGAAAAAAGAATATAAAGATTGAGATGAAAAGAAATCATTACATAATTATTTTTCTTTCTTATTGACATACCTCCTTCTACATTTGTCTCCTCTTATCCTTATGGTAAAACGTCAAATTTATTTAAAAAAAATTTTTTTAATGTTTTATTTATTTCTAGGGGAGAGAGAGAGACAGCGTGAGCAGGGGAGGGTCAGAGAGAGAGGGAGTCACAGACTGAAACAGGCTCCAGGCTCTGAGCTGGCAGTCAGCACAGAGCCCGAAGCGGGGCTCGAACCCACGAACCGCGAGATCATGACCTAAGCGAAAGTCAGACACTTAACCGACTAAGCCACCCAGGAGCCCCTGTCACATTTATTTTAAATCCTCACTAGTAACCATGGAATCTGAATGTAGTGTCTTTAATGATACCAACTTACAAACTTTTATCTACAGTGCCTTGTAAGGCCGCAGAAGCAGAAGTTGTCACTTCCTAATAGTTCTTAAACTGAAAGGAAGATGTAGTCAGGATGAAGAAAGGTATGTAAACCGGAGTTTGTATGAATTCCCATATCTGTTTATAATATTTATCTTTTTTATGTATTCGTCTTTTTCTTCTACGTTTTTCTTCCTCCTGTCTTTTGTTTCTTTCCTCCCTTCATCCTTAACTTTCTATAAGTTTGTAATTTATCCTATAAGGCAATGTACAGGAAGTGGGCAACTTAAATTTCTGGAGAATCTACTGAAATGATAATATTACAGTGTCTCTGGCACAGCACCCCCATCACAGGACCTGTCCTTCCTGGGCTATCCCTGAAGGGATAACAGAAACTCCTGCCTGGCCATCCACGTCAGCCAATGGGGTCTTAGAGGCAACTCACACTCTGTTGCCCACTCTTTCACAGTGGGAACAGCACCCAGAATTAACTGTTGGATGTAAAACGTCTTTAAACTCATACAATTTTATATGTGTATACATTTTCAGTGCTAATAAATTTCAGTCTCATAAATCTACTAATTGGGATATATTTTAATTTAAAAAGGGAAGAAAACTTGGGGTGCCTGCATGGCTCGGTGGGCTAAGCAACTGACTCTTGATTGGCTCAGGTCATGATCTCATAGTCTGTGAGATCGAGGTCCAAGTTGGGCTCTATGCTGACAGTGCAGAGCCTGCTTGGGTTTCTCTCTCTCCCTTTCTCTCTCTGCCCTTCCCCTGCATTCTTTCTCTCTCTCAATAAATAAATGTTAAAAGATAAAATAAAACAGAAAGGGAAGAAAACAATTTCCTTGCCTCCTGCTCCTAATCAAATATGAGTCAATGTAAATCGAGATGTAGCTTTTAACCCCGAAAGTGTGTATCCTCGAAGTAATCCATCCAACTTCAGATAGACTGGTTGGTATGTGAGGAAATAAAGTTGAATATGTTCAAGACTTCTATAAAATGGGCTGTTCGGCTGTTCAGAGTAAAACCACTCTGAGCTGCTGCTGCTGCTGCTGCTGCATAGAAATATAACATCAACCATGTTTCTGATGATCTGCATGGGCAAGTATGACAAAATCTATGAGGTATAATTCTAGGAGGAACAGATTTGTTCAGAGAAAATACTCTGACAGGAAAATTACCACAAGAGAAATAAAGAGTTCTTAAAAAGTGAGAACTCTTACTGGAAATGGCCAAGGGAAAGTGGAGCTAAATGGCTGTAATTAGCTCTTCAGAAAACACCTTCCGTGTTCATCTTCTTACTCCCTGACCTCCCCTTGCCCCCATGTTCTTGTCATTTCTCCTAATTCCTTATTCACTGGGTTTGCCTTCTTAATATTCAGATGCTCACCCAGGCTTCCTTTCTCCTTTCTTTGCAGAGTATAATTACTTTGGGAAATTTACTGCATTTTGAATATATACAGATGGATATTTATAGCCGTGCCAGATTTCTCCCATTTTCCCTTCACATCCCTTTGTGGGATCCATAGTCAGGGCCTCTGACCCCTTGGCTTCTAGCTGTAATCCACCAAGTGGAAGCCCTGACGAGGTCGGGCAGAGGAAGAACAGCGAAGGCAGGTTGCTCATTCAGCTAGTTCCTTCCATGTCATGTTGCTTTGTCCCTTGACTCAAAGAAACTACACATCTCACAGTAGCTCCTTTACTTGTCTCATGGCTTCCAGATTCCAGCTCCTGATCTTTCCCTCTTGTCCTTCAGGCGTGGTAAGAACTTAGCTACCACCGGGCCAAATCTACGTGATGTCTCATGGTCTCTTTGGCCTGTGCCATTCTAGAGAGTTCACTCACAAATAAACTCTCTGAATTCCCCCAGTCTGAGAGATCTCTATCTCAATATCAAGAAATCATTGACAAAACAAACCCCCTTCTACAAAAGATACAAAATTTACCTTTAAAACACCACCCCAGCCACATCCTCCTCCTTGCTTCCCTGAGGAATTGTTATCCTCAATTTACTGTCTGTTCACTCCTTACATTTTAGTACACATTAATATTATATTTCTAAAGAACCTTTTTTCACATATTTAACTTTTCATAAGTAAATTCATACTATATGTATTCTTCAGAAACCTGACTTTTTTCACTCAATTTTATATTTTAGAGTTTCGTGCCCACAGGGCATTTTCACTGCTGCATTTTTTTTTCAACTGCACTGTATACAGCATACATCATGTGTCCTTTATACTGTTGATCAACATCGAGATTGTTTCCATCGTTTTCCAGCTATGGCTCTGCTTACACAGGTGCTCTGAGTTAGTGTCTCTCTAACTATGAGCTATCGCATGGGTACATCTTCAATTTTACCAATGACAGGTTTTCTTCCCAGTGACCAAACCATTTTTTTAAAAAACCACCACAAGTACAGAACAATTCAAGAGTTCTACCTCCTTGCCAATACCTGATACTGTCCAACTTTTGAATTTTTACAAATTTCGTCCGTGTTTTTATTGCAGATTCAATTGGCAGCTCCCTTGATAACTAATTAGGTTGCAAATTGTTTAATGTGATACTTCTTCAGGTCTTCTGCCTACTTTTTTTCTAGTGAATTGTTGACATACTCATTGATTTTTAAAAATTTTCTTTTTAATGTCCTAGTTATAAATCCCTTTGTAAATCATGTTTGATAGGCAAGTCTCCTTGTAGGCAACTTTACTTTTTCCTCTTTTTATAGAAGCTTTTGATGAATAGAAGTTCTTAATTTTAATGTTGTTGAATTTGTAACTCTTATTCTTAGACCTCTTGTTTTTTACCTGGTTTAACATATACATTTCCAATCATAACAAAGGTATTCCATTTTGAATTCTAAAATTTTATAATTTTGCCTTTCTTTAACCTTGAGAGTTTTAAATGACCCCACAGTAACTGCTATTTGTGTTGTGTGGAGGAATCCAATTCCTGTCATTTTCTTTCTAAATGAATCATTTCTTGTGATGATGAGATAATTTACTGAGTAATATTTCTCTCTTCACTGCTGGGCAAAATACACCATCGTCCATCCAGGTGACCTACATTCATGGTCTATTTGGGGTTATTTCTTGGTTTCACTGGTCTAAATTTTTATTCCTGCAGCCATGCAGTTATAACAATACACTTTTATTACAAGACCTGATATGTGGTAAGGCAAGTCCCCTCAGCATGATCCTAGTGACATGTATTCTTGTAACTTCGAGCAACCATGTAAATTTTAGAGTGAGTGTGGGCAGTTACACACACACACACACACACACACACACACACACACACACACAACTGGTGTTTTAATTGGCATTGATTAAATCTAAAAACCAATATGGGAAGAACGGTTACCTACATTAACTTCCCAGAGAGGCCATCACAAAGTACCAAAAACTGGGGGCCTTAAAACAATGGCAATGTATTCCACTAACAGCCTGGAGGCCAGAAGTCTGACATCAGCGTGTCAGCAGGTCTGGCCTGATGGCTCTAGAGTAGGATCATCCCTTGCCTCACGCTAGCTTGGGTTCATTGCCACCAATCTTTGGTGATCCTTGGCTGGCAGATGCCAACTTTTTTTCCACATGCTTATTTGCCATCTGCATATCTCCTTTGGTGAGGTGTGCATTAAGGCCCCTCATTGGTGAGGTGTGCATTTGGTCCGTGTTTAATTGGGTTGTATTTTTATTGCAGAGTTTTAGAATTCTTTGCCTATTTTTATTTTTTTAAATTTTTTATTTTTGTCATTTTGTGGCTGGTTTATTTCATGTAGCATACTGTCCTCAAGGTTCATCAATGTTGTGGTGTGTGTCAGAATTCCCTTCCTTTTTAAGGCTGAATAATATTCCAAGGTATGTCCGTACCACATTCTATACATCCACTCATCCATCAATGGAGAGTTGGGTGACTTCTACCTTTTGGCTATTGTAAACAATGTTGCTGTGAGAATGGGTGGACAAATATCTCTTTGAAGCCCTGCTTTCAATTCTTTTGAGTATACCCCCAAAAGTGGAATTGCTGGATCATATGGTAATTCTAATTTGAATTGTTTCCATGGCAGCTTTACCATTTTACCTTCCCACCAGCAGTGCACAAGAGTTCCAATTTTTCTACAACC
Organism: Hyaena hyaena; assembly: GCF_003009895.1. Classification (NCBI taxonomy): domain Eukaryota; kingdom Metazoa; phylum Chordata; class Mammalia; order Carnivora; family Hyaenidae; genus Hyaena; species Hyaena hyaena. The sequence goes on from NW_024081113.1 coordinate 1,398,956, forward strand.
ACATCAATACTTGTTATTTTGTTTCTTTGGTAATAGCCATAATAATGGGTATGGGATAATATTTCATTATAATTTTGATTTGCACTTCTCTATCAAGGTTGAGGGTGATTTTTAATAGCAGTCCTTTATCACATCTATCTTTTGCAAATATTTTCTTCCATTCTGTGGTTTGCCTTCTCATTCTCTTGACATCATCTTTTGTGTAGCAGAAATATTTAATTTTAATGAAGCCAGCTTGTCAGTTATTTCTTTCGTGGATCATGCCTTTGGTATTGTGTCTAAAGAGGCATCACCATACTTTAGGTTATCTACGTTTTCTTCTCTGTTATCTTCTAGGTGTTTTACAGGCTTTTTTGTTTTGTTTTGTTTTACATTTAGGTCTGTGATCCAATTTGAGTTAAATTGTGTGAAGCCTTCAAACTTCAAGGTTATCATTCCTCCTCCCTCTCCTCCTTCCCTCCTCCCCTCCCCACGCCGCTGCCGGCATCTCCTCCTCCTCCTCCTCCTCCTTCTCTCTCTCTCTGTCTCTCTTTCTCTCTCTCTCTCTCTCTCTCCATGTGAATGCACTGCTGTTGCAACATCATTTGTTGAAGACAGACTTTGCTCCCATTGTGGACTATATTTATGCACTATTTCTGGGCTCTATATTCTGTTTCACTGATCTGTTTGCCTGTTCTTTTACCAATAACTGATTGTCTTGATTACTATAGCCTTATAGTAAGTCTTGACGTCAAGTAGTGTCAGTCCTCTGACTTTGTTCTCCTTCAATATTATGTTCGCTATTCTGGGCCTTTTCTTATTCGTTTTTGTTATTTTTTGCTGTTTTTTCAGCACAATGAAGACATCATTTTCAACACAATTAAAATAAAATTTTACTACTGAAAATACAAGTTTCATGAAAATATAATTACAATTATCTGTTTAACTTTTTTTCTTTATAGAAATTGTTCATTGTTTATGTTTTAAGTCTTCACCCTGGAATTCTTGAGTTTTACTATTGTGCACCTACATATGGAACTTCTTGTCCTTCATCTATACTGGTACTCACTGGGCTTGCTAGACCATTTAACTGGTATTTTTAATCACTCTCAAAACTCTTACTTAAAAACTCTTTCAATATTGCTTATCTGCTTACTCTCTTCTTTTGGAAATTCAAGTAGGTTTCTATGACACCAGTTCACATTATCCTTCAGAATGCTACTTCTCTTTCATATGTTTCCACTGTTTGGCTCTCGTTGCTAATGCACTGAGACTCTTTCTTCAGATAGTGCCCCAGTCTGCACATTCTCTCTCATAGTGTCGAATCATCTGTTTAACTCAGCCCATATTTTAGTTAAGCGTATTCTATTGTTTACTCTTAGAAGTTTTTTCACTTAAAATACTACTGTTAATTTTTATAACCTTATCTTTGTCTTCTCAAAGTACTTACTCAGATGTATGACTAAAATGTAAACACTTAACAAGTATTTAAATGTACTTAACAAGTACACTGTAAATGTACTCTGCTGTGCGTACCTTTGGTGATTCTTGGAATATGCCATATTTTATTTCTGTTTTGTGGTTATTACCATGAGCTAGTGGTTTTTTTTAAACTTTATCTTTAGGGGATATTTGAGGAAAGAACTGAAAGAAGCCTAGTTTGAACCACAGTGCCATCACCAGCAAAGGTCACCTGAACAAAAATATGGGCTTTAGGTCTCCCAGGAAACACAGGTTATACAGATGAGGAACACAAACCCATGTGAAGGTCAGCTGTGGTGAAAAATTCCCGGGGGAATATTTTCCCCCTTCACTCAGTCTGTCCCAGAGATAAACAGACATCCTTGTTGACCCACTGTGGTGAATGTTCTATGTGATGGCTTAGTCAAATCTTTGATTTGTTTTTTAATTCAGTATTTGAATGAGTATCACATTTAGAAGAATCAAATTTCATCAAGATGCAGAAATACATATACTGTAAAGCTGTTTCTCACTCCAGTCCTCCAGCCTCTCAACACTACCTCCTCACAAGCAAAGCCTGGGTTCAATTTGTGTGCATCTTTTTGGAGACATTTTCTGCAAATTGTAAGTAAATATTTTGAAAGATTATCCACTTGCTGCCTTTTACACAAATTCCACCATATGCAATCCATCTTTTTCACTCACTATAACTTGGAGATCTTCAGTAGTAGTAAAGAAAAAGCTTCATTGCTCATTTTATACATCTGCATAGTATTCCATTAGGTGGATACACTATCATTCATTCACCTAGGCTCCTCCTGATGGCATCTAGGATGTTTTCAGTGTTTTGCCGTAACTTAAATGCTTCATTGGAAAACGTAATATATCTTCCTGTACATGTGTGTCTGTCTTCATTCAGATGATTACTTAATCTTATACATAGGGGTGCAGCTCTTTGGGTTATTTTGGGGCTCTCATTCAAGCTTCCTAGCTTAGTGAGGCACCTGTCTAAGCCAACAAAACATAATCTTAAATTCCCTGAGCAGTAGAGTATGTGGATGCCTAAGTGTGAAAGCAGCTCCACTTGTTCCTGAACATTCTGGATTCCTTCTCAGCTTGTACTTCTTTTCTCTTTCCCCCTGAAGATTTTCCATTTTCTTTCCAGTTAAATGAACCCTTAAAAGATTTTTAAGTGCCACCATGCTATTCTGGTTTTGTTCTCATACTGCAGAAGAGAAGGTTGAATGTAAAAGATATTAAAAAATAATGCAATGTCTCCTCAACAATGAGAACCAGTAAAGGAGGTTTGGGAATTTTTCTTAACCTATTACTGCTTATCTCTCCAGTACTTGCCTGTTATACATATTCCATCATAAAATGCAAACACAATATTATGAACACATTTTTAAGAAGTAGGATAAATTAATCAGGCTAACTTTCCCAGTGATTCACACTTGAGAAAAGTAGAGCCAATCATAGGAATTTATTCATCTTTGTAATCCTGCAGTTAGTTGGAATGAACTCCCAGGATTCAAATCCATTTTCTACTGTACCATGCCAAATGTTACATGCATAGACTATCAGTACTTTAAAAATTATTACTCATGTGTTTAAAAGTACCCCAAAATGCTACTGGAGCAGTAACCAAGGTATGTAAAAACCCCAGGGATAAATTTGGGGCTCAGAAAGAGAAGCTCTTGGTGTTAGTACTTCCTATAACATTGCAAAGACTTCTGGCTAGAACATAAATATTAGGAGAGACATGGAAATATCTGCCCCCAAGCACATTCTTTCTGTCTTCTTCCCTCAGGGCAGTCACTTTCAGCACCTGGGAGAGCTCATCCCCTCCACACACACACCCCTCTTCCTAAAGATCACTGCAGGAACACTTATTCCCCACCCCACTTCCTATACTCCCACTGTTGCTGGGCCATTCTGTTCCGTTTCCGCACACACTATGCCTTCTAGCCCACACGGTGACCAGGCCCCCCAACAACTGCTCCCGTAGGTCAATTCATTTCTCATCTCATCTAGAAAAGTGGTGCCAAATCCATTTTACAGGACTTAGAACTGGACTTAGCCTCTGCTCTGAGAATTGTTATTTCTATTTTATCTTATGCAGTGCATAATAGGAACTTAAGAAGGTACTCATATTTTCCAAAACAAAATACAAGATTCAATGCCCTGGCCAAAATGTGTGTGTGTGTGTGTGTGTGTGTGTGTGTGTGTGTGTCTGTGTGTCTGTGTGTGTCTGTGTGTATTCCCTATTTTGAAGCTTTTAGATGGATGTCTTGCCAGTTTATATAGTCCTATCCAGAATATAATATATATAAAATAATATAAATCATCTCAATCCAGATTATAATATATAATATAAACATATAATTTTATATAACTCTATCTAGATTATAATATGTGTATATATATAATAAATGTATATATATGAATATGTATTATAACATAGGTCTCAGATTTAGGTATCACTAAACAACTGTTGGGTGCTCTGATTCCAGGATGATTCTTTCTTTTTTTTTTTTTACAAATAGTTTATTGTCAAATTCGTTTCCCAGGATGATTCTTTCAATTCATTTTTACTTACTTAACAACTTTTTAAGATTTGAAAATGTGTATTCTCTCTAAGTCCCAGTACTTTGGGTGGCAAATGAGTATAATAACAGAGATATACATTACATAGTTATTTCCATGATTAAGTTGAGACAATGCATGCAAAACCATGAGCATATTGTAAGAACTGAAGGAATGCTAGCTTTTATCATTAGTAGCTGTTGTAATGAAGAATATATACTACAAACCTATAAACCTAAATATATAGAACTTAACTTTTTAAGATTTTATTTATTTTTTTAAGTAAACTCTACATTCAATGTGGGGCTTAAACTCACAGCCCCAAGATTAAGAGTCTCATGCTTCACAGAAGGAGCCAGCCGTGCGTTCCCACATGGAGGACGTTAAAAGTGCACCTTAATAAAACTGCAAGTTTGGTTGGTTACACGTTTCAATTATGTGTCATTCAAACCCATTCAAGCTCCCTGACTATGAAATGTATGTTATCTAGGTTAGAAAAACAAACAAACACAATCTTATTTTGTTTCTGTATCAGTGAGGTACAATAAGAGAACAGGTATAGAAACAAAACAGTGATATTTTAGGTGAATGTCCCCCTTTCTCATTTTGAAGATCTATTTCAGTTTTAAAAAGTGTGAAATAAAGATCTGTTAATTTAGTTTCTATAGAGGTGAAATTCAGTGTGTAAGGGCACTCAACTAGTTCATAACAGAATTTTAATTGTAACCTATCTGTCCTGATTCTGAAATTAATGATATATTTTTGGTACCAACTTCTGTAACTATCTTAATAGATTTAGACTACTTGGAAATGTGCCTGAGGTTTTTTCTTTAAGGACCAAGAACTTGAGGGGTTTTGTAAAGACCTTTGAGAAAGTCTTATAACCGGGGCGCCTGGGTCGTTCAGTCGGTTAAGCGTCTGACATCGGCTCAGGTCATTATCTCGTGGTCTGTGATTGTGAGTCTCGCGTTGGGCTCTGTGCTGACAGCTGAGAGCCTGGAGCCTGCTTCAGATTCTGTGTCTCCCTCTCTCTCTGACCCTCCCCTACTTGCACTCTGTCTCTCTCTGTCTCTCAAAAATAAATAAACATTAAAAAAAGTCTTGCAACTATTGTAAAACAAATAACTCACAGCAGACACTGCTTTCCTATTCATCAGAGGTTGCTTTGTAATCCATCACAGTATTTAAAACAGATTTGTTTCCATAAATTATGTTTCAGTGTTATTCATTTTACCTTTGTGTATTATCTTCTGCACAGAGAAAAAAAACTTTGTGTCACCCAAGATTCACAGAACAATAAGTATTTGATTCATGAAAATCTAAAATGCTGGAAAGGTTTTCCAAAACATCCAGTTAAGATTCTCCATCATTGAAAACACTGAGCCAAATCCTCTCTTTTTGTAATTTTTAATTTAATTACCAGCATGCATAATTTATACACTCAAACCGCATACAACTACTTCTTCACATGGTTTTATAGCTTCTCACAGAACAGCCTCGTCCGGGCCTGACAGTCTCAGTGTTGTGGGGGGATTAACCAGACAACTTGATAAGATGTGGCCAGGCGCTGCAGAAGCCAGAGAATTATAGTGGTGCTAATAGCCTGTCTATTGTGAAGGCTGCCACGGTGTTTTCATGATAAGCTCTGATTAGCAGGGCTGCACATATAAACTATTCTAAATTGCACTGGCTGGGCCCTGGCATCATGGCAGCAAATCTTCCTGGGAGGCTCTTGAAGGGCTGCACAGGTTGTTCTGAGATTTAGATCTTGGAAACACAGTCACTGAGTTATTGTCTCGGTACTCCAGAAACAACTACAGGCAGTCTGAGGATGGGTGAGAGGCAGCTCTGGGGTCCTTCCCCTCCGGTAATGTCCCCTGTCGGGGCCAAGCTATTTGGAGTAGCACCAAAGGCCTCAGAAACATGGACAGAAATGCCCTCAACTGTCCATGTCCACAGAAAGTTAAAGAAGCATGAACCCAGCTCCCTGGGCAGAATAAAACATCGATCTGCCAGCATAAACGTTTTACTATCAGTATCTCATAAAGACAGACATTTTATCAAGAATATTATCATTTATATTCATTTTGCAACAAGAAATACTTTTCTTGTTGGCATAGTACCTGCCATTAGATTCAATGGTCGCTGCCACCATCATTGGGTGAAGAAGTATCTGGTTCAATACTGTCCCGCAGGGTAGCACTTACCAAAATTATACCGCATTAGTCTTTAATGACTTATATATTTGCTACTCAGTAAAACCCCCAAACTGGTTAAATTCTTTATAGCCACTAGTTAGGGCTGAAGGGAGGAGAAAGGGCACAGTCATATCTTCCCAACAAATCTCTGAATGGAATATGACTAAATAATTATAAAAGAGTATACAAGGAGGGAAGAGAAGAAAACAAGGATAACCAGTTAGCCATAGGCTAAAAGAAAATGTGAAGGATAAAAGAAATAAAATAAAAAGCCAAGGGTGTCTGGGTGGCTCAGTCGGTTAAGCGTCTGACTTTCGCTTAAGTCATGATCTCACTATTTGTAAATTCAAGCCCCTCATTGGCTCTGTGCTGTCAGCACCGAGCCCGCTTTGGATCCTCTGGCCCCCTCTCCTCCTGCCCCTCCCCTGTTATTCTCTCTCTCTCCCTCTCTCTCTGTCTCTCTCAAAATAAATAAAGTTTAAAAAAGACTTAAAAAGTAAATAAATAGAAAGCCAATAGCTAGCAAGCATGTAAAAGTCATATACCACTTAGACAGCTATAGACTTTAATTCCACGTTCTAAAGAGTTGATTGTGTATGTCCATCTGCATCTGCTGAATCTTTATATGTTGGCTTCCAGAATTCATGATGGGCGATGACAGCAATAATCTAGAGCAACACAGGCTTGCCGATGACCTTTGCATCTGAACTGGTACGTATCACCGGAAATATGCCGTATCCCCTGGCTAATGGGTACATGTCAACGCTGTTACAGAATAAAAATCTCTTGTGTTTGATGAACTGAGCTGAATTACTTTGAAACTGGAACTCTCTCTAGTTTAAATGCAAATCCTGAAGTTAATTTTAGAAATGTAAAGGATCACAGAGATCATGTAATCAAATGCTCTCATTTTACAGGAGGAGATATGGAATGTTGAAGACAGTTAGTTGCTTGGCTTAAAAAAACACCCGTAACATACTAACTGTAAGTATAGATCTATGTCTTCAATGGGGTTATGTCCTGATAAACCTATGGTAGGTTTAAAATATTGTAAGTTGCAAACACATTCAATACATTTAACTTACCAACCATCACAGCTTAGCCTAGCCTACTTGAAACATGCTCAGAACACTTAGAACAGCCTACAGTTGGGCAAAATCATCTAAAACAGAACTTATTTTATAATAAAATGTTGAATGCCTCATGTAGCTTATTGGATACTGTACTGCAAGTGAAAATAAGAATTGATATGTATAGTAAATATTGGGGGCTGAGTCTACTGCTTCCCAGCACCGAGAGAGTATTACCTATCACTAGGCTGGGAAAGGATCAAAGTTCAAAATTCAAAGTACATCCTCTGCCTCTGAATGTATCACTTTTGTATGTTGTAAGGCAATATATATACACAAACATATATACATATACATACATATATATGGCTCCAACAGGCATCTAACTACATGCCAATTCATCCATTTTCCTGATCAATTTCTTCTATTTTCCACAACCCTTACAAACTGCTTATTCTCTCTAAAAACCTTTGATGTTTCCCTACTCATTATTAAGTGATAATTTTATCTAGTACTAATGTGAAAAACTGAAGTCAACTTCTTTGCTCACATTATCAGTATAGTCTGTCATCCCCCTCCCTCTCCCCTACTTTTTCCCTCCATCCCTGTGTCTTCATCTTTGTCTGCAGTCATTCTTTTTTTTTTTTCCTGATACTAAAAGCAGGTTTCACTTCTCTTATTTAGAGCTCTACTTCCTCCTGCACTCTGAAAAATTCTTACATTAGCAATGGTTTCTTCTATATTTATATGTACTTACAGCTTATCATAAATCCACAATCTATACCTATCTAAAAGACACACACACACACACACACACGCGCGCGCGCACGCACACACACAAAGACACACTTTCCTTTGAGCCAGCATACCCTTCCAGGTACCATAGTATATACCACCTTCTTTTTATAAAAGCTAGGTGTCTTAAGTTTCATATATTCTATTTTACTTTCCAAACTGCCTACTTCTCAAACCAGTCCAATATCCTTTCTGATCCCCATCATTACAGCGAGTTCTTGAGAAGCAACAAGAACTCTGAGATGTTTATTCCAATAAATAAAGTCCTCATTGTACTTGATTCTTCAGCAGTATCCTAGGCCTCCTCAATATGCAAATTACTCTCCCAAACTTCTGAAGAGTCACCTCACCTGAACCCATCTCTTTTTCCATCTATCACCCTATTTCACTACTCCCTTTCTGAGCAAAACTTCTTGAAATGGTCAAATGTTATTGGCCGCTTCTTTACCTACTATGCCTCTATTCAGTATAATCTAAATTCTTTCTCCACCATCACGTGGAAGCTATTCTTCCTTAGTCAACAGTGATATCCATATTGCAACTTGTAAGAGGTATACAGGGCACAGTACTAGAATACTCTATTCAACTCTGCATTTAAAAAATAGCCTTCAGTGGGGTGTAAAATGAGGTTACTTGGCATCGAAGTTTTCTATCATCTTGATCACGATGATGTAGTTGGCAGTGGAATTAATATGGGGGGTATAGATGTGAGAGGTATGAACAAGAGTGAATGAGAAGGATATGATTAGATGTTGTCAGTCAGAAAGACAATGGAGTCAAGACCCTATACCAGATACTTAGACTGAACAACTCAGCAAATGGTAGTGGCACTTACTAAGATATTGCAAAGATGAAAAGTAGTTTTTATAGGGATGGAGCTTTAGACATCGAGAATTTCATCACTGCAATGGTACTATCTAGTAAATAGTTGGATGTATATGAGGGAGATCAAAATAGAAAGCTGAAACATAACTCTATGTGGTTGTCCTTTGGCATCAATTTGCTCACTCAAAATTTGTTGAGTACCTACTTACTGTACCCAGGCTAATTTGTAAACTCTCCAAGTATAATTTGTGGGTGGGGTGTGGAAATTACATATTTTACATGTGACTTGGTGAAATAAACATAGGACATATTAAATAAGTAAATTATATAGTGTGCTAGAAGATGATATGCATTATGGAATAAAAGTGGGTTGGTGTACCTGATCGGGGGTGATGCCATTTATAGATACACAGACATAGAGATGAAAATTGCAGTCATAAAAATTCAGACACTGAATTTCTTAGCATTCTGCAGAGAAGAGGAATGAGGGGAACACTCATGAAATTTCCTATTGAGGAGGAAGGGATCATAAGGCTATGATGGGCATGATAAAAATGTGGCTAAAGAGAAAAGAGTTTTTAACTATGCAAGAGCTGGAGGCATCACAGTTAAACTAAAGACTAAGAAATAATAGGCTTCTCAAATTATCTTTTTTTATTTTTTTAATGCTTATTTTTAAGGAGAGAGAGACAGAGCATGAGCAGGGGAGGGGCAGAGAGAGAGGGAGACACAGAATCCGAAACAAGCTACAGGCTCTGAGCTGTCAGCACAGAGCCCGATGTGGGGTTCAAACTCACAAACCATGAGATCATGACCTAAGTCGAAGTTGGACCTTAACCAACTGAGCCACCCAGGCATCCCTCAAATTATCTTTTAATGAAGCCCAATTTTCTTAATGTGCAAGTTCTTAATTGGCAATATGTAGTTTCTGACTCTCCTATAGCCTCATTTGATGCTGCTTTCCAGCTCACTCAGTTCACTGCAGCTGTAATACACCTTCCTCATATTTTAAGTACAACTATTTACTGTGTTTACAGCCTTGGAACCTGGGCAGTTGGTTTGTGCAAGCTTACCACATTGCCCGGCCATGGTCTGCCCAGTTGATAGTCACACGTCCTTGGTGAGCTTAGAATTGCTTCTGCAGGGAAGACCTCCTTGACTTTCCTAGGCTGGATTAAGCTGCTGTACATAAGCCTCTATACTGATGTAAAGAGCTCTTTCTTCAACTCATTGATCTTCTTTGATTTTTAGTTTTTATATTTCCATTAGTACTGTAGCACATTTTCTACTCCCCCCCCCCTTCTTGGGATCACAGACTCTGGTCCATCAACTCCTAATATTTCTCTATGCCTTTCCTATGAAAAGAACATGTCTAATGGTTTCTGACTGAATTGTTCAGGAGAAGATAGGAGAGAGAAATATGGAGAAGAGGGGAAAGAGGGGATGAACATAAGGGGAAGGAGGGGAAGAGAAGGGAATGTTGAGAGAGAAAGACAAAGACTAAGAAAGAATAAGGGCAAGAAGTAAAAACATTCTTTACAGTTTAATTTTTTCATAGAAAAATTTATCTACTTAAAAAAATATAGATTAGGGGTTCCTAGGTGGCTCAGTCAGTGAAGTGTCTGTCTTTTGGTTTTGGCTCAGGTCATGATCTCATGGTTTATGAGATGGAGCCCTGCAGAGCCTGCTTTCTCTCTCGCTCTCTCTCTCTCAAAATAAATAAACTAAAACAAAAGAAAAAATATAAAAAGGGATTTTATAAACTCTATGTTTCATTATTTCTTTTTCTTGAAGTGCAAGAATCAAGAAAAACATGATCACAGAATCAATGAGTGAAAGCTGAGATATGTATCCCAACAGGAGAAATCCATGATACAACAAGGTAAACAAGAGCTACAGCCTACATGAGCAATCTGTATCTATGCTGATGGAGAATGACCTCAGAGAGGGACAGGAAGCAACTACCTCCATCGTTACAATAATTAGGCTCAAAGAACAACTACAAAGACAAAAAATAGCTGAATGTTTTGCTCTTGGAAAGTTATAAAAGGAGAAGGAATCAAATGGACTTCCTTTCCATTCATACCACCACAGTTTCACAGGAGTTGTTATCCGATGCCCTCCCCCTCTCCCACCAGAGGGCCTAAACTAAGTCCTGAGGACACAGAGGTCACCTTCCTGGAGTCACCATCTCTAACATTTCAAAGCAAACTTGAACACCTAGTAATCCATGGGCCCATCACTTACTTTTAAGTAATTTTAGAAAACTGAGCTTGACATATAAATTTTGTTCAGCCATCAGTGTTTCTAGAGGGCAAGAAGCATAACTTTTCTCTTTTTTAAAAATGTTTATTTATTTTTCAGAAGGAGAGCATGAGCAGGGGAGGAGCAGAGAGTGAAGGGGACAGAAGATCTGAAGCGAGTCCTGCATTATTAGAACCGAGCTCAATGAAGACCTTGAACTCCTGAACCGTGAGATCATGACCTGAGCCTAAATTGGACACCCAACTGACTGAGCCACGTAGGTGCCCCAAGAAGCATAACTTTTCACGTTATGAAGAAGCCAGCTCTGTGCATGTCCCAGAATGTCCCACTGTCCCCAGGCACATATTCTCATGCATGCTCAGCCATCTAAGCACCCTCAGAGAAGTCGGTGGGTTATTGCATGACTTTTTGAGTAGACGAGAACATGAAATTCAAAGCCAGAGATCATGATGCCGTGTTTTATGAGGGGGAAGCCGATGATAAGTGTGTGGTCACAGACAGCTGCATTCCTGTTTTCCTGTCTTGCTCTGTGTCTTAATGCCAATGCACCTTCTGAGTGATTGGCAATCTCTGCTCATTTCAGTGGCGATTAGCAGGCACCCTTTTTGTACATCTAGCTTTTTACCTCCTCCTGCAAGCTCACATACACGCTCAGAGAACAGCCTACTTCTGCTTCTACTGTATTCTCTAATCACCTGCCCTTGTTGGCTGCCTTGGTGTCTGCTGGATTCTAGTGTGTGTGAAACACAAGTCATAGGTTCTTCGCGGACCTTGAGATCCTCAGACATAGGTGTTCCTCTAAACTACATAAAGGCTATGTAAGAGCTTCCAAAAAATGATATTTTATATTAAGGAATGACACCTATTTTAATCCCTTACAGCATTGAGAGCTAGTTCAGGCATCACCTGTAACATCAGTGCAACTCAGCACTGTTATCTGATTGCCTAAACCACTATCTACATTCACACTAAATTTACACAGAAAAGGAAGGGTGTGCATATTGGAAACACTCTCAGATAAAGTACATTTTTTAAAATGATATAACAGGGCAGCTGGATGGCTCAGTCGGTTGAGCTTCTGACTTTGGCTCAGGTCATAATCTCACAGTTTATGAGTTCGAGCCCTGTGTGAGATTTGCTGTCATCACCGCAAAGCTAGCTTTGGATCCTCTGTCCCCCTCTCTTTCTGCCCCTCCCCTGCTTGTGGTCTCTCTCACAAATAAATAAAACATTAAAAAAGTAACAATATAACTCCTGGAAAACTGCAGCGCTGTTCTTTTCTAACATGGTTGAAATTTCTGAAGAAAAGAAGGCTTCCTCCTTAGGCATGGGATGACCCAGGGAGCACAGATCTCAGACTCCGCAGGAAGGTACCCTGTGGTTCAGGGTCAGACCTTTCTCTGGTGGTTACATAACATTTCTAAAGCTGTGGACACAATTGTGCATGTCCCTACCAACTGCATTGAGTTCCATGAATGAGCGTGGTAGGAGACTATAATTTTTTCCACTGTACTGAAATTCTGGTTCAAAGGCAAACATAATAGCATAATAGGGATTCATTTATGTCACAAAGGCATAATAACAACAGCAACAAAAAACCCTGGAAAACCGCTCACATTAACCCTGTGTGTGCTCTGACATGGTGTTTTATGTCTTTCACACTAAACATGGATGTCCTTCAATCTCGATGAAGGGAAGGAAAATTCACAGGCAACACGCTGGCTCTCTCTTTCTCCATTCGAGAATGCCCGAAACTGGAATTCTGTTTAAATGAGGGCGCAGTGAGATAGAAAATGCTAGGTACAAAGAGTCCAGGGTAAGATGACTTCACAACACAATAAGAGTCCGAATGTCTAGGATGAATTCTCCCTGTGTCCTTGAGCTGATTTTTTCAGACTGTATTCACTTCTAGGACTTACCTATGGGTTCCACATAAGTCTGTTTCTTTTTCTCCAAATATGCATGATATAAACGATGCCAGAGAAACTTCAATGTCCCTACCCTATGATATGTATGCCCCCGCCCCCAAATTTTAATGCCTCATACCTCCAGATGAAAGACTTGATTTCACAAAAGGTGAAAATCCTTTCCATCAGACAAAATGTTGTGGGTTATTATCATTTGCAAATGAACGCTGATAACCCATACTTGCATAGGATTTCTACATTATTTGTTGCAATCAATCCCTACAGGAACTAAGAAGGCGATGACAATATATTTATTTTACAGAAGATGTTCAGAGAAGTTGTAATTCTCCAGAGTCATTAATTGGCTACTGATTGCCCAAGGCAGGATGAGAATGGGTCTGCCCGATTAATCTAGCTCAGCCTGGACCGCATGGTATTTTCAGAATGGAACATGCCTCCCCTGTAGGTCTGAAAAGGGAAGGTCTCAGGAAGGTCTTGGCTAGAAGAAGAAACATGCTGGGATGGAAAGGATGGAAAAGAAGTAAAAGGAGAGGGTGGAGATTATTTAATGCCATCTCTAGAACTAGCTTCTTCCCTTTACCTGCAAGATAAAGAGGATGCTAATGGGGCTGACAAATGGGGGTGTGTGGCCACTCAGAGATTCCTTTTTATTGTAAAGTTAACCCTTCCCTGGGGTCATCTTCCATCCACCAGATGGGTGAGGGCAGATACAGGCATGCCCCAGCCAACAACCACCCAGCCAGTTGACAGTGAGAGAGCAAACCACACTGCCCGCGAAGCTTAGAAGTCACAACACCCACTGAACATACTCCTGCAGGCGGTGCCAGCACCCACTGCACTTTCTAGAACATGCAAATCCTGGCACATAAAAAACAAAACAAACTTTTCTTCCCTGAATTTTGTTCCTGTGACAGCACCCAAACCATTACCTGTGGTTATGGAAATGGGGCTTCCCAGTCACTTTGCCCTTAGGAAAATTAAAATATCAGGGACAATTATTCTACCCACCATTGGCTATTAATTCTCACAGCCTATAAAGTAAATTTTACTCATTTGACATCACAAAATTCTGTTGCTCATTGAAAGAGGCTCATTAAATGGTATTGGAAACCAGTGTTTGAAACAGGGCTATGTCAAGAACACAGTAAGCATCTACTGTGTTCTCTCTGTAGAGGATAATGTGACAGAATTGGAAAGTACCTCTGCAGCACACTAGAGAATGTCAGTGTGATTAAAATATTGAAATAAAAGCTATATAACTTAAAACTCTGCTTTTTAAAAAAATCATAAAGTACATGATTTTTATATGGAGTTCTAAAGAGTGAATGGATTGGTTTAAAACCAACTTCTACAACACAGGTAATAATCTAGTGTTAGTAACAATGATAGTTAATAGTTGCCAGGAACTTACTGTGTGCCGGGCTCTATTCTGAGAGTTTTGCATCCATTAGCTTATGCAACTCCCACAACAAGCTTTTTTGGAGGGGGTTTCATTGGAGGAACAGTGTCCTGTGTCCTGGCCAATGCCTCACTCACAGTAAATGGCTGGCCAGGGTCTGACCCACGGGGCGTGGCTCCAATTTGCACTTGTGCAATTTTATCCGCACTACAACTCTGTAAAGCAGATTCCAGCATTGTCTTTCACTAATTTGGGAGAAACTGGGACCCTGAGATGGCCAGCAAGTAGCACAGCTCGATTTCAGACACAGATATTAGGAGGCCGATCTCAGGTTCCTTCACCAGGTAACTGTGGCGTCCCTTACAGGGACACGTGTCATGACTCCATCAAGGAACACTAACAAACACCAGAGTCAAAGGGCTCCAACTGCAGTCGTAACATGGAACAAACCACCCCCAAGGCACATCTCTCAGCACTCGTGACCACACCCTTCAACAGTAAGGCTCATTTCTCATGAGTTTTCCACACAAGGTCTTCCTGGGAACTCCTCCCAACACAGTCTCAACATTTCCCATGCAGATTCTTGAAGTTCTTTTAAAGTTAAAATTAGATGCATGTATTTTTCAAGGGACAAACTAGGTGAAAATTCAAAGAATTTCTTTATAGGGGAATGTCATAACTCATTTAGATTTGAGTTTCTCCAGCAGTGAGTTAAACAAGGGTATATATAAAGTTGATTTCTAACTAGAATCAGGCCTGCAGAATAAACACTCACATTGGTGTTACATGTAAATTTAGTGTGAGTGTTACATGGGATGTGATACAGAGTGCTCTTTGACTCCATTCTTTCATTTGAACTTGGTAACACTTTTACGAGTGGTTCAGGATAAGAATTATCATCCTCACTTTGTTGGTGATGAAGTTGAAATGGAAAACGTTCAATAACCTATTGCCTGTAAAGCAAAATGGTCAGAGTGAGAACCAAATGAAACTCAAGTATCTTTGTACATGTGCCAGTGGTCTTTCCGTTGCCCTGGTCTACCTGCGTCTTCAGCAAACAGGAGAAAGGTATGCATTTTCCAGAAAGCATTTAACAAAGGGGACTCTTCCTTCCTTCTTTCCTTTTTCTTCCTTCCTTCCTTTCATCCTTCACTTCTTTCTTCCTTTCTTCCTTCCTTCCTTCCTTCCTTCCTTCCTTCCTTCCTTCCTTCCTTCCTTCCTTCCTTTCTTCTTTCTTTCTCTCTTTCTCTCTTTCTTTCTTCTTTTCTCTCTCTCTCTCTCTCTCTGTTGTTTTTTTTTTCTCAGTTACATGGGCCCAGGACATCAAACTAACAATATTTACTGAGCATATGAATGTAGGCAAAGGTGACTAATAGTTTGGAAAGCAATCATTCATATAATTTAATGTATTCAAGCTACTCCTATGTCCCTTGAGGGTAAAAATAAATTCACTGGTACATTCAATAACTGTGCATGAGATGCACCAGTGAACATAACAGACCAGCAGACCTTGTCCTCATGATGCTGATGTTTAGGTCAGTGAGACAGATTATAAACAGAACCTACCTAGAAAGTCCTGCTAAGTTAGATCAAGATAAATGGGCCGAACTCTGCTCTTAGGTCAATTAAGATGAGGGCTAACAATTGACTATTGCATTAGTCATGTTGAAATGATTTCTAGGCTCACCACACACACAATTTTGCTGGAGTTGACCTGGTCTGTGCTTGTAGAAGATCTATTAAAGCCAGGCAATTACTTTAGCGTCCTTTATATTTAAGTGTCAGGATTTAACTAATAAGTTGCATAGTTCTCTTAGATTCATGATCTTTATAAGATCAATTAGGGGCACCTGGGTGGCTCAGTCGGTTAAGCGTCTGACTTCAGCTCAGGTTGTGATCTCACAGTTCATGGGTTCAAGCCCCACATCCGGTTCTGTGCTGACAGCTAGCTCAGAGCCTGAAGCCTATTTCGAATTCTGTGTCTCCCTCTCTCTCTGACCCTCCCCTGCCCATGCTGTCTCTCTTCTCTCAGAAATGAAACATTAAAAAGATTTTTTAAAAAGATCAATTAAACTAATGGAGAAGGAGGAGATGTTGACTTAAATTTAAGAAAGAATGAGAGGAAAGAAATTAGAACCAGAGAGAACATATCAACTTTCCAAGTAGTTTTCCTATAAGGGCAGTAGAGAAATTCCATAGAACACAGAGAAAGATGTAGACCTTAGAGAGAGACTATTGTTTGAATTTTGGTTTTGTTTTATGATGGTGGATATAGCAGTGTGTTTGTATGCCTAAGTGAACCACTCCATCAAGAGCTGAGTGAGATGGCCTTCTCATTCCTCTCATCATGAGTTAACCTTACACAGGTTTCTTTCTGGCTCTATGACTTGACCTCCCTTTGCTTAGAGCATTTACTTTAGAAAATCTATAATTATAAACTGTTTACCGGCTTTCTGCTCCCTTGAGATTTATGTTAATCTTTTTAAAAGACTCTTGTCAGATTTATAACCCAATAATATATTTCTCAAGTACCTAGGGGCCATCCTTTGAAATGTAATCATTAAGGAACATAGCATCCCTAGCTCCCATTTTCTATGGGAGCCTAACCTCAGTGGCCCACCTACTCCAATCTTTAAAACTACCTCTGGTCATGAAAAAAGTTTACTTTTCCATCAAATAAAATCAATAAGTAAACATGGCATATGATCTCCTGACACTAACTCTTAAAAACCCTCCTCAAAGAATAATAATAACAAGTAAAAGAGTGAATGGAAACTTCAGAGATTATGTATAGGTTTATAGCATAGATAGGGGTGATGATTCATGGGTACTGTCTTAATTCGGGCTTCTATAATCAATTACCATTGGCTTAAACATTATTTTTCATAGTTCAGGAAGCTATAAAATCCAAAATCAAGGCTCCAACAGATCCAGTGACTGGTGAGGACCTGCTTCAAGGTTCACCGTGGTTCACATGGCAAAAGGGGCAAGGGAACTCTCTAAGAGTCTCTGTGATAAGGGCACTAATCCCACTGATGGGGACCCCATCCTTGGGATCTCAGCACCTCCCAAATGCTCCAATTTCAAATACTATTACACTGGGGGTTATGTTTAAGATATGAATTTGGCAGGGAAACAGTCAATAGCAGGTGTATATTAACCTCTAAACTCTTCGAGTTGCATACATTAATTATACATACAGCTTCTTGTATATTTATACAATAAAATAGAAGAAAAAGAAATAAAACTGTCCACCCTTAGTTTGGGGAGAGTTGAGCTCAGGCTGAGTTCTGGTCACTCTCCCCTACTGCAATAGTCCTGAATAAACTCTTCCTTGCCTAACTTTGTCTGAGGAAACTTTTGCTCTGATGGAAGGGGAAAAAATGATGAAAAAGGACGTAGTGAAAAATCAGTATTGTTTCTTGCTGCTGGTGAAAAAGCAGAGAAGCTAAATGGGAGGTGGCGGGGATCACCAAGACCGCAGGATGGATACAAAAAGGAAAACATATATGAAAAGATAATCATAGATGAGCACAGGAGAATGATAGTATGAGGGAAAGGGGTGGCAAGTCCATCCTTAAGGGCCCACAGTGGTGAACAGTCATGAGCTAGTGTCATTCTAATTAGCATGGTGGTATACTTCTCCCCACTCATGTGCAGGTGTGTGGGGAGAAGGCAGACAGTTGGTTGTGACTAAGGAGAGTACCGAGGTTGCATGCAAATGGCAAGACCAAGATGAGGTCAATCCTGAATGTAATAAGGTGAAAATAAGGACCAATTGTGGCCTGTAAGTAGAGAGTGAGGACCAGAGAGTGAGAATAGTGAGGGATGGTGAGACACTGGGAGAAGCAATAGATTACAGGTGCAGAAGAAACTGAAACACTGTTGAAGTCAAATGAATGAGCTGGAAACCTGCAGTGCTGCTCAGCGTCTAAAACATTTTAAACTGACTGTAGAGGAGATTACATTTGTCCTTACACTAGTGTGTGCTATGATATGACCATGGGAAAGAATGGTTGAGGAAGCACAGAGAACACAATCATTGGGAGAAAGGTCAAGGGCTTCAAAAGCTAGGCTTTTAGAAAGAGTATTTTTATGGATACTAAATACTCAAAATATTATTGGAGGATTATTAATGGTAAAATGAAATGAAAGTAAAAATGGACCAGGATCGAAAATTTTTAAGAATAAGAATAAAATAATGAATTATAAGATTCAAAATATTAAGGATGCTCACATCCCCAATATCACTTGGCTTCTTCTAAGACCTGGCAAATCTAATATTATTAACTCACTGACAGTCATTTTCACTCAGGTTCCCCAGAAAGACTGAGGTGAACAAGTAATAATTGTGGATACTGTATTTCGCAAGTAGGATTCTGGGGCAGTGTTCATGAAGAAAAGGGAAATGAGATGGGCACATTTATGAAGCAACTCAAGGTACAGTGTTACCTGATGGCCACAGCACCATGGAGATCTGAGAGAGACACTGTTTATCACTCAGCAGGTGCTGTCCGTTTGGCAACCTGAAGTCTGCAAATAAACTGCACAGAGGAAGTGTTCCTGGGGCGGGCCACGGAAGGCGGGGGAAGCCATCCCTTTGAGCAGTCTAGAGAAGGGAAGACTGAAAGGAGGTTTGTCTGTCACACAGGCCCTTTTCTCCTATTTCCTGAGAGTTGAAGTTTTTATGTATTTCCAGGTGACATCTTGTGGCTTTGTGGCAATGCCTGGGAAGCCAGATTTTATATCACGTGGTATTGTGTTTCTTCCAAGTCCAGAAATGGCGCAGGGAGTCAGAAAATCAGGACACAAAACAGCAGTCAAGGAGAAGGCTCCAGGTGTCCAAGATAAATAGCTGCCCAGCCCTGAGGGCAGAACTGTGTGAATATTCACCACAGTGGTTTATAAATTGTAACATATATAAATGCCAGGTATCATTTTTACGAATTTCCCCCAATAATATTTACTGTCTTTGCTTCAAGACTCTAGCGTAATGGAGTGCCTGGGTGTCTCAGTTGGTTAAGCATCCAACTTCAGCTCAGGTCATGATCTTATATTTCATGGGTTTGAGCCCTGCGTCGGCCCTGTGCTGACAGTTTGGAGCCTAGAGCCTGCTTCAGATTCTGTGTGTGTCTCTCTCTGCCCTTCCCACGCCCATGCTCTGTCTCTCCATCTAAAAAATAAATAAACATTAAAAAAAAAAACCTTTAAATGAAATTTTAAAAATACTCTTAGTGTCTAGCTTAGAACTTCAGGAACCATCTCGAAGAAACGCATATAAGTACATACCTTCATATTACATAATAGGGAAGTGCTTACAGAGGGAAGCCCAAAGAAGAATAATGGAAAAAAACTATTTTAAAATAAACTATTCAGAATTCTAATTTCAGCTCTGATAGGTAAAAAGAAAAACACAAACACCTGGCATTAGTCATTCTCACTCCTGCAACAAGAAAAGTATAAATAAACTATGAATCGATGACTGTTCTTAGGTACATCAGTGTATTGAACAGCTAATCCCCCATATCTGGGGGTGAGTCTAGAGAGTTTCGGGAGTTTCGAGAGATACATGCTTCACTTAAGCAGCTGCTTCTAAAGTTATAAACTAGAAGAAAGTGTTAAATAATAATTTTGATAAATTTCTCCAGGCTAAGTCTGTACTAGCATGAAGGAGAAAAACTTATAGGGGCTACAGCCTTAAAAACAAAACTTCTGTGGTTATCATCTCAGAAACCACAACACATTCTTGTGAAGATCAGAGAACTATCCCCTCCTGACTCTGGCAGACTGAGCGAGGAGAAATCCTTATGAAATTCACACAGTGCGTTCTCCACAAACAGACCTACTGAGCAGGGAAATGACTTTACAAGGGCTTTATACCAGCTGGGAGAAGGACAGTGCTCCCAAGCAGTTCCTCTAGACTTGCTATCTCACCAAATGGGTTACAAATAAAAGTATCCTGCTGACACAATACTTGTAAAGATCACAGCCCCACTAAAACTCTAAGCTATCATCATAAGATTACCTGATATTTCCCTCCCCCACGTCAGCAGGGGGATGTTTCAACGCCATGCCAGCAGGAATCCAGTAGCTAGTAGATGGCAGCTGGAAGCCTACAAAATACAAGTGCTCTCTGAAGAGGAATTGCTAGGGAATCCCAAGTTCAACAGTGAGCACAAAGACAAGGTCACTGGAAGAATGAAAGGTCCTGGGAGCTATGGTAATGGCAAACATTAAATGTGGACCAACTCCCAGCCAGATAAACAGAACACTCACACACACCCGCCTTCTACCCACACGTCATCTCCAATTTTTCTCCTTGAGAAAAATTACCAGACAGGCTAAGAGCCTGAAGAGACAAGGAAGGCCTCAGAAACAGGCTCAAATGTGGGAGAAATTTCAGAGTTATTAGACAAAACTTAAACTATGATTAATATGCTAAGGGTACTGATGGGAAAAGTGGATAACATACATACAAGAATATCATGTGATATTATAAGAAATGTAAGAGAGAGACTGTAAAAAGAATCAAAAGATTATACTAGAAATAAAAAACATTGAAACAAATATGAAGAATGTCTTTAATGGACACATCTGAAGCCTGAGAATGGTCAAGGCAAGAGCCAATGAACTTGAAGATATGTCAGTGGAAATCCCCACACCTTAATGCAAAGAAAAAAAATGTATGGTGCAAGGAAGAGGAGAGTGAAATGAATACTTAAAATATTGCAAATTTAAAAAAGATATTAAGCTAAGAATTCTATACTCACTGCAATTATTCTTTAATAAACGGAAAAATAATAGGGCACTTGGGTGGCTCAGTCAGTTAAGCATCAGACTTTGGTTCAGGTCATGATCTCACAGTCCATGAGTTCGAGCCCCACAATGGGTTCTGTGCTAACAGCTAAGAGCCTGGAGCCTGCTTCATGTTCTGTGTCTTCCACTCTCTCTGCCAGTCCCCCACTTGCACTCTGTTTTCCTCTCTCAAAAATAAATAAAAATTTAAAATATTTTTAAAAAAGGAAAAACAATAACTTTGTCATTTCAACAACTGAAGGAATTCATAATTGTAGAACTGCCCTATGAGAAATGTGAGAAGAAATTCACAGAGAGAGGAAAGATGATACAAAAAAGAAACTCGAATCTACATGAATCGAGGAAGTCCAACTGAGAAAAAATCAATGAAAGTAAAACACGGTCTTTTATTTTACTTAATCTTAATTGTTATAAAAGAGAACTATTTAACATAATTATAGTAAACACAGACTAGGTAATATAACACATGAATAAGTGAAATGAATAAAACAATGTCATAAAAGACCACAGAGAGGGACTATCAATAATATGTTGTAAGACACCTGCCTTACACATGAAGCATTATGGTGTTATCTGGGGATGGACTTAGGTTTATTATAAATGTATGGTGAAGAACGAATAAAAAAATTTAAAAAGGAGTAGACTTGATATGCTAAGAGAAAAAAATGGATTCATATATAACACTCAATTAAATTCAGAGAAGACAGGAAATGAAGGGAAAAGAAACAAAGAAAAAATTGCAATGGATAGAAAACAGTTATAGACATGGTAGTTACTAAACCAAATGTATAAAAAATTACTTTAAATGTGAAAGTTCAAAATACAGCAATGGAAAAACAGATTGTCAGAAGGAATTTAAAGAGAGCACTGGGGTAGCTCAGTTGGTTAAGCATCCGACTTAGGCTCAGGTCATGACCTTTGGGTCATGAGTTCAAGCCCCACATTGGGCTCTGTGCTGCCAGCTCACAGCCTGGAGCCTGCTTCAGATTCTGTGTCTCCCTCTCTCTCTCCCCATCCCTCACTTGTGCTCTGTCTCTCTGTCTCTCTCTAAAATAAGTAAGAAACATAAAAAAAATAAAAACAATTAAAAGAAAGAAGGGACTTGAAGAAAAACAAAACCCTAAAACAAAAATGAAGCCCAACTTGTCTAAAATATTCATTTTAAATATAAATACTCAATCTCAATAGGTGAACAGTAAAGGAAAGGTAAATAATAAAAGGATTAATCAGGCTAACATTAATCAAAAATGATATGGAGGCACCTGTGTGGCTTAGCTGATTAAGCATCCAACTCTGGACTGCAGCTCAGGTCATGATCTCACATTTCATGGAATTATCTCTCTCCGCCCCTCTCCCTGCTCACACGTGCATGTTTGCTCTCTCTCTCAAAATAAATAAACTTTTAAAAAATGACATGACATAGTTATATTAATCTCACAAAAAAGGCAGACATCTGGAATAAAAACAGATACTGCCTATGACACAGAGGATCAACTCTCCAAGACTGCACAGCAATCCTAAGATGTCCATCTAAGGGCAGAAGGTCTAATAGGTGAGCCAAAACCTTACAGAACCTAAAGGAGAAATGGAAACTATTATAGTAGGAAGCATCAGCAGGCTTCTCCTAAGAAATGATAGATCAAGCAGGCAAAAAAGATCAATAAAGAAATAAATGATCTCAAGAGTAGTTATCATTCTACTTGAACTAACTGATGTTTATAGAACACTCCATCCCACACCAAAAAAAAAAATACGTTTCTTAAGATCACATGGAACACTCATCAAAATGGGTACAATTAAAGGCTATAATACACATCTTAAATTGAAAAGAATAGAAATCGTACAAAGTACCTTCTCATACCACAGTGGAACTAATCTAAAAAGTGATAAACAGAAAGAAAATTTTGAAATATCTGAATATTAAACAGCATACTTCTAAATGCCATCGGCCAAAGAGAAAGAAGGACAACTAAAATGTTTTGTACTAAACTAAAATAAAAACAAAATTTATCAAAATATGTCGGGTGCTATGAAAATAGTGTGCAGATGGATATTTATAGTACTAAATGTACATGCTAAAAATCTTTGTAACATAACATTAATAAATTAAGTTTCCTTTTTTGTAAACTAGACAAAGAAAAACAATTTATGTTAAAAGCAAGCAGAGAAGAAATAATCAAAATCAAAGAAGATATAAATGAAAGTGAAAACAAGAAAGCAAAAGAGACTATTAACATAATAAAAGTTGGTCCTTGGAGAGAGCAGTAAAATTGACTAATGGCTTTGCTATGCTAACCAAGAAAAAGAGAAGATAAAACTTACCAATGTCAGAAGTGAAAGAGATATTTCTAATGATCTCTACTGATCCCATGTATATTGAAAATATCATAAAGAATATTATGAGCATGAGTGCCTGGGTGGCTCAGTTGGATTTTGGCTCAGGTCATCATCTCATGGTTCATGAGTTTGAGCCCCACATCAGGCTCCATGCTGAGAGTCATGCTGAGAGCATGGAGGCTGCTTGGGATGCTTTCTTTCCATGCCTCTCCCCCTTTCACTCTCTATCTCGCTCTCGCTCTCTCTCTTCCTCTCTTTCTCAAAAAATGAATCAACTTAAAAACAAAGATGTTTATTTAGTTTTTGAGACACAGAGAGAGAGGCATGGAAGAGGAAGAAAGACACAGGGACAGAGGACCCCTTCACTGACAGCAGCAAGCCCGATGTGGGGCTCGAACTCATGAATCCTGTGATCATGACCTGATCTGAAGTCAGACTCTCAACAACCGAGTCACAAGGTGCCCGCAAAATAAAATAATTTTTAATACAAATAAATTTTTTAAATGTTTATTATCTTCATTTGTGTCTAAAGTCAGATAACTTCACAGTTCTTTATATATCTTAAAGATTCAAGGAGTGATAGAAAAAGCTTTATAATCGGCAGGTTTAAAATTTTTTTCATGTTTTTATTTATTTTTGAGAAAGAGAGAGAGAGAGAGAGAGAGCACCAGCAGGAGAGGGCAGAGAAAAAGAAAGATACAGAATCCGAAGCAGGTTCCAGGCTCTGAGCTATCAGTACAGAGCCCCACGTGGGGCTCGAATCCACAAACTGTGAGGTCATGACCTGAGCTGAAGTTGTACTTAACCCACTGAGCCTCCCAGGTGTCCCTTTAATTAGTAGGTTTAAATTCTACTCTCCACCTGTCTCATTATGTGCAAATTCCTGTCTCCTCATTTTCTACCTCATGGAAATGAAGTTTCAAGGTGTTTACATCCTGTCTAGCTTTCCTTCTATCTATGGCAGCCATAGCTTCTCACTTCAGCCTCTAAAATTATTAGAGGAATACTACTTTCATTTGGATAACTAGTATGTATTCATCAAATGAATATTGTAGTTGTCTTATTTTTCGTAAAGGCTGATGAATTGACATTATTGATATAATAAAAGATGGTTTGCGCAGCTGATTCAAGATGACTTAAACGATGGGATGTGGCTACTTTTTAAATCATAGAGTCATAGACTACCAGGGTGGAAATGAGTTATTTTATAGACAAGTTCACTGAATTCTACAAAGAGAAAAGAATGACAATGTCTTTAGTTAGTGGTATAAATCTTTAAGGATGCAATGCACCTGCCAAATTTTAAATTGAAAATTACCCATGTATTTTTGTTTAAATATTTCATCATATGCTTATTAAATCCTTCCCCTTAAGATAGCAAAGAGACTAGGGGCGCCTGGGTGGCTCAGTCAGTTAAGTGTCTGACTTCAGCTCAGGTCATGATCTTGCAGTTCATGAGTTTGAGCCCTGTGTTGGGCTCTGTGCTGACAGCTTGGAGCCTGGAGCCTACTTTAGATTCTGTGTCTCCCTCTTTCTCTCTGCCCCTCTTCCTCTCATGCTCGTGTGTGTGCGCGCTCGCTCTCTCTCTCTCAAAAAAATAGACATTTACAAAAAGATAGCAAACAGACTAATGAGCCATTCTTTGACACCTAACTCTGTATGTATATACATGCATATCCATTCATATATGTACATACACACATTGCAATAGTCTCCTATGAAAACACCTGTTTAATTTGCTTATCTTACCTCTGATTACAGCATTCCTGTGCAAGAAACAATCACGAGTTCCTTCCTGGTTACTCAGAGCTGAAGCATGAAGATGACTTCAGCTTTGACCCAAGAAGGTACTTGCCTCTAGAGGGTGTGGTCTATTTGAGACCACGCTGGGGAAGCACTCTCCGGGTTTGAATACAGGGGATTGTTGGGATCCATATTACAGTATCCATCAAGCATGTTTTCCCACTTGAACAGGAAGTACTGTTCTTGAGGGAATAAAGGCAACAAAAGATCCATGTTTTCTCATTAAAGAAAACTATGCCACTCCAACCCAGGGAACACACACAATTCCACGCAAATGATATGATTTTAAACTTCTGGGATAATCTATTCTTATAATTAAGCACCGTACAACAGTATTTTAAATAGCTCTGGAAAATCACCATGAATCATATGGACCCTGGAGCACAATGAGTCAAAAACAGAACTCCGAGGATACAAGATTATTCTAAGCTTTAGGGGCAGAAGGTAATACAACAGACCAAACGTATATAATTTACAGAAGCATGAGAAAGTACTCAGTGCCTGCTTTTTTTCTTTTCTTTCTTTCTTTCTTTTTTTCTTTTTTCTTTTTTCTTTCTTTTTACCGTTATAGGAAACCCCGGGCTTTCATTATCAAATGTGTAAGCCCCTGGAGATACAGCATTTAATATGTTTTTCAGAATCTGGCACTGGTCCAGAAGAACTCTCACTTAAAATTCCTACAATTAAATTGGCTAATGAGAATCATGTTAACACAAAACTGCTCATGCTCTTGTTGCGCAAGGATCTTCACAATCCTAGTTAATGGTGGTTAAGAAAAAAAAAAGGACAAATTAATCCAATTACCTTGTTTTTTCTTTCCTTATTCCAAGGAAAAAGAGTACATTTCTTCACAATCAACATTCAGCACATTTCCCTAATTAATGCAATTTGATAAAATGAAACAAATTCATGATGTCATTAGCTGAGTTCTGCCTAATGAACTTGGGTTCTATGAAACATTAACTGCAGACCAAAATCCATTTCTGTGGCCAGGGAAACACACATTTATCATTTCAGTACATTTACTTTGGAAGTACCAATCATGAAGGCTTATCACTACAATCATCGTGTCTTGATAAATCAACATAAATTTACATTTTGATCAATGCCATCATTAAGCCTGGATGTGAAGAAAAGGAGCCCACTGCTTGGCAAAGTGGCATAAGTTAACCCTGACTCTTGACAGAAAGATAAGGGATCACCTACTTTTTCATTTGAAACTGTATTTATCTTCCCAGGTTTGACAGTAACCATTGCTACCCTTCAAATAACAGAAAACATGTTTACTTCCACACACATGCACCATGATAGTGTTTTAAGCATGAGGTAAAAGAGGTGAAAGTTGCCAAAAACTACATGAAACCTACAAACGCCCTTGTTCATGCATGTTCCATGCATGTTCCAGTATGTTCCATGTAGCACTTTGTACTTTACAAACAATTTCTACATTTCACATATGAGATGATGTATTCCCTGAGATTATGAGAAGATAACTTAAATATTTCCAAGTATTTACCTTCTAGAGGAAAAACAAGTATTGTTGCAAATTCACTTTATCTCTTGTCAGGTGATTACAAACCCAGTAAAGTGAAATATTCTTTTTTCTTCCTTTTAATATTTTTTCTATTGTGCTGGCATACATGATGATCCTAGCCCATTGCTCATTGCCATTTTTATTATTATTGGCAAAAGTCAATACTTTATTCAGATCTTCTTAGTTTTTAACTAATGCTCTTTTTGTGCTGCCTTATCTCATTCAAGAAGCCACATCACAGCTAGCGTCATTATGTTAGCCTTTCTTGGCAGTTGACAGCTTTTCAGTTTAATTGACCTTGGCAGGTTTGAAGAGAACTGGCCAGGCAGATTGAAGATTTCTGGAATTTGATGCTTTTACCCATGATTTGATGGGAGAACTGAGTTTTCAAGAGGAAGACCACAGAAGTAAAGTACCATTTTCATCACATCCTATCAAGACATGGATCCAGTAGAATTCTTTCTTAGGATTCATATAATTTGGGTGCCCGGGTGGCTCCACTGGTTAAGCATCCAAGTCTTCATTTTGGCTCAGGTCATAATCTCATGGTTTGCAAGCTCAAGCCTCATGTCAGACTCTGCTGACAATGCAGGGCCTGTTTGGGATTCTGTCTTTCTCTCCCTCTCTGTGCCCCTTCCCTGTTCAGGGTCTCTCTCTCTCTTTTTCAAAATACATAAGTAAACATTGAAAAATTAACATAATTGAATTGGCTGATTAGAATCATGCTAACACAAAGTAGCTTATGCTTTCACGTTGAAAAAGGATCAGCATGATTCATTACTGACAACACGATTCATTCCTATTGATGTTAAATTTGATAACTGGTTGCTGTCAGTTTTCTCCACTCTAAAGTTATATCTCCCTCCCTTCCTCTGTTGTGATCTTTGGAAATAAGCCACTTTGTGTGCCCCAAACTTAAGGAGAAGATGATTGCAATTGACCTCCTTTAGTGTAACATATCTACAGAAGTTATTCTGAATTCTTTCACACATGAGATTTGTCTGTCCTCCCCCATTAACTGGTTTATTCAATCACTTATTTATATCAGTCATGGATATTTATAGTGACAGGCTATTATAGTATTTATTTTGTTGTTCAAAATGCTCTAGTTTTGACTACTAACCAACTCCTTCAGTCAGCTCTTATGTCCCTTTGACATACCCTTACCATCACTCTGTGTGTGTGTGTGTGTGTGTGTGTGTGTGTGTGTGTGTGTGTGTTAGCTTTCACTTTTGAGCACTACAAGATGCTCTAGGCCCCTCTGGTCTGTGTCATAGAATCAGGGATCTCTCGAAGGAGAAACTCAAATGGGAGACCCTGCTCGGGCAGAGATACACATTGGCATGTATTCACCAAGTTCAAGGAGAAGGCTGACCGGGCGAGTTGTTTCTTCCCTGTGTCCTCCTCTATTGTTCCCTCTACAATTAGAAATTTACAGTGGCAGCAACAGCCATCTCAAGCATTCAAATGTATATTTGAAATGTATTGCTTTCCCAAGTACCTCCATTATGGAAGGCTGACTGTTGGCTTCTACTACCTGTTGTATAGTCTTCTTGTGAGCCATACACATGACCACCGTGAATATATTTTTTAGACTCTAGTCTGTGGGCAAGACCATGTGACTGATTTCTGGACAACAGAACAAGAGCAGAAGTGATCTGTTCGTTACTTTTAGGGAAGATATTTGCCTCCACCTCCCTGTCCCACTCATTCTGGACAGATTGTAGAAGTAGAGAACCATCTCAGATTATCTGGCATCTTGGCATGGGCAGAGCAACAAAGGAGAAGTAGCACTGGTGCCTGACTGCACAAAGTTGCCAAACTTGCGCTGTGCTTTTAAAACTCTCTTTTACATGTCACGGCAACTGATACATGATCTTGACTAGTTTCCCCGTGTTCATGGTGCTTCAATGCCACATTAAGAGTAGCTCTACCTAGGGGCGCCTGGGTGGCTTAGTCGGTTAACCGTCCGACTTTCGCTTAGGTCATGATCTCGCGGTTCGTGGGTTCGAGCCCCGCGTCGGGCTCTGTGCTGACTGCCAGCTCAGAGCCTGGAGCCTGTTTCAGAGTCTGTATCTCCCTCTCTCTCTGACCCTCCCCTGCTCACGCTGTCTCTCTCTCTGTCTCTCTCCTAGAAATAAATAAAACATTTAAAAAAAAAAAAAAGAGTAGCTCTACCTAGTGCTCTGATCTACAGGATATCCTTCAAGCAGCCATTTCTAGTCCTAGGCCTAGTGGCACTGTCTCTAACTCTGGCCAAGGATGCGCTGAGGCTTCTGAAGGACTCCTAGAACTTCCTCCTTCGTCTCTACTCGATTACTCCAAATCAGGGTGAGACCCCATAGCTGCGTTGACACTAAAGCTGTTGTCAAAACTGTATGAACATTAGAATCATCACAGGCTTTAAAAAATATAGTCATTCTGAGTTCTCACCCTCAGGAATTCTGATTTAACCGTACAAGGGTGTGGCTTGGACATCGGTATTATTAAAAGCTCCTCAACTGATTCCTTTGTGCAGCCAGTATAGAGAACCACTGCTTTACATGCTGAGACAACCTGCAGGAGTGCAGGATTAGCCCCATAATTACCTACTTCACCTTGCAGGGAGAATGACATTTGGGGCAGGTGCTCTAACCTTGGCACTCAAGGGCCAACAAGAACCCTCATTCATGATCTGTACCACATCAGGACTGAGCTGTTTTGTGGTTTGCTTTGCCCTTTAATGAAATTTCGGTCTTATCCCTGCCTCTGTTGATATGCTATGAGGATGAAATTTAACAGCAATAGCAGGCAACTTGAAGCATTCATGTCTGTTCTGTGGGGGCGCTTGAACATCGGCTGGTAATGAACGAGTTCTTGCCTCAGCTCTGTATGCTCACTAACACTGGCTGCCTTCTGCTGAGGCTTTCCTGCCCCGTTCTGCCTCTTCCCCTTCGGTGCCTTCCTAAACAGATTTGTCTAGAAGTAGAGTAAGGAGAGAGAACATGTATCATCAGATATCAACACCGTCTCGAAGCTCTGCTAATTAAGAGTCTTGTTTAGGAATAGGTACGCAGACCATTGAAATCGCCTAGACAAATCCTAACAGGTCCTTCCATAAATGGGAGCTTGTAGAAATGGATGTGGTATTACCAGTGGGAATGAACTGAATTATGTATGGTGGGTTGATTGGCTTGCTAAGTGGCAAATATAAAATTAGATTCCTACATCACTTGACTCAGAAAACACATTTCTAATGTATTAAAGACCTAAGTGACCAATGTAGAACTTCAAAAATGTTACAGCACTATAGAATATTATAATGAGAACACTCCAAATATAGAAGAATTTCTTGAGCAAAACAGAAAAATCACAAAGAATAATAAAAACATGGATAAGTTATAATACATTAACACTTCAACAGTTTTGGCAAAATAAAGGCATTAGGGACTATCTGAAATGTGTATATCAACAACATATTAGTAGTACAAGTGAACAAAAATTTAGTAGAATATATGACATGTAACTATACCTATCTTAAGCTGTTTTATGTTAAACAAAAAAATCACAAGAGGTAGGTCAAATAAGTTGCCATTTATTGTACATCTCAAAAGAATAATAAACCCATTGCTGGAAAAGAAGTACACTTATTATAAACTTAGAAACACATGGTAGTACTCAGAAACAGAGTACTAAGATAGAGTTTAGCAAGGTTGCAAAGGGCATTTCAATACTGTATTTGAAGTTTTACTTGGTAAATCATTAATTGAAGCAAAGAGAGAAAAAGACAGTGAACTGTGGGGGGGGGGAGTAAGTGCTATTTTTAGTCTATATTTTTCTCAGAATATTTGAAATTATTTGGTAAGTGATTTTGGTAACTTTTAAAATGAATTTGAATTTAAATTGAATTGAATTTAAAATAAATTTGAAAAGAAAAAAGTGAAAGAAATATATGAAATAGGGTGAATATCTCAGAGTGTTTAGATTATTAATTTTATTCATTCTAATTCCCATATCTTCCAAACATTTTACAATGAAGAAGACAACTATTATAATAAGGAAAAATACATCTTCCAAAGTGAATTTTTAAAATTTTCCATTTCTTTAAAATACATTGAAGAAATAAATAAACCACTTCTTTTCTCTCCCTATCTGTCAGTCTGTATCTATCATCTACCTATCTACCATCTGTCTGTCTCTAAAAACAAAGGCATAGGCAGGCTTATAATTTAGAGCATAAAAATTTATTTCCTAGGCATTAGGAAATTTCCTAATTTAATAAATTAAATTTTTATTTAATTTTTATTAATAAATAAAAATTTATTTCCTAGGCATTAGTGTTTTCATGAGAACAAATGTACTTTTCATTGCCCTGTTTTGCATATTACCATAGGTCATTCTGACTTTCATGGTTTTTTTTGTTTTTTTAAATTTTTATTTATTTCTAGGAGAGAGAGAGAGAGAGACAGCGTGAGCAGGGGAGGGTCAGAGAGAGAGGGAGTCACAGACTGAAACAGGCTCCAGGCTCTGAGCTGGCAGTCAGCACAGAGCCCGACGCGGGGCTCGAACCCACGAACCGCGAGATCATGACCTAAGCGAAAGTCGGACGCTTAACCGACTAAGCCACACAGGTGCCCCGTGACTTTCATGTTCTGTAGAGAAAACCGTCTTCTGTATTTGAAGTACAGATTAATTAATCGTATATTAAGAAAACCAATTACTCCCAAAAAAGTCAACTCGTGCGGCTGAAAGGACAGTACTAAACTAGTCTTCGTTAGAAACTGAAAGGTATATCTCGAAATTAAAGTGGCGTTAAGATTTGCATTCACTTAAACACAAGTATGAAGAGTCACTGCTCTTTTCCTGTTATCACAACTGTTTTCTTTTCTAGAATTATGGGGACATAGACGGCGATTCATAGCCATAGAGTGAATTGTACAGAGGCGTACAAGTCAGAGTGTCCGTACTACATTAATGCAGATATGTCGGAATGGATGGAGCCCCGGGTCACAGGTGTGGTGCGATAAAGTATACAAAAGACCAATGTCATCTATCATTTCCTTTCTGGGCAGTCTTAGAGTGAGAGAGGTTTCTTCCGCTTCCAGTGAGTCTCTCTCTCACAGGAACAATCCCTGGTTTAGGCAGAGAGTCACTGAAAAGGCTGGGGTGGGGGGCAAGGAGTGGTCCTGTGAAACATCTGCCCTCTCCCACTGAGATGCACCAGGACAGACCTTACCAGACAGCTCTCCTCTACATAATCAGACGACACTCATCACCACCCCACCTCAGAGCTCTGACGTTAATTTACTTTCTCCTCACTCGGGCTCTTAAAACGCTGAGCTTTGTTGAGCTATGAAATGACTCTTAATAGTGTCCACTTCAGGTTTTTCTTTGTTTCAGGAAATCAGCCGATCATTGCCTGAATGATTACACTGTGTTCCATACAGCCTCGTTCAGGTTGGTCGCTTCATTTATTGAGGCCCTTAATTATACTGTCGCTTAGTTTTCATTGATTTCTATTAATAAAGATTTTTTTAAAAATTGCATCAAGAGTTTCATAAATTGGTTTGCTGGGTAGGGATTATTTGCCTCAAATAATGTTCTTCGATTCAGGCAGCAATATTGTGGGTGCGATTTAACTGTCACAGAAGTCACTTCTAGGTCAGGTTATGGGGTCCTGAAGTTTCACTTTGCTTTGAGTGTTTGTAAGTGTTGTTCAGGGCTTTTGTTTTATGCTCAGCATACACGAAAGGATCAGGTGCTCCTAGATGTCAGTCCCAGCTAAATCTTCCATTGATGCCAATCTGAAGTAAAGCAACTTAGTTCTTTATATTCTACCAGGTGCTATCTTGTTTAATTACGCATTACTCAGAGACACTATACTTTCAATGAATGGTGTATGTGTTTGTAATTATTTTTTCTAGATTCTATATGTTTTTATTAAATTCACTGAAAGGTGATTTTATGGCTAGAATCTTATGATAAAATTTGGGTGTATATTTTGTATTTTCGTTTAATTCTCCAGCAATTAACCTTAATTGTATTTTACAAACTATCAGTTCAAATGCATCAAAATTAGAACAAAATATTGGTCAATACACCACAGTTAGTTTGAGAAGCACTACTCTATGCCACAGTCAAACTGGATTACTCATTTTTACTCCTTTCCCAAATTTCCCCATTTATTTAAAAAGAAAATCTTTTAGGGGCACCTGGGGGGCTCAGTCAGTTAAGCATCTGACTTTGCCTCAGGTCTTAATCTTGCAGTTCCTGAGTTTGAGACCCATGTTGGACTCTCTGCTGTCAGCACAGAGCCTGCTTCAGATCCTCTGTCCCCCTCTCTTTATGCCTCTCTCTTTGTCTTTCACTCTCTCAAAAATAAATAAACATGAAAAAATAAACATAAAAAAGAAAAACAAATTATGTAGGTGCCAAGTATCTTCCCTTAAATATGGTCAAGAGCATTATTTAAGAAATGCTCAGATTGTCTTGAATGAAAGGCAAGGTTTAGAAAGACCATATGCCTTGGCTAGTTCAATGTTCTACCCCAAATTAGATCATCAGTATTTATCTGGTCTTAATCACAAACTTCTGGCAGAAAAAAACAACTGTGATAAGAACAGATAGGCCTGGATGGGGGCTGAATGAACATGATACAATGAGTATTAGACTGGGCCGGGTGGCGGGGTGGGGGGAGGAGAGGAAGAAGAATCAGCCAAAGCAAAGGACACTCAGAAGCTCTCGAGCCCCTGACACTGGGAACAACGCTGTGCAGGACGGATGTCCTCATGCAGTGGTTCTCAAACACTTCACTCTCGAGGTGCCTTTATAAACTTACAAATTCGTACCCCACCTTGGTTTGGAAAATATCCATTTATTTCATTATTTTTCTTCACTTACGAGCAATACTTCTGTTAGACATACAGTTCCCAACTGACGGCCCTTCTCGTATTTTGTGTATTCCTGTTATGTCTGATGAGATTCACTGACTCCACAACTGGGAAGCTGAAGCTCCCTCTCCCCTTCAGCATTTTTCCCACCCCTCACCGCTTCCCACCTGGCAGTCATGTGTTCTCTGTGTTTATGTCTGATTCTGCTCTTTGCTATTTAAAGTTCCACTTCTAAGTGAAATCATGGTATTCGTCTTCCTCAGGCCTTCTCGGCCCATCCATGTTGTCTTAACTGACATGATATCATCCTTCTTTATGGCACACAAGGGCACCTGTCCACAGGCGCGCGCGCACACACACACACACACACACACACACACACACACACACACCTGTCTCCCTTATCCATTTGTCTATTGATAGATACTTCAATTGCTTCATATCTTGCCTAATGTAAATAATGCTGCATCAAGCCTAGGGATGCATATGTCCTTTCAAATTCGTGTTTTTGTTTTCTGTGGGTAAATAATCAGTAGTGGAAAGATTGAATCATATGGTATTTCTACCTTTAATTTTTTGAGGAACTTCTACATTGTTCCCACAGTGGCTGCACCAGTTTGCATTCCCAACAACAGGACACAAGGGTTTCTTTTCCTCCACAGCCCCGCTAACACTTGTTATGTCTTGTCTTTTTTATTTTGGCTGTTCTAACAAGTGTAAGGTGATGGGGCGCCTGGGTGGCTTGGTCGGTTGAGCGTCCGACGTTCGCTTAGGTCATGATCTCGCAGTTCGTGTGTTCGAGCCCCGTGTCGGGCTCTGTGCTGACTGCCAGCTCAGAGCCTGGAGCCTATTTCGGAGTCTGTGACTCCCTCTCTCTCTGTCCCTCCCCTGTTCATGCTGTCTCTCTCTCTCCTAGAAATAAATAAAAATATTTTTTAAAAATATCTAACAAGTGTAAGGTGAGATATCAGTGTGGTTTTGGCTTTCACTTCCCTGGTAATGACTGGTGCTGTGTATTTTTCATGCGTCTGTGGGACATTTGTGTGTCTCATTTGGGTTCCCTGCCATAAAGAGCTTTTGCACAGCAGAGGAAACCAATAATAATTTTTAAAAAATCACCCTACTGGGGTACCTGGGTGGCTCAATCAGTTAAGCCTCTGATGTCAGCTCAGGTCATGATCTCGCCATTCTTTAGTCTGAGTCCCACATTGGGCTTTGTGCTGACAGCTCAGAGCCTGGAGCCTGCTTCACATTCTGTGCCTCCCTCTCTGTCTGTCCCTCCCCAACTTTCACTCTGTCCTCTGTCTCTCTCAAAAAAGAAATAAACATTAATTTTTTTGTCTTAAAAAGACAGCCTACTAAATTGGGGGTGCAAATTATATATACAAATGATATATCTGACAAGGGGTTAATATAGAAAATATATAAAGAACCTATAAAATTCAACACCAAAACAAACCAAAAAAAATAAGCAATCAGATTTTAAACTGGTCACAGGACATGAAGAGACATTTTTCCAAAGAAAATACAAGGAGGGCCAGCAGACACAGGGAAAGGTATTATATCCTTGACTCTTGATCTCTCTTTCTGTCTCACTGCCTCATTTCCCTCTCTCTCTCATTATCTTCATTATCATCCATTAAGTTTACTTTCAGTGAAGTTTCACCGTGAAAAATACAGATATATTCTTAGTTTGCTTCTGCTAAAGCAGGAAAAATTCTTCCAGTTTTAGATATATATATTTTAAAAATTTTTTAATGTTTATTTTTGAGAGAGAGAGAGAGAGAGAGAGAGAGAGAGAGAATAAGTGGGGGAGGGGAAGAGAGAGAGGGAGACACAGAATATGAAGCAGCTCCAGGCTCTGAGCTGTCCGCACAGAGCCTGATGTGGGGCTCAAACCCACAAACTGTGAGATCATGACCTGAGCTGAAATCAGACACTTAACCAACTGAGCCACCCAGGTGCCCCAGTATATTTTTCTGCTTTTTTAAAGAAGTGATGACACTCTAAATTCTGACCTTTTGTGAGCTAACAATCTAGGATTTTTGACTTCTCGCCACTTACTCAATTTCTAGCTGCGGCTCTCATTTGTTTGGAATCTTCTCCTACTTTCAAAGGGTCATGAGCATGTTTCACTTCTAGCCCTAGCCTCGTGGACAGTGCTGATCTCAGAGTGGTAAATTCCAATTGCTGCCTCACACAAACTTTCCTTGTACCCACTTTGGTATTAATCCCAGTCCTAACTCCTCCACAGGAGACCAACACCACTTTCTGCAGATACTTTGTTTGTTTTGAATACACCCTTGAAAAACACCCTTGAAAAAATAATTTATTTCTTGGGTCACCTGGGTGGCTCAGTGGGTTAAGCATCCGACTTGGGCTCAAGTTATAATCTCACAGTTCCTGAGTTTGAGCCTCATGTCGGGCTCTGTGCTGATGGCTCAGAGCCTGGAACCTGCTTCAGATTCTGTATCTCCCTCTCTCTCTGTCCCTCCCCTGCTCATGCTTTCTCTCTCAAAAATAAATAAACATTAAAACTTTAAAAAAAGAAAAAATACTTTCTTTCTTTTGAACTCCACTATTTTATCACAAATTTCTATGTGCTTGGGAGAGACAGTGAGCTATCCATGCCGGCTTAGTTCATTACACTGACCTGTATGTATAGTGTGGAAAAATCACTCTCCAAAATATGTGGTCAAAATACTGCAACTATTTTAAAGAATTCTGTGTAATAAAGACCTTTTCTTTAATAAGAATATGTGGGTTTTTAATTGGCCGGAAAGGGAAATTGAACAGTTAACCTCACGAAGCTCTACAGAAATGCTAGAAAACTGCTTATTTTCTTCTTCACACACAACCGAGCCGCCATTAACAGTGTGACTGACACACCTGCTTTGTCTTGGGAGCCTGTAGGCTTGTGACCAGCTCACTTCCCACATTGATAATTACATCCAGCAGAATTTGTTTCTTTCCAATGTGTGAGCCATCACCTTCCATGTTCTGCGTCTGCTGAGTGGCAACAGGTTTCCTCTAGCAAACAATCTATTTGTTCTTGCATGAGATCCATCCATGACTGGCCATGCCACTTTTAAACGTGCTTCTTTCATCTCTTGAGCAATTGATCTGTTATGATTATATATTATTTTACTATCTCCTTATCAGGTATGGAGGTAGGCATCCCATCTGTATTTTCCAAGTTTAGGGCAAAGCCCCTTGTATATATTAATGACAGTTTATAGGAAATTTAAAAATTAGATATTAGCAGGATGTACAGTGGGAAAAACCGATGTCCCCAGAGGCTGAGGAAGCCACACATGAGCTGAGAGCTACAGAATATGTGGGAATGTGTACGAGAAGTGGAAAGAAAAGAGTGCCTGCCTGGAGCAGAGGGAACAGCACTTCCAAATAATCATAGTGACCGCAGCAAGTGCGAGACAGTACGGGAGGGCCTCCATGTTGCTCAGTGGAAGGCAAGGTTGGCAGGAAGGCAAAGAGAGATGCAGAGAGAACACCACGCCAGCCTCGGTAGGGCATCTGGAGACGTTCTGTCATTATGGGAAGAGAAATGGGATCTCATATGGGGCTGAGTTGGCTACAATGCATAAAATGGGTTAGGACATGGGCCAGAATGAAGAGGATTAGAAACCAGTGTGGCTCTTCCAGGAGCCCAGGGGGAGAGATCATGGAAGCCAAGTGCTTCAGCCCCAGAACCCTGAGCCCCCAGGCCTGAGTGTACAGAGGCAGTGTTGTAATCCTCCCTAGGCCACCAGAGTACGTGGTGAGTTAGGCTCTGACTGGATGCCTGGGGGCCAGCAGACAGGACGTCGTGACCGGCTGCTGGGAACATCGGAGCCCTGGCCTGCAGCACGCCACAGGAAACCGCATCAAACCAGACAGGCTCGAGGCAGCAGGTGCCAGAACAGGAGCTCTGAGACCAAAGAAGGAAGAAAAGGCAGGAAACCTGGCTTCCAAGAAATCCCTGCCCCAAGTAATGAAGATCCCATCCCCTTGTTAACAACTGTAGATAAGAGATAGAAACCCAGCCCCAGGGAACATAGTTCTCTCTCTCTCTCTCTCTCTCTCTCACCAGCTCCCACAACTCAGAGTGGACTTTTCTTTAATAAACTTTCCCCCTTGTGTCACTTGTTGGCTGTGCTGTGTGTCTTTAATTGAATTATTTCTTGTGATGGGACCAAGAGCCTTTGGTGACACCTTTGGAATGGGCTGGGTTGAGACCTCAGGGCCTGGGCAACAGTCTCACATAAACTATTTCTTCTATTTTTAGAAAGCTTTCTTTCTAAAAGAAGAGTCCAGTCTTTCTTTACCTGAGAATATATACTTTTCTGCTCCCAGCACAAATCAATATTCCAGAAATCAGATTTAAGGCACTTTTGATGAATATTCCATAGTCAAACAGCAGCGATATACCAATAAAGATACTCCTTATTAATTTAGGGTTTTATGCTTATTTCTGAAATGACAATAATTTTCTGAGTGGCAGTGATGAGTCTCCCTATGAATAGCCACTGTGGCCCTGAATTTTTTTTTTTCCTTAAATAGTTTATTGTCAAGTTGGTTTCCATATAACACCCAGTGCTCATCCCAACAAGTGCCCTCCTCCATGCCCATCACCCCCCTTCCCCTCTCCCCACCCCCATCAGCCCTCAGTTTGTTCTCAGCATTCAAGAGTCTCTCATGGTTTGCCTCCCTCCCTCTTCCCCACTATTTTTCCCCTTCTTCTCACCCACGGTCCTTCATTAAGTTCCTCCTAATCCACCTATATATGCAAACATATGGTGTCTGTCCTTTTCTGCCTGACTTATTTCCTCAGCATAACACCCTCAAGGTCCATCCATGTTGCTACATATGGCCAGATTTCATTCTTTCTCATTGCCATGTAGTATTCCATTGTATAGATAAACCACATCTTCTTGATCCATTTGTCCGTTGATGGACACTTAGGCTCTTTCCATGTTGTGGCTCTTGTTGAGAGTGCTGCTATGAACATCGGGGTCCATGTGTCCCTATGCATCAGCACTCCTGTATCCCTTGGGAAAATTCCCAGCAGTGCTACTGCTGGGTTATAGGGGAGTTCTATTGCTAATTTTTTGAGGAACCTCCATACTGTTTTCCAGAGGGGCTGCACCAGTTTACATTCCCACCAACAGTGTAGGAGGGTGCCCGTTTCTACACATCCTCGTCAGCATCTAGCGTCTCCTGATTTGTTCATTTTAGCCACTCTGATTGGTGTGAGGTGGTATCTCAGTGTGGTTTGTGACCCTGAATTCCTAACAGATAGCTGATTTGTTCATTATGTTTGTCAAGAAAACAAGGCTGAACAGAGAAAAGAAAATCAGAGAAAACTAAATACAGAATCAGCATGCACTGAGATTTAACAGAATCAAAACCAAACCAAAACAAAACAATGGAAGCCCAGGTCCAGGCTACAGTAGGTATTAACTTAGATACTTTGTTCCCTAACAACAGTTATAAACTTGGGGACTAAATTCCTCTTCCAGTGAACTTTGCTGAGCCTTCAATGTGTGTGCGTTTTGAGAAGATGTATATATTATGCAGTGGGCAGTATCTGACACACAGCTACCTTGCAAATGTCCTGGTACCAGTCAGTGATGTCAGGGCTGCAGCTTGCAGGGCAGAAGTCGGGGGCTACCAGCCAAACAGGTGGTAGAAACACTCACTAGAGAAAGAATAACAATGATGCAGATAAAGGGCATGAGGAGGGATCAGAACGAAGGGGCCAGTGTGTCAGCAGGGGTGAGGCCATGGTGGTGACTGAAAAAGTAATGACGTTAGCTGTTGTTGTAGAAGACAAATTGATTTTTTATATCTAATTCTCCAGAAGTAGGGTCTGACCTGATTTAAAAGTTCTCTCCTTCACCTTATAAACACAATGTACTACATTGTGTATTAAAACTACAGTGGTTTTAATATATTCAGATTTGTGCAACCAACACCACAATCTATTTCAGAATACTTCCATCATCCCCAAGGGAAAACCTGTAGTCTAAGTATCACCCTGTAATTCCAACTGCCCTCTGCCCCAGGAAACCAAGGATCTACTTCCTGTCTTTATAATATTGTCCATTCTGGACATGTGTTATCAATGAAATCATACTTTATGTGACTTTTTGTGTTTGGCTACATTCACAAGCCTTCTTTTTTTCAAAGGTCATTCATGTTGGGTCACCTGGGTGGCTCAATGAGTCAAGCGTCCAACTTTGGCTCAGGTCATGATCTCACAGGCCATTGGTTTGAGCCCCATGTCGGCCTCTGTGCTGATAGCTCAGATGCTTGAGCCTGTTTTAGATTCTGTGTCTCCTCTCTCTGCCCCTCCCCTGCTCATTCTCTATCTCTCTCTGTCTCTCTCAAAAATAATATAAATATTAATTTTTTTAAAAAAGCAAAGTTGATTTATGTGGAGAATGAATTACTACTTCATTTGTTTTATGGACAATTAATATTTAATTATATAGTTACACCACATTTTGTTTTTCCATTGACCAGTTCATGGATATTCTGAACAATTTTATACAAGTTTTTGTGTGGACATAGGTTTTTTTCAACCTAGCAGTGGAACTTCTAGGTCAAGGGTAACTTAGGTTGAATGTTTTGGGGAATTATAAGAGTGTTTTCTGAATGGCTGTATATTACATTCCTACCAGTCATGTATGAGAGTTTTGATTTCTCCATATCCTCATCAATATTTGTAACTGTATAATATTTTTTTAATCTGGCCATCTTTGTGGGTTTAATGTGGTATCTTATTGTGTCTTTGATTTTCATTCCATTATGACTAAAGATGTTAAACATCTTTTCATGTACTTACAGGCCATTTGTATGTCTTTTTTGGAGAAATGTCTATTCATATCCTTTGGCCATTTTTAACTGGGTTATTATTATTTTTTTACTCTTAAGATTTCTAGAGTTTTTTATATCCTAGATAGAAGTCCAGGTGGACAAACATGTAGCCAAGGTAATGAATATGTCAAGACAAAACAGGTTTTCAAAAAAAGAGTGAAGAGGATAGTGATGCTGCATCCATCAGAGTTAGCAGCATGATGTTTTGTGGTTTTTTGTTTTTGTTTGTTTGCTTGTTTTACTTTGTCAAGTGCATTTTCAGGGATGCTGTACAGAAAGAAAAAAAGATGGCAATGGCCTGTTTAGTGCATAAAAATAAGGTAATTAAAGTAAGGAGCTGAGAAGTTTACAATGAAATGGAGAAGATGAAGGATTGGTGAAAAAGTATTTGTAGGATATATCTGTAGGAATAGTTCTTGCTTGGCTGTGGACATCTATTTGGGGGCTGACAAAAATCCAGAACTGAGGGCCAGATTAATAAAACAGGATAATGAGGAGATAAATAAATGTGAAATCTTGAAAAAGACAAAGTGAGTGGCCTTTGCAAAACAGCAGGAAAAAAATTCTTCTGAGAACGGACCTGGAGGCAGAAATACGCCCCAGAGAACAAGGAGTCAAAGGAAATAAAAATAGGCTTGCTTTGTAATAACTGAGAACCAAAAACCACCATTTCAACCCACACATTTCATCTCTATCTGGTCCCAAGGGACAATCCAGACTGGTCTCATGTTGTCACAGTTCACTCAGGAATAATTGTTTCTCCTTTACAAAGCTGTTTCCACAAAGCTGTCACATTCCGCACTCAGTGTCTTAAGGGTGTTTGACTGCTCAGGATGGTCAGATTACCCAGAGAACCAGTGTACCCAGAATCAGCCCAAAACACACTCTATGCATGTATTGGGGACTCTGATCCTCTCCATGTGGTCCTTTGGTATTGAGGATGAGCTTCCCCATAGTCTGAGGCCCTTGTCACCACCCAGGCTTCGCTCTCTGCTCTTTATGCTCAACCTTTTCTTCTTTCCTTCTTCGGCAAGCAGAATTAATATGGTCCATGAAAAGGTGAGTAACTCAAGTCTCTCTGTGTGGGCTCAGTTGATAGCTGATATAAACAAGATGTGATGGCACAATTTCAGGTTCATGAACAGCAGGGAGAATTTCAAGTCCAGATTTAGAAACACTGTCAGGCCCCAAAGCAAAGAGGTGATGTACCCAGACCACAGTCCAAGGAGTTACTTCAAATCTAGTCTTCCATGTATTCATCCACACCCTATATTCATGAATCCATGTTTTTATCCACACTGTGCGTACTCCCACGTGAATGTATAATCACTTGACACAGCTACATCCGCTCACAGTGAAGAGTCAAAGGACCCCTTCTTAGCAGTTCTGAGTGATGGTGGGGGGGGGGGGAGACAGTGTCCCTGTGCTCATTCTGTTCATCTGTGACCAGTTCTGTGACCCTGGGAAAGTAATTTAATCTCTCTGCATTTCAAGTTTTTAGTGTATTATCCAGGGCTAAACTTTCTTATTTCCCAGAGTTTTGGGTAAGTTTAGTGAAATCACAGACATCTTCATGTCCTCAAAATAGCTAAGGCAATTCATACCAATTAGAACATTTTTTTCGAAACTGAAAACCAACCTTATCCCAAACTGATGTTCTTTTCTGGAAAGCAAATTAGGAGGAAATGTGTGCCAGTTTTTAAGTCACAAAAATAATTGCATCAATAATTTTATTTCCTACTTGAGAGTAACTTCTGCTTTTACAGACAGACAGTGCTCCTACTAAAAACACCTTCCATCCTTGGGCTGCTGACTGCGTGTGAAGTGGTCAGCGAATGTTCTGTATGTGTTACCTAAGAAGTCCTTACAATAGCCTGTAATGTAGATGCAAACATTATCCCTTTTCACAGATGTTGAAACATGCCCATCCAGAGAGGATAAATACTTTCACATGAATTTCTCATGAGGTTCAAAAACTCCTATTACTTAGAAAAGAGGGGGAGTCAATGACTCACCAAAGGGCATACAAGAGCATCTCATTCTAGGCTCACTTAATAAATTAAGTGCCTGAAATTACCTGGACAGCATTTTTAGACTAGACATT
Organism: Hyaena hyaena; assembly: GCF_003009895.1. Taxonomy (NCBI): domain Eukaryota; kingdom Metazoa; phylum Chordata; class Mammalia; order Carnivora; family Hyaenidae; genus Hyaena; species Hyaena hyaena. Next base: position 1,441,804 of record NW_024081113.1, read on the forward strand.
TCAGCTTCTTACTAAATAATGATATAATAATTACTTTATGAGGAGGCAGTTGTAAGCATCAAATGAGATTAAAAAGAAAACGATTGATGTTTTCCATATATCTAAAATTCTATCTGAAATATTGTATATTATCCACTCAAAATTGAAGTGGATTTCATTTATAGTCCTCATTAATGTTCGCATTTAGAAGTAAAGTGGCTGCACTGATTTTCCCATTGATATGCCATAATGATACATTTATGACATAATTCCCATTCCTTATCACACAGAATACAAGGTGATTAAAATGCAGTGACTATAATAGGATAGAATGACTCATTTGCACATTGATCCATTTGAGATGAAAGAAGTATTGGGGGTCAATTTAAGAAAATGTGTAGTGTGTGAGACTAGGAGGGAAATGACCATCAAGTTGATAGTTTGATAAAGATAAAATCAGGCCCTGGTAACAGAATCCACAGCAGTTAAAGGAAGTATGAAAGACTACGAAACAGGGAAGAAAAGTGTTAAGTCAGAGACATGCAGCATTCTGATAATTATTTTGATTTTGGTTCAGTTGTGACTGGAATTTGGCAGTAAATAAATCTAATGACAACTTAGGGGTGTTTACAAAGACTACCCTCTGGAACTGATATGTTTGGCTTGAACAAATCATTAGCAACAGTAATAGCAATTGGTGGCATGATTAATAAAACATTTGCATAGCCTTTATGATATGAAGATGCAGTTGTGAACATAATTGATAAGACATTCCAATTTCTTAGGCATCCTATGAATGGTTGTGGCCGCTGACATATTTTAAGTCTAATTTCCTTTTTTTGAGCTCTTTTCTACTGTACTCCACAAAGACATCATTATGTTTAAGGATACATTTTATTCAGTTGGTTCTTCTCAAAAGATTAATCTTTTATCATTCATGAAAGAGTGAGAGAAGTGGATTCAAGAATACCACATATGCAACTATTGGGATGGATTTTTTTTTTTTTACTTTCTTTTTCTGGTAGGACAGATTTTTTTTTTTACTTTCTTTTTCTGGTAGGATTCAGAGAAACAGTAATCTGTTGATTATTAAAATATAAATGAAATAGATGAATATATAAGACATCCCACATTAACAGTAATTATGAATATGATTATTAAATAGCCACAACAAATGTGGTAATAAAGGTTGAATTCAAATATTAAGGAGACAGTTGGATACAGACTGAATCTTAGCCATGTGATGTAATATCTATGGGGTTTTGTTCACATAATTGAGCCTACCAAATGCTCATACCTTATCATATCATCTTATAGGTATGGTATATTTGATCTCTCCCAATACTGAGTGTCGGCTATGGAATATTCTCCTTCCCCATAGGCCACATACTAGGTGACAATGGGAGCTACAGAAAGTTTCTGGCTTTCCACCGAAGAATAAATCAAATGTGAAACAATCACAATGATTTTATATAAGATTGCATGATTTTTACAAAACTTTTTAATACTTGCTATTGCTATTGTAATTCATGAATCGATGATATCTGCTGTTTCCAATGCCTTATTGACATAATAATAAACCCCTCTTCGATAGCAATATTTGTACCACAGTAAGAATCACGGAAAGCCTGAGGTAGAGACATGAGTGTGGGCCAACTTAGCTGGGAAGTTTTGTGGGGATGGGGGGAGACTCCTGAGGGGGCCCTGAAGCCTGAGTAAGGAGGCAGGACAGAGGGAGGGCACCAGTGCAAGCTTCAGAACACCACAGGGAAAGTCAGGATGGTGGGGACAAGCCGGAGGACTCAGACCTGCTTTCACCGCATAGTATACAAAGACTTGATTTGCTCACATTTTTAAAAATGATTTTGGTTGGAAATTTGAGTTCAAGAGGGTCTTCACACAGGTGAGCCCTCTACACCCCAAAGAAGGCCACAGGATATGTGTGAGCACCGAAAGTGCTTACAAAAGTTTTCATAAGCCTGGACTCCATTCTTTGCCATGGGACATTCCTCTCAAGTGTGATGTAATGCAGGAGGACATTTGAAATTCATAGATTTCCTTTTCAGCTCTGATTGATGTTTCGGCAAAACACAAGATTTGGACTATTCAAGCGTATGCCTCCCCCCATCAGCACACACAGTGTCTAGCCCAGAGCCTTGAGTGCCACAGGGCTTTAATAAATATTTGTCAAATGCAGGGATGAATCATTACAAGGTGACTGCATCGCAAATTAACCTCATCCAAGCACTGCCCTTAATCAGCACCCTAGGCCCCCCCAGGGCACCTCTGCTCTCTTCCACCAGCAGCACTTGCCACAGTGTGCCTCCCATCACTGCCATGCTTATTTTCTGAATTTCATGCCACAAATTGAATTTTCATATATTCCATCCAAGGGTAGTGACACTCTCAAAGTGCAGACTCAGTTTCCGAATCTCATTTCCTATATGCCTCCGGCAGTCAGTAGATTGGGTTCTAATCCTCATTCTCACACACAGCAGCATGGACGAGGTAATTCTGTGGCCTCTGCTCGTCACAGTGGGTCTGCCTCCATCACAAGGTGGTGGTGGGGCCCAACAGCCTGTCCATGTGAAAGTGCACTGTGCAAAGTATAAGCCACAGCACAATCGGAAGACGTAATTAATCAACTAACTCTACCCGCCGAATGATGCTTGCTGAGACAAGTTGATGGGCCTCTAATTTTTTTAAGTCTTCCTAGGTGTGGGTTATCACAGGGGTGCTCTGAGGACCAGGGGCCACACGGACGTGAGTGGAAGTTTAGCTGTGAAGGAGAAGACGCGTCTCACTGAGAGAATGACATGAACAGGAAAGCAGGATTGCACGCGGTTGTCCACAAAGAGAGGATGTACGGCATGGCCCTGGCCTGCCAAGTCGAGGCTCGCTCAGAGATGTTAACTGTGAGGAAAAGCAGCTGGAGTTCATTTGTAGGAGATCGGGAGCCACAGTGCTATCTGCCTGCAGACGAGAACGACAAAATCTGTTAAGAAGAAAATTGGCAGCCAACTGAGGAAGGAACCTGAATGGAGAAGGAAGGGATGAAGGAAGGCCCGCAGAAAGGAAAGATCAAAGTGTGAGATCGGAGCCACAGAAGAAGAGGAAGGACCAGACAGCAAATGCTGTGGCTCCCAAGCGACTATCAATCTGTCGGCCTCAGTCTTTCTTTGGTCCACAGAAGGCTATTTGTTTAATTAGTTGTCATTGCATCAATATTAAGATATTCCACTAAAAAAAATGTGTATTCCCAGACGTGTTTGTTGAGAAAGGTGATGGCAGGGGGATGCAGAGACATGTGAAGAAAGGAAATCAAAGTTGTTCCCTGGTGGGAAAAATCAGATGTGTGCAGTTAGCCAGAGCGCTTACCCGGCCCTGCGGTCACTGAGCACTGTGACAGTATGTCAGAAGAAGATAGCGCCATGACCTGAGGTCAATAATGAATGCCAAGTGGTAGAGTTGAGAGAGAGAGATGAAGTCTGATTTAGATACTGCATGAATCCATATACATATATCCTTTGGGCAACTGGAAATTCTCACCTGTAAGTCAGAAAAACCTCAAAGGCAAAGGTTATGAAGTATTGTGAATAATGATCTGATCTTAAGAGAGTTTATAAGGGAAACAGAAAAGAGGGCTGAGGGTGGAGAATTAGGTGAAAGGGGGACAAAGAGACATGGTCAGAGTATATTTAAAGGTGAATACTTACGAAAATCAATTACTCAGTCATCAAAAATAATGAATGTAAGACATATCATTTTGTGATTTTGTCAGTTTGTCGCTCTCTTCATGTATGAAGGATAAAACGATAAATTTAGCACTTGTGTTCAATGAGAGAGAAAACATTTTGCTTTTAATTTTTTTCTTTTATCCTATATATAAAGAATCTACTTGGTTTTAAAATTCTTGATTATTTGGCCCGAGCAGACAGGTACAGGATGTGTTCAGCCTTGAAAATATTTCCTGACACATTGCATTAACATTTTCTAAACTTTATAGGTGCTGCCTTGTGCTATACAAGGTAAGAGTAGAAACCAAATGGCAGAAGGAAAACAGAAAAGGCAGAGAATGCCCACATCGATGGTTCCCTAGGAAGGAAAGAAGAAACACACTCACAACAGAGAGAAAAGTGCTGTAAGAAGCCTTTGAGTCCATCTTTCTGAAATCTTTCCCTAGATTACTCAAACATGTAAACATACCATTATTTTAAATATAATTAATTATTTTACAATGTAAGAAAATACGAGTTTGGGGTAGGAACCCAACCAACCATTATTATTCATTTTGAGTATTTTCTTCCTGCCTTGGGCCTAATCATTTGTTTTTCACATGGTCTAAAGCATGGAAGGTTCTTTAGCATCCCAAGCTTCTGCCTGTGGGTGGCTGAGCTTGTGGCTGAGCCATTTCCAGAAATCTGTGTCTACATGTCCAGGCATCATAAATCCTGAGAAAGATGTGCCCTCTATCACCCACTTGATTGCAGTCTCCCACTCTTCTCCCAACGGACAAAATAAAATCATTTGGAAAAGCATTTAGTTTACTTTTGAGGAATCCTGGATTCTTAAGTTTTCTAATACCTTGTATAAAATTGGGTGAGTCATTTAAATGAGGTAGAATGTCTTGTTCACAAACTTAAATCAATGAAGGAAATAAAACCTTACTTGATTCTAAATGTGTTAGGAAAATAAACCAAGACAATCAGTCTTTCAGTGATGAAAAAAATAAACTGGATATCTACTCCAGTGTCAGCAGGGCTCTCTGGGCACCTTATCAGCCAATGGATACCTTTTCTTCAAGTCGTTTATTGGTGGGGGACATTTTAGTTCTCATTAGACAATAACATATCTGTTACCAAACGCCAATCCCAAAAGCTTTAGACACTCACTTTAAAGCTGCTTTCAAGATTCACAGCCTGAAATAATGTAGGCAACTGAACTGTATTAGGCTCCAGGCTCCTTTTTCTATTGTTAAAGTAGGTGCAAAAAAATGGCACATATTTCCTAGTGTTTTAAGGAGCCTAAACTAAACTCAAAATATGGATCTGGTCATGCACTTCACCATTTATTGAGAAAAAAAAAACTTCATCTTATAGTTACTTCCAGAAGAAGCGATGCTTTGTGTGTGTGAGGCTGGAGTCTCAAGGAAGGCTTTGCATAAATATGAGGTGGTTTATAAATGTTTCATACCAGCTCTGAAAATGTATCACACCTCATTAACATTTAACAGCCTTATGGTGTTCTTTAATTCAAGATTCATTTTTTTACTACAACAACTACAATATGAATAATAAACCACTCAGATGTTGCACTTATAGATACTTTATTCCTTTTTTTCTAAATAGTTATTATCTGAATGCAAAATGCAGGCAGCTATTTTAATGTTTTATGTTTAGCAGTTGATTCATGTGTGTATATAACTGGGCGTGTAGGTCCGAGCTGGTATCTAGTTCATGGAGTGGCAAATTTTTGATAAACTTTGACAACACTCACAAAACCTGGAAGTCAACCAAGTCCCAAGATGTTTGGAGATATACACTACAGACATTTATACATGCTATAGCTATGTAGAGATATGCATGCATATGTGTGCATATGTATGTGTGTGAATACATAATACATATTCTGGAAGTGGTAACATGAGTTTTAACACAACAGTGGATACTTCAATGTGAACAATTACAAAAATAATATGTTCGTTGCCAATAGACTTCATCACAAGTCATAGGAAACATATGAAGTAATTTTTGGAGTGTACCTAAGAGTTTTGTCATGCGTCCATAAATCCTTCAGGTAAAATCTCTTAGTCACAGCAGTACAACTCAAAAGATTTCTCAAGTAATTTAATTAAGAGGAAAAGTATCAGTGAATATTGCATTTTGGCTAATATCAGGTGACAAGAAAGTTACCAGGGATAACTGCATTAACTTTGTAAAAGACAACAAGTGCAAACTGATCTATATAAACCTGATATCAAGTTATATAACCAAACTTCTAGTTATACCTGGTCGTAGATCCCAGGGGATCCCAAAGATCTGATCTACATATCAGTATCTCAGGAAAGGCTCCCTTTAGAATCCTGGATACCTTCACTCTGAGATTTTGATTTTATACATCAGGAGTTAGTCCTGAAAATCTGTAGTTTTTGAAGCTCTTTCACTGACTTTAACACAAAGTTAGTAATGGGAACTACTGAGTTAAATTATTGTCAGAAAAAAATAAAAGTATCCATTTATATAAGATACTCATATGATATATGGAGATACAGTATATCTACTATATATATGTATATAACACATAGGTATATAATTATTATATACGAGAAAACAAAATTACTACACCTATAACACCAGTTTTCATTTGTGTTAAGCTTCCTCGTTCTTCATTTCCCTGGGAGAAAATACCTCTACGCCTAGTACTGTCTGTAGGAGAGAAATCCACATTAACTATGTCATCAGTCCTCAAGATGTTTCTGATGTGATTGACAAAAGTATATCGAAAGATTCTTTCACACGTTTTCAGAACTGCCCTTCTCATTCTTTTCTACCTTATACACCTCTCTTTATACTCCAACAGTCACACCAATATCACCTCCTCAAAGACCATCTCACATATTATCTGTTTATTGACAACCCCAGGCACTCCGAGGCAAGGCAAGCATTTTCATTTCTGTTCTCTCCTAACTCGGAACAAACCACAAACCACTGGAAGGCACAGGGAGCAGGACGTCCTCACAGCTCGGATACAACCTGCACTAGGTAATGACCCTGGCTGTCTCATCTTTGAGGGGGAATAGCTGGAAAACTCACAGTGGCTCCCATGACTAACAGAAATCTCAAAAGAAAGGACTTGCAAAGTGTCACAGAAATAAGGATGCTACAGAAAGAGCAGGAGATTCCAGCTGGGAGAGGACCAGCCACCGTCATACACCATCTGAGGCTACTGTCTGCCCCGGACACGAGGGGACCCTCTGCTCACCGCTGCACATGAGTCCCACCACCACCTGAAGGCTCTATTCGTGCTCTGGGCCAAACGAACATTCCCACTTATTCAGGATCTCCAATAACGAGTGATCATAAGTCCAAGTGTGCTCGATGATGTCTATAAGATCTGTAGGGGGCCCCACCACTCTAGGCAGACCTCCTCCACACGGACAGAGGGCAAGCATGGCAACTTGTTCTTCTTTGGTTGCAATAGCCCCAGATTATCAGACTGTCAAAAATATGTCACTAGAATTTCATTCATATGTGCAATTTAAGTAAAAAATATGAACATGCTGGGGCGCCTGGGTGGCTTAGTCGGTTAAGCGTCCGACTTTCGCTCAGGTCATGATCTCGCGGTTCGTGGGTTCGAGCCCCGCGTCGGGCTCTGTGCTGACTGCCAGCTCGGAGCCTGGAGCCTGTTTCGGTCTGTGACTCCCTCTCTCTCTGACCCTCCCCTGCTCACGCTATCTCTCTCTCTCCTAGAAATAAATAAAACATTAAAAAAAAAATGAACACAGGTAAAAAGAGAAAGAGATACAGAAACCAAGAAACAGACTCTTAACAACAGAGAACAAACTGATGGTTACCAGAGAGGACATGGGTGGGAGGTTGGATGAAATAAGTGGTAGGTACTCGTGGTGAGTACGAGGTAATGATGGAAATGCTAAATCACTATACTGTACACCCGATAATATAATACCTACGTTAACTAGACTAGAATTAAAATTTAAATAAACTTAATATATATTTTTAAAAAGTCACCTGGAGTATCAAGGCTGTATATTTTACAGACATTTCTTTTTTTAAAACAAAAAGTTTATTTATTTATTCAGAGAGAGAAGGGGTAGGGGCAGACAGAGGGAGCAAGAGTATCCCAAGCAGGCTTTGTACTGTCAGCAAAGATCCCCATGTGGGGCTTGATCTCAAGAACCTGTGAGATCAAGACCTGAGCCAAAATCAAGAGTCACATGCTTAAACAACTGAGCCACCCAGGAGTCCCTACAGAGTTACTTCTTAACCTCACATACCATAAACTCCTTCACCCCAGGCACCGAATTATTTTATTTTTCCTTTCTTTGGTAGAACTTTAAATATGTCTTTCTCTTGGCCTTCCTGTAGCTCTGTCCCACAGGTTTCAACACAGGAATTGGCTTTTAATTGTTATACTGTATATACCCAATAATATTCTACTTTACTTTTCTACTTGACCCACATGCTCTTTAAGAAAAATATTCTAATTCCCAAGTAGTAGCGCCATTTTGTTTTCTGCTGATGTTGTGATTTTTAGCTTATTGAACCGTAATCAGAGAAGTCGTCAATGTCTTCTTCTACTTTGTAGAATATATCATTTACTCTTACTGCCTTATGGCAGTTTTTTATTTCTTAAAATGGTGATTAGCACTCTGAGTATGTTTTCTGCATTTAGAGTGATCATATGTAAACATAAGCATGATATAATAATAATTTATACTATTCTGTTACTCAGTGTTTTTGTTTGTTTGTTTGAGAGTTTTTTCCCCCGTCTCTACAGTTACTATTGTGGGTGAAGTCTCCTAGACCAGGGCTGGGAAACTATTTCTATGAAGAGTCAGATGGTAAATACCTTAGGCTTTATATGCCATCCTGTTTCTGTTGAAATGAGTTAGCTCCTCCTTCATAGCCCAAAACAGGCCACTGGGAAATAAACCAAAGGACACCACTGTGTGCCGATGAGACTCCCTGGACAGAATCAGAACCCACTTGCCTGCGAGGAATGATACGTCAATCACTACTGTAAACTAATGTTTCCCCACATACTTATCCTCACGGTCCCTCCTGCTTTCACATTACGACAAGTCATGCCACGTTAGTTGGTACTCAGCTATCCAAAAAATATTACGTTTTTACTTTCAATATATATTTTTAGATTTTTTTTTCACTAATTGCTCTGTCTTGATCTCTTGATGGCCTTTTCTCCCCAAGTCAAACTGTGGTGGAATTAAGATTGTGGTTCTCTGTGTTCTTTCTGTTTACTTTCAACACTCATCAATCACTTTTCAATGTGGATGGACAAATTTTGCTAAAGTACATCATCTTGGAATTCTTGCTTCTAATAGGTAAATCTAGGCAGTTTATTTTTATAGATTGGACACATAGAACTGGTAGTAATTTTATATTCTCTTATATATTTCTTTTTATCTTTCCTTTTAAAAGTATTTTCACTGCATGATCTGTGTACTTGTGTCACTTACATATTAGTTTTATGTTCCTTTGTTTTATTTACAGAAATTTCATTTTTGTTATAATAGTTATTCCTATAATATTAATTTTGTATAATTATCCTGATTATTTTCTCACATAGTATCTATTGATTCACTTTTGTGAGTAATGAGGGCTTTCACATGTTCCTAGGTCTTTATTTCCCACCCTCTTCTGTCAGTTGTATAAGATTTCTTCCTCTCTCTTTCTCCTTAGTGTTTTTCTTTTAAAATAAACACATTTAGGGGAGCCTGGGTGGCTGACTCAGTTAAGCATCCAACTCTTAATTTTGGCTCAAGTCATGATCACATGGTTCGTGAGTTCAAGTCCCACATCCTGCTCTGTGCTGACAGTGTGGAGCCTGCTTGGGATTCTCTCTCTTTCCCTCTTTCTCTGTCCCCCCGCCCCCCACCCCCGCTCTTTCTCACTCACTCTCAAAATAAATAAAGTTTAAAAATATTAAACATACTTATATGACCCTGTCTATTTCTCAATGTCTTTCCAATCTCTCAACTTTTGTTATTTACATCTTATTTTACACTTTCAGCTTTGAAACATCTATATTCTACGTGTAACATGAATGTCCATTTCAATTAGTCTTAATCATACAATGAAATATTTTTGATGTCCCCCAAATGGTTTTCAGTTATTTGCCAGCAAGGTTTTCTGCCTTGTATTTTCTACGAGAAAAGCCTCTTGCAGCTCTACTACCAAAATTCATTCAATATTTTTGAGACATTCTTTGTATGTGAATGACAGTTGGGTCAGCTATAAGCCTACTACGGGGTGACACTTGAATTGATGTCATTGTAAGCACCATTACTCTTCAAGCATTGAAGGTTACCACCAATGATGTGAACCAGCCTGGTATTTTCCTTCTAGAAGTTGAATAGTCTTGGATTTCATACTCAAAGAGCTTTTTCCCTTAACTCTGTGAAGCAGCAACTTTACCAGAATACCTGTGCATTGTTTGTTTCTTCCAATGTACACTGAGAAAATTCTGTTATTTCTTAAAAATAACCTTCACATTATAATTGTAATTTTTTTAATTATTATTTTTTTTTTTTGCTATGGCTTTCATTCTCTATTCAGTGGACACCAAATAAGTATATAATGAATACCTTTTGGCCTGTCTTCTCCCTGTGAAATTTATTCACAATATTAATTACACATTTACTTTTAATTTGTTATTTGCACGTTTCTGAGTCCTCTCTCACGTCGTGTGTCATTGGTGGTGGTGTTTCCTTTGTTTTGTTAGCTTCTGCTGTGAATCCCTTTTCAATCGTACTTTTGTTCTCTCCACTTTGTGCTGAGCTGTGCCAGCTCGTGTTTCAGCCTCTGTCTTGCACGATGCCTCCCCTAAGCTTCTGCACAGGGGCTCCTTCTCCTAGTTTATAAGAGCAATTGCTTCATTAGAATTTCATTGGTTTAATTCACAGCAATATATTTGGGCCTGACTGTCACATGCTTTCTGGCAAGGCCTGCCCGCGTTCTTTGTCGCTGTTCTTTCCTATCTGCAGCCCCTGGGGCGCGGTTCTTTCTGGGCGGTGATCAGAGGCCAGCTCTTTTTTCATTTCTTCCCTCATCTTTCTTGAGTGAGCTGTTTACAGAAAAACAGATATGGGTGAGGGAACAGGGCAGGGCCGAGTGCCTGGCTGGAGAAATCTTACTTCACCTCGGATCTTGGTACACGTGAAACGTTTTAACCTCTACTTTTCCTTACGGTTGAAACACAGCACCGCTGACTTGTTCTCAGTGCGGAAGCACCCACGCCCGCCTTCCCTGAAAATGTGGGCACGTTCCAGGCGTTCTAGCCGAAACGGACGACAGGTGTAAGGAAACGTGCGGCCCCGGTCCTTGTGAAGGAGGCATCGCCTGCCTGCAAGAACCCTCCCTTGCTGGATGGCCCTGGGCTATAACCAGACATCATCACGACCTGCTTCCTGTGAGCTGACCTGGCCATGGCTCTTCTAAGCATCCCTGCCTGGAATGAACCCGAGAAACACAAACTCCGCCGACCCTGAGTGGTAGGCTTTCTCTTCCTAATTGTTTTTAATTACTTTTGAGACAAAAAAGGTGCTTTTTCTCCCTATTTTTCATTTGAAAACATGACTTTTTTTGTCTTTGGGCTTTACCAAATGTTATGAAGTTGTACAGAAACATGCCATTACCCTGTCCTGCTAAAGGCAAATGAAATAGCCTGATGCTAGAAGGGGGGTGTGAGGGGCAGAACTTGCCAACAGTACATTTACCATATCCTTAACTACCAGCATTTTTAAGATATTTCCCTTATGAGTAGTATTTTTGTATCTATTAGTAGTTTTTGATCAGTGAACATCACTAAAACTGGTGCACCTAAACACTTCAAAAAAATACTAATTTTAAAACATAAGAAAATATTAACAATAAAAACATGATTTTAATTATACAGTATTATATGAAATATAGTTATAAATTTAAAATAAAAACTATTATAGTATTGAATTATAATCCTTTCCATAAATAAGACATTAAAGTATCATATAAGAGCACCTGGGTGGCTCAGTTGGTTAAGCATCTGACTTTGGCTCAGGTCATGAACTCAGAGTTCATGAATTTGATCCTCTCTTCGCTTCTCGCTCTGCCTCTCTCCTGCTTTCTCTCTCTCTCAAAAATAAACATTAAAAAAGTCATATACTGTACACCTGAAACTAATATTGTATGTTAATTAAGAGGAATTTAAATAAAGACTTTTTAAATATTAAAAAAAAAAAATTGGGGCACCAGAGTGACTCAGCTGATTAAGCCTCCAACTTTGGCTCAGGTCATAATCTCACAGTTCATGGATTTGAGTCCCAGTGCTGACAGCTCAGAGCTTGAAGCCTGCTTCAGATTCTGTGTCTCCCTCTCTCTCTGCTCCTTCCCTGCTCTGTCTCTGTCTCTCTCTCAAAAATAAAATGAAACATTAAAAAAATAAAAAAATAAAGAAATAAAAATCATATAAGCCTTCAAGAAACAAATCACTAAAAATAGCTCAAAAACCAATAATGGAAATGAGTAAACTACTGTTGAACCCCTGGATGGACTCCCTATATGTTCAATTTTGATTTCAGTTCAGGCAGAAATCATACGTTTTGTTAATAATCCTGTGTTATACTTTATAACATAAAGATTTCATTGCCATCAGGGCTAACAGAATTCACAAGCAAACTACCCCAAGTGAACGAAGTGAGCCTCATGGCAGAAGGTGCAGCTCCGAGCCCCTAACTCTCACAAAACACTTCACAACAAGCAGAAGCAGTCAAAATGCACTTTGTCAGAATTCTGGGAACAATTCAAAGGTTTACAGCAGCCAAGCCACCCCTGAATCAAGACGAAGGCAAGGGTGACCAACTCCCGGCCTGTGATGGTTCCACTGTCCGCGTGAACGCTGCAGAATCGGTTCCCAGTTGGGCTCCTGAGCCCAAAGGCAGCAGACAGAACTCAGTCATGAGTAATTGTGCAGGTCTGGTCCATCGTCTGGGGTACTAGAGGTCTAGCACAAGGTGCTCCTCTCTGCTTTGCCTACCTCATGCTCACCCGGGCTGGGACAGGGTAGGGCCTTAGCTGAGAATATTGTACACTGTCGACCTAGCTACAGATGGCTGGACAAAATGACTCCAGCTGGGAGCCCACAACAGACTACCAAAGTCCTAGGAAGAAGGGCATGGAGACCGTTGCTTTGGTCGGGGCATCAGAAACACAATTTCAAAAGCCACACACACGTCCCAGGGCGAGGCGGACACTCCACAATGGTCTTAGAAGTCCTTGCATTCCCACCTCAGGCAGATCCTCAGGCTCAGGCCAAGTCTGGACCACAGGTGAAGGAGCGCCCAGCACAAAGTCAATCTGCAAACACTAGGAGAGGTTTGTTTTGTTTTTCGTTTTTGTTTTGGCCTCTCCCGGCATCTGTCACAGCCCTAGCAGAACGCACCGTAAGGGGCAGAGATCCTCAATAATCACACATGAAAAGGGATGCGACCTCTGCAAAGATACTTGTGAAAACACCAAGTTACCTCACAAACTGAATAGTAAATCTTCACCAAACCAAACAACCTTGGGGAATGGAGACGATGTGATTTCCACTGCTGCCGTGTTATATTGTATAAATGTCCAGTTTTCAAAAACAGACAAATTATAAAAGGAACTAAGAAGGGGGTGCATGGGAGTTTCAGTTTGTTAAGCATCTAACTTCATTTCAGCTCAGGTCATGATCTCATGCTTTGCGAGACTGAGCTCCGCATAGGGCTCTGTGCTAACAGTGTGGAACCTGCTTAGGATTCTCCCTGTCCCTCTCTCTCTGCCTGCCTGACATCTCGCTTTCCCTTACTTTCTCTCAAAAATAAATAAATAAACATTTAAAAAGAACTAGGAAATTATGCCTGATGTAAAGGAACAAAATCAGCCAATGAACACCACCACTGAGCAAGTCCAGATGTTGGGTTTACTAGACAGACTTCAACCACTAACTTAATTATGCTCAAAGAGCTGATGGAAAACATGGAAAAGAAGTAAAGAAAAAAGGTTACAGGTAACACTGGTGCGGTAGTTGTGGTCTGTAATTCCAATTTTTGCTTCTCACAACTAAAAAGACAGATACACAAAACAAAAAATGCAAATGCATGTATTTGGCATACAATGTATAAGATATTAACAAAGGTAACAATGTTACTGGGAAAGAGTTGAATGGCAGTAGAATTTTCATATGCTATTGGAGGTAAATGGGTAAGAGTTTAAACTAGACTGTTATACATTTAGAAGATTAAATACAATCCCCATGGAAACTATAAAACATTACTGAAAGAAATTAATAAACACCTAAATGACAGGACCCTGTTTTCATAGATTTTCAAGACTTCATATTGTTGGCTATCAATAGTATTAACATTTTACACATTGCACACAATCCCTATCAAAATTGCAATAGCTTTCCCCCCCCCTAGAAATGGGGGAAAAAAATCACTAAATTTATATGGAACTGCAAGGACTCAAAATAATCAAAAGAAATCTTAAGGGAAAAAAAGAAAAGCTAGAAAGCTAGAAGACTCACATTTCCTGATTTCAAAATTTAATACAAATCTACACTAATTAAAACAGATATAAATCTACACTAATTAAAACAGTCTAGTACTAACATTGGATAGATGGGTAGAATAATACAACAGAATTGAGAATATGCCAACAATCCCATGTATCAAGAGCCACTTGATTCCGACAAGAGTATTGAGGCCAGTCAATGGGGAAAAATTAGACTTTTCAACAGATGGCACCTCAGTAACTGTATTTCCATGTACACAAGAACAGATTTGGACTCCTATTTCACACCATGTATATGAATTAACTCAAAATCGGTCAACAGCTTAAATATAAGAACTGAAATCATAAAGCTCTTCAAAGAAAATATAAGGATAAATCTTGATGACCTCAAATCTGGCAATACACTCTTAGATATAATTCAAAAGCATATAATTCAAAAGCATGAGAAATAGAATGAAAAAATAAGTAAATTGGATGTCATTAAAATTTAAAACTTTTGTGCATCAAAAAACACTATCATAAGAGTGAAATTGTAACCAATAGAATGAAGAAAATGTTTGCAAATCATCTGATTATGGTTTACATAAAGAATTGCTGCAACTTACAACAAACAGAAGCAATGAGATTTTAAAAATGGGCAAAGTACCATAAAATACCTAGGAATAAACCAAAGATATAGGAGATCTATCTGATGAAAACTATAGAAAACTTATGAAGGAAATGGAAGAAGACACAAAGCAATGGAAAAACATTCCATGCTCATGGGTAAGAATAAATATTGTTAAAATGTCATTACTACCTAAAGCAATCTACACATTCAATGCAATCCTAATCAAAATTGCACCAGCATTCTTCTCAAATCTAGAACAAACTATACTAAAATTTGCATGGAATCACAAAAGACCCCGAATAGCCAATGTAATACTGAAAAAGAAAACCAAAATGGAGGCATCACCATCCCAGACTTTAGCCTCTACTACAAAGCTGTAATCATCAAGACAGTATGGTATTGGCACAAAACACACACATAGACCAATGGAACAGAATAGAAAACTCGCAACTGGACCAACAAATGTACAGCCAATTAACCTTTGACAAAGTGGGAAAGAGTATCCAATGGAAAAAAGACAGCCTCTTTAATAGATGATGCTGGCGGAACTGGAGAGCAACGTGCAAAACAATGAAACTAGATTATTTTCTCACACCATACACAAAAATAAACTCAAAATGGATAAAGGACCTGAATGTGAGACAGGAAACCATCAAAACCCTAGAGGAAAAAGCAGGAAACAACCTCCTTGACCTCAACTGCAGCCATTTCTTACTTGACACATCCCCAAAGGCAAGGGAATCAAGAGCAAAAATGAACTATTGGGACCTCATCAAGATTAAAAGCTTCTGCACGGCAAAGGAAACAACCCATGAAACTAATAGGCAACCGATGGAATGAGAAAAGATGGTTGCAAATGACATATCAGATAAAGGGCTAGTATCCAAAATCTATAAAGAACTCACCAAACTCCACACCCAAAAAACAAATAATCCAGTGAAGAAATGGGCAGAAGATATGAACAGACACTTCTCCAAAGAGGACATCCAGATGGCCAACAGGCCCATGAAACGATGCTCAGCGTCCCTCCTCATCAGGGAAATACAAATCAAAACCACACTGAGATACCACCTCATGCTGGTCAGAGTGGATAAAATGAGCAAATCAGAGGACTATAGATGCTGGCGAGGATGTGAAGAAATGGGCACCCTCCTAACACTGTTGGTGGGAATGTAAACGGGTGCAGCCCCTCTGGAAAACAGTGTGGAGGTTCCTCAAAAACTAACAATAGAACTCCCCTATGACCCAGCAACAGCACTGCTAGGAATTTACCCAAGGGATACAGGAGTGCTGATGCATAGGAGCACATGTACCCCAATGTTCATAGCAGCACTTTCAACAATAGCCAAATCATGCAAAGAGCCTAAGTGTCCATCAATGGACAAATGGATCAAGAAGATGTGATTTATCTATACAATGGAATACTACATGGCAATGAGAAAGAATGAAATCTGGCCATTTGAAGCAATGTGGATGGAACTTGAGGGTGTTATTGTTGAGCAAAATAAGTCAGATACCATATGCTTCCACTATAGGAGGATTAGGAGAAAATTAATGGAGGACCATGCGGGAGGAGAAGGGGAAAAATAGTTGGGGAGAGAGAGGGAGGCAAACCATGAGACTCTTGAATTCTGAGAACAAACTGAGGGCTGATGCGTGGGGGGGAGGGGAGGTGGGTAATGGGCATGGGGGAGGGCACTTGTTGGGATGAGCACTGGGTGTTATATAGAATCCAACTTGACAATAAACTATGAAGGAAAAAAAATAAAAATGGGCAAAGGATCTGAATAGACAATTTTTCGCCAAAGAAGTTACACAAAGGGGCCAATAAGCATAAGAAAGATGCTCGACACTGTCAGTCATTAGGGAAATGCCAAACAAAACCATCCTGAGATACCACACCACATTTAAAAGGATGTATGTAATTTTTAAAATAAAAGAAAACAACCACTTTGGGGCGCCTGGGTGGCTTAGTCGGTTAAGCGTCCGACTTTCGCTTAGGTCACGATCTCGCGGTTCGTGGGTTCGAGCCCTGCGTCGGGCTCTGTGCTGACTGCCAGCTCGAAGCCTGGAGCCTGCTTCAGTCTGTGACTCCCTCTCTCTCTGACCCTCCCCTGCTCACGCTCTCTCTCTATCCCTCCTAGAAATAAATTAAAAAAAAAAAAAAAGAAAAGAAAGAAAACAACCATTTTGACAAGACTGTGAAGAAGCATTCTTTATTGCTGTTGAGAATGCAAAATGGTGCAGCCGCTGTGGGAAACAGCTGGATGGTTCCTCAAAATGGTAAACACAGAATTATTGTCAGACCCGAAAATTCTACCCCTGGCTACGTACCCAGAATAAGTGAAAACGAGGACCCCCAACAGATTTATGTGCACCAGCCTTTATGACAGCATTATTCACAGTAGCCCAAAGGGGGAAACAACCTGAAACTCCATCAATAAGTGAGTGAACAAAATGTAGTATTTGTGTACAATGGAATATTATTCAGCCACAAAAGTAATGCAATTCTGATTCTTGCTACAGTAGGGATGTTCCCTGAAACATTATGCTAAATGAAATAAGCTAGACCCAAAAGAACAAATATCGCACGAAGACATTTACATAAAATATCTACACATACCAATGTATTTAGAAATTAGAGGTTACTAGGGCATGGGAACAGGATAGAATGGGAAGTTATTACTTAATGGGTACAGAGTTTCTATTTTGGGTAGTATAACCTTTGGAAATACAGAGTAGTAATGGTTACACAATATTCTGAATGCAATTAGTGCCACAGAAGTGTACTCTTAAAATGGTTAAGATGGAAATTTTTGAAAGCGCCATGCAAATACATGGGAGAGGGGCAGAGAGAGAGAGGGAGACACAGAATCCGAAGCAACTCCCGGTTCTGAGCTGTCAGCACAGAGCCCAATGTGGGGCTCGAACTCATGAACTCAGAGATTGTCACCTGAGCCAAAATTCAGTGCTTAACTGACTAAGCCACATTGGTACCTCTCCTCTTCCTCTTCCTTTTGATTTGTGTCTGAGGTCCCCTCTACTTCCAGTGTTAAGAAGACACTTTCACCTAAGGAGTGGTGTTTGCATCCCAGAGCAGCTTCTGAGAGACTGGGTGACACAGAGCTGAAGTACAGAAGGCAGAAGAGCTCACTTCCCACAGACTGAACCTGGCCCAGGGAGTACAGGCAACGGGAAAACCTGAGGCAGATAAACTCATTTTTCTCTCTTCTCTGAGCCATTCAAGCATGGACTGTCCTTATAGCCTTTGAGTAAAAGCACTAAGTCCAGACTTGCTGTGAATCTTTGAGGCTCTCTGAAATGATATCTAGTCTAGAAACAGGTGAAATTCATCTGCATATATCTTTGGGGTTTTTTGTTGTTTGTTTGTTTTTTAGTGTCACTACTCTGAGTTTGCACCTTCCCAATAAAGTGTTAACACTTGAATTTCTGTTTTCTAGAAAAAGTAGGCTAACACGGAAAGTTCAGAGGATATTTGAAGACTTACAAGTAAGGCACTCAACAGTCACAAGCTTGTGACATTTATTCAATATTACCCTGAAAGTTGCTTCATCTGTTTTAGGGAAGCACATGGGAAAAAATAAAACTTTAAAATTAAAATTTACTAAGAATTGCAGTTTCAAAAAGTATATGATACCAAACATCAATGAAAGAAATCAAAGAAAATCTAAAATAATGGAGATATTCCATGGTCATGAGCTGGAGGATTCAATATTGTTAAAATGTCATTTTTTCCTAAATTAATCTGTAGATTCAACATAGCCTCAATCAAAACCCCAGAAAGCTATTTTATAGATATTGACAAACTGACACTGAAGTTTATACGGAGGGGCAGAGCTCTAGAATTACAGACATGATCTGAAGAAGAAGAACAAAGCTGGAGGACTGACACTATTAAATTTCAAGACTTACTCTAAAAGTACAGTAATCAAGACAATATGGTATTGGTGAAAGAATAGACTCATAGATCAACTGAACACAAATGCGGTCCAAAAATAGACCTACAAAATACAGTCAACTGATCTTTGCAAAGAAGCACAAAAGCAATTCAATGAAGAAGGAAAATCTTTTCAACAAATAGTGCCAGAAAAATTGGATATCTATGGGTAAAAATATGAATTCATATAGAGATGTGATACCTTTCACCAAATTTACCCAAATATCTCATAGACACTAATATGAAATGCAGCAGTATTAAACTTATAGAAGAAGTATAGGGGGAAATATAAGTGGCCTTGGATTTGGTGATGAGTTTTTAGATATAATACCAAAACCAGAATCAATGAAAGGAAAAATTGCTGAGTTGGACTTTATTAAAATAAAAAGTTCTGCTCTGCAAACGCCACTGTCAAAGAATCAAAAGACAAGCCACAAACTCAGTTAAATACATACAAAGGGATATCTAATAATGGACTTGTTGTAAAATACACAAATAACTTTTTAAAATTTATTTTAATGCTTATTTATTTTTGAGAGAGAGAGAGTAACAGAGCACAAGTGGGGAGAGGGGCATAGAGAGAGGGAGACACAGAATCTGAGGCAGGCTCCAGCCTCTGAACTGTCAACACAGAGCCTGATGAGGGGCTCAAACTCATAGAACGCGAGATCCTGACCTAAGCCAAAGCCAGATGCTTATCCAAGTGGGCCACCCAGTCATCCCTACACAAATAACTCTTGAAATTCAATATGAAGATAAGAGACTCAACTAAAAAGTGGGTTAGTGATAGAAACAGATAATTCACTGAAGAAGATAGAGAGAGAATAAGCAAACATGAAAAGAAACTCAGCATCATTCGTCACTGGGGAAAGTCAATGAAATGAAGTTCCATTACACACCCATTAGAAGGTTACAATGAAAAATCTGACCACACCCTGTGCTGGTGAGAACACACAGCAGCAACAGAAATCATGTATTGCTGGTGGGGATGCAAAATGGCACAGCCATGATGGAAGATAATTTGATGAGTTCTTACAAACCAAGAGTCTTTGCACACAATACAACAAGCACATTATGCATGACCTTTCAACTGATTTGAAACCTTATGTCCACATAAAAATGAATGCTTCTAGGAGTTTTATCTTTTTTCACAGAACTGGAAGCAACCAAGATGCCCTTCAATAGGTGAAAGAATAAACAAACCGATGTACAATGTATAATGGAATATAACTGAACAATTAAAACGAATGAGCTGTCTAGCATCGCAAGACATGGACCAATCTTGCATTCATATTACTAAGGCTAGTCTGAAATACAGTGTTTACATCTGTGTTGCTATAGCAAAATTGCCATAGAATGGATGCCTTAAGCAATAGCCATTTCTCAGTGTTCTAGAGATTATGAAGTCCAAGATGAGAGTGCTGGCAGATCTAGTGCCAAGTGAGCACTCGCTTCCTGGTGTGCAGATGGACATTTCTCACTGGGTCTTGGCATGGTTGAGAGTAAAAAGCAATCAAGCTCTTGTGTCTCTTCTCATAAAGGCACTAATCCCATCATGAAGGCTCCGCCTCTATGATTTAATCACTTCCCCATGGCCCCACCTCCTATTACCATCACCCTTGAGGGTTAATTTGAAGGACACAAACATTTAGTCCATAACAATAATATTCTGGAAAAGGCAAACTATTGGCATGGAACACAGATCAGAGGTTGCCGAAGTTTTATTTTTTGTGTAGACTATTCTGTAAGATACTGTAACAGTGAGTGGATGACACTACACTTATCAAAACTCATAGAACTTTACAGCATAAACAGTGAAACTTAAAGTATGCAAATTTTAAAAAGTCACTCTTCCCTCATTGGGTTGTGGGTTAATCCTGAAACTCTCTTTCAATCTTTATCTTGCTTTCTCTCTCTCTCTCCATATCTGTCTGTCTGTCTCTGTCTCTACATATATACATTATGATATATATACTCTGAATTGAACACTTAACTGGTGGTGGATGACGGGGGTTATATCCTTTTGTTGGAGTGGAAAGTTATGGAAAATCGGGAGAAAGGTGTGACAATGCATACGGCAGTGAGATATGGTTGCAGACATCTGTACAGACTCACACAGTTTCACATAGACAGGGATGCCTACATTATAGAAATATGTCTTGATATGTACATATGCCAGGTTTAGTATACAAACTTACATTCCTCTGCTCCATCAGTTGTAAGGGACCAGAAACAATAAAACCCCAGGAGGAACAAGCACACCTACATCACAGATCTTGACGGCTAATACCATTCTCCAGCAGAGAACCGGGGTCCATGGAGAAATGACTGATTCTGGGATTCAGATGGGAAGTGTTGAAGTGAGCCTGGAGCACCTCATCATCCCAGAAAGTGAATAAGTAATCAAAATTCTCTGTCTCTCTGTCTCTCTTTCTCTCATGCACAGACACACACACAGATATGGGTGTGTCAAAGAAACAATGGAGCCAATTGAACACGCTCCCAATGGTCAATACTGAAATATTATCAGCCACAGTATTAATAAAGTAGTATTAGATTATAATCCAAATTATAAGATAAATATCCATAAAACCACAATGATATAAACAAATTATGGAACATCGTTTTAAGTAGGGAAGAATAGAAAAATCTCCCATGTAGAAGAATACTATAATTTATGTAGATAGTTCTCCATTAAAAAAATGGAACATAACTCTTCATCCCTTAGGTGTGGGCTCGGCATAGTAACTTCCTTCTAAACAGAACAGTATGGAAACATGTGGGGGGGGGCAGATAAAAACTTGATATTGGAGAAACTAACAAATACTATCTCAGCCAGGTGATCAAGGTCAATGTCAACAGTCATAAGTGATGTTGACAGTACATACTCCTGCCATAATGTCATGAGAAGGGCATCTTACCTCTGTGATCTCCTCAGAGAACCCAGTACCTCCAGTGTCATCATGAGAAAAATGGCAGACACAGTGCATTCAGCAGACATTCTACAAAATACATGATGAGCACTCCTCAAACGTGTCAAGGTCATGAAAAACAAGAAGGTCTCAAAGCTGCCACAGCCAAGACACGGAAGAGGCCTGCTGACCACCCATGTAATATGATACGGAATACTATATGAGAGCCTGGAACAGATCATCGATATTAGGTAAAAGAAAAAAATAAAAGGAAATATGAATAAATCATGGCCTTTAGTTATTAATAACATGTTAACATTAGATTACTAATTGTACAAATGCATGATGCTAACAGAAAGTGTTGTATTAGGGGTTTTACGGTAGAAGAGAGCAGGTAAAGATTATAAGGGAATTCTTGAACCTTTGAATTTTTTCTTTAAAACTAAAACTATTCTAAAATAGAGTATTGTTTATAACAAAGCATAATTGTCTAGGGCATAAAGTGTCAGAGTTCCTTGATTAACTTCATTCATAGAAGGGAAATCTTTTTTCTTCACAAGACAAAAGAAAATATCACTGATGTACATTGTCCAAATGATGGCTACAACTTGCGACAGATTCTACTCATATGATTTAGCCAAAGACGGGTTTATATTTACCAAGTAACATGATGTCACTAGGAGAGTGGTAACAAACAGCACAGTGGCTCAAGGACATTATCAATCAATTAGAGATCATTCTAGGGGCTCCTGTGTGGCTCAGTCAGTTAAGCTTCAGACCCTTGATTTCCATTCAGGTCATGATCTCATGGTTCATGAGATCGAGCCCCATGTCAGGCTCTGCACGGAGCATGGAGCCTGCCTGGGATTCTCTCTCTCTCTCTCTCTCTCTCTCTCTGTCTGTCTCTGTCTCTCTCTCAAAGTTAATAAATAACCATTTAAAGATAACTTAAAAAAATTAGAGATCATGTTATTGTCTTCAACCCGAGGTTCCTGTCTTCATGGTAACAAGACTGAATTACTTCTCACAAGCATCACAGCCAGAGTCCAGAAAGGGATAAATGTTCAAGGAAAGGGCAGGAGGCATATTCCTCTTATTCAGGCAAACAGTTACTCTCCCTAAAGACCTACTCAGTTGACCTACTACTCACGACAACGAGCAGACTGTTTTTACGACGACTTCTGTAACAAGGCGCGTCAAAAACATGTATTAAAAAAAAGTAATATAACACTGTGTGTTAACTAACTGGTGTTAAAATTAAAACTTTAAAAAACCTATATATAGGTGTGCCCCCAAAATCATCGTTCTAAGCTAGTCACATCACCCTTCAGAGCAAACTGGGGGCTCCATTAGTAAGAATAGGAGAAGTAAATGTCGGTTGACAATCGGCAGTGTCTACACTTGTCTGGGTACATTTCCCACAGAGAAAATATTGAGAAAAGACAGCCATGCATGTGACGTTTGTATAGCATTTTTAATGGGCTATATGTCATGACAAAGAGTCTGTGTGCCCCAAGCAAGGTTAAATCCAGGGTATTTTGTTAATTGGTCAAAAAAAAATAAAAATTGAGTCAGATTCCTCAACTATCGCAGGAGGAGAGCTGAGGCCGGCCCGTGGCGATCCCTGGGTCCCCCCAACACCCAATAGGTATGCAGCCACCGAAGGCGTTTTTGGTGATAGAGCCTCACTAGATCTGGAAAAACCTACTTCTATGACAGAGCCTTTTATACAAGGGTTTTTTGTTACTTTGCAGAACAACTCCCACTAACAATCTATGCATCTTTATTTAAGGGAAGTTGTTTGAGCATCAGATACCCTTGAAGCATGAGTGAAACTCAGCAGTGACTAAGCTAATTCTTGTGGGAAAATGAAGAGCTAGTACCTATTTCTGCTTCTACTTTTCTTGGGTTCCGTACAGCCTTTTATTCTGCAACTTCTAATAGGTTAGGAAGAAAAATACCAGAGCTCAAGAAATGTGAGTTTAAATCCCACATCTGCCACTACCTACAAACATCACTTACCGTGTTTGCTTTCAGTTTGCCCATGAATGCAATGAAGTGTGTAAGACTGAATGACATGTACTTTCTGGGTCAGGGTCTCTGCTCTATAAAATGATGCCAACTATCCTGTAATTGGTTATAAAATATAACATTATTCATGAGATTTCTACTAAGGCCAACAATAACTCATTAGCCTACAATGTGTTGACTAATTATTTTTTATGTTTAGAATTCATCAGAAACACATAACCTAAATCACCCCCACTTCCCTGCAGCTCCAATTGTTGGCGATTTAATTGTACAGCTTGTCCAAAGAACTGATGTGTTGTAATTAAGAAAATTGTTTTAGATTCTTCCTTCCAACTCCAAGCATTTGAACATTCTATTATACCATGTATCCTTCTCTCTCCCTCAACCCTTACACAACACACTTCACTAGGCAAATTTAAAGTCTTTGAAATTTCTTGGGGCCAAAACAGCTAGTTGTTCAGTGAAATCCATTTGTTCTTCCTCCTGGACCAGCTAGACCACATCTCCTGCTCTTCCTGACAGATGTAGCCTGGGGACCGATTTAGATAATGCAATGTGAGTAAAAGGGTCGGTGCCACTTCCCGGCAGTCTCATGTGAACTTAATTACAGACACTGTAGGATTATTTCTCATTCTTCCAGCTGAACGGGAATGCCGTCGGGGTTCTAGAGGGTGTCAGAGCTATAACATGGAGGGAGCCTGGGTCGATATGCTGCTCTGGTGCAGGGAGCCAAAATGTTTACCAAAAATAGATGTGAGCATGTGTCTGAGCCTTAAAAATGTATGGACCTTTGGGGTTTCTTTTGCAAAAATTTAGTCCATCTTAGTTACTATACTCTGACTGTAAATATAATTAATAACTTGAAATCTAGAATAGTACATGCTTACTTCTTTCCTAACTCTGCCCTCAAATAAGAATTGCTGATTAAGAGTAAATGGGTCATTCTTTTACAATTCTTTGAAAGAATCCTGACCAAGTGACCACTAAATCACCCACAATGCTCTTTTTTCTATGCTTTGTTTCTATGTCTGTTTTGCTTTCAATGCTCTGTCTACACAACAGACAACACATTCACTAAGAGTGGAAATTTGGGTTGTATTGGGTTATAGGGTTAAAAACAGTATTTGTTGAATGAAATAAATGAATGACTTGCATACTATACTTTAGAGCACTTTATTCTCAAACGTGCTTTGCAACTTGTAAACCTGAGGTACCTCTGTTCATTTTTCATTCTCTAAGCCTCATCTCAGATGGTATCTAATCTTTAGAGCCCAGAAGCATGTAAGTTTTACCTCCTCTGTGTATTCTACACTTTCCACCTATCTCTGTTACCAAAATTATCATCTTGTTTTATTTGCTTATATCTACGTCCCTTTGAATAGACAGCGAAACATGAATCAAATAGATTGTTGTGCAGCTGATGAAAGCGTAGCACAGCATACCTCATGTTGTAAAGACCCGAACGGCTGTGGCACAGTTGAAATCACTGTATCCATTACTGAGGGTGTTTGTCTTATGGAAGATCTACTAAAACAAAAAGTCTGGGGGTATAGCCCCTAATTCCAAGTCTTTCCCAAGACCTGCAATTGATGACAGTGTGTACTGATGTTTGAGAGTCACTGGCAGAGTGATGAGATCCACCTGTGTGAGATCTAAGCCGTGACCCAAAACCATTAGAGTACGGGGTTGCCATCCCAGATATTCTTCCTGCTCTTATGCCCAGCACTAATGGCTATGTATCTGCAAAGAAGGAACTTACCCTCTTCGTTATATTGATATGTGATATTCAGTATATAACCTGATTTTCCTTATAGTTTTACAATTCTAAAATGATATCAATTATTCCCATTATTATCTAAGTGAATGTGCTTCATTGTAAAATCTAAAGTATCGCCATTTCCATTACTTATTGAAATGTCAGAGAGATTTCATGTAGTTCCTGCAAGAAATGATTCTCTGGGACCACCTGCTAGTAAAGAGTAAGCGTCCTGTGTGCATGTTCTTCAGAAGCAGTGTGTTCCGTATGTATACGTGGCAGATGGTTTTGTCACCAAGAGTTATCTGTCTTCAACATGTGAATGAAAACCTAATATCCAGCATAGGATCATATTATGGACATGTTGAATTCCAGAAAGTTCACAGCTGATAAATCCATGCTTACTCATGGATACTAAACTGTACTATATGCTATGATTCTACTGTAACAAAGTACCACAATAGAAACAACAAGAAAAACCACATAAGATTCCCAAGTCTAGAAGTCCAGGGTCAAAGAGTCAGCAGGGTGGTTCCTTCCAAGACCTCTTTCCTTGGCTAGTGGATGAGCCCCTTCTAAGTTTGTCCTCGCATGGTCTTCCCTATGTGCATATCTGTGTCCTAATCTCCTCTTCCAAAAGAACACCAGCTCTATTGAATGAGGGCCTGACCTAAGAACCTCATTTTACCCAAATTACTTCTTAAAAGGCCCCATTTCCTTTTTTTTAAACTTATTTTTTAAATTTTTACAATTTATTTCTGAGAGAGAGAGAGAGACAGAGAGTGTGTGAGCAGGGGAGGGTCAGAGAGAGAGGGAGACACAGAATCTGAAGCAGGCTCCAGGCTCTGAGCTGTCAGCACAGAGCCCGACGCGTGGCTCAAACCCACGAACCATGACATCATGAGCTGAGCAGAAGTCGTAGGCCTAACCAACTGACCCACCTAGGTGCCCCAAAAGGCCTCATTTTCAAATACAGTCACATTCTGGGGTACTGGGGTTAGAACTTCAACATGTGAGTTTAGGGGGACACAGAGCAACCCAAAACATGGACTATAATGCAGTATCTACATGACACTCCAAGCAGCATTTAAAATCCAATTGGTTGGGGTGCCTGGGTGGCTCCGTCAGTTAAGCATCCGACTTTGGATCAGGTCATGATCCCATAGTTCGTGGGTTCAAGCCCTGTGTCGGACCCGGTGCTGACAGCAAGCTCAGAGCTTGGAGCCTGTTTCAGATTCTCTGTCTCCCTTTCTCTCTGACCCATCCCTACTCACAATGTCTCTCTCTGTCTCTTAGAAATAAATAAAACATTATTTTTTAAAAATCCAATTGGTTATCCCTAAATATCTGTGAAAAATTTCTCAGATCCTCAGCCAGACTAGGGAACGGAGGAAAGGAGTTCTATTTCCATATATGTTTGGAGCATACATTTGGTTTCTCTTTATATTTTATAATTAAATTCTTCTGACTGGCTTTACTAAAAAGTAAAGCATAATGATTAATAAAAATGCATAAACATGTGGATTACTTATAATAACAGTAACTATAATACCCAATACCATCTTCTATGCCTTAGAATGAAAATGAGGTTCAAATTTTTATCATGAAACAGAAGCTACACAGGTTTCTAATAAAATGTTGAGTATAAAAACACATCTGCCCATGTTCATGGTGAACTGAGATGACTATTAAGGATCCTCAGAAAAAATATCAATTAGTTTGAAAAGCATTCTTATATGTCTATCTTACTAGTTTCTGAAGTTCTGAATTGAGTGTGCATATTAATACCTTGTTGTTTTATAAGATGACAGTAGCATCAACCACACAATGCCCATGGATGATGAATGACTGTTATTTTACTTGCATAAATATTCTGATAATTATTAGAGTGTTGAAATCCCTATAACTACTTTGAAATGGGCAAGACTTCTTTCTGGTTGGGTGTTGGTATGCAAGTTCTCAACAAAGATAGCCATTCAAATCAGTGTTCTCATATTAAATTTTTAACTAAGAATTTACTAGCATAGGAAAAATTGATAAGCTCTAATTTCTAGGTTGCATTTGTCATGGTAAAATGTATGTGTCAACTTGGCTAGGTGATGGTGTCCAATTGTTTATTGCTGTGAAGGTTATTGTGATTAACACAATCTACTGACTTCAAGCAAAGCAGATGACTCTCCATACTGTGGGTGGGCCTCATGCAATCAGTTGGAAGTCCCTAGGAGAAAAGACTAAAGTTTCCTGAGGAAAACAGAATTCTGCTCCCAGAATGCAAGACCAAAGACTGTAGGGCAAGCCAACAGGGAAGAATTAATATGGCAGCCTTGAGTCTAAAGGCTGGAAACTCGGCTGGAATTTCTGAGTTGCTGAAATACTAGCTGGCTCATGGAGCATCCCTTGGATGAATAACTAACCTTCAGTGAAGACATTAATTTCTGTCACTGCCTGCTAAAGCACATCTGTTACCAAAGTGAGAAACACCGCTGACAACTGGATGCCCCCTGGTCCGTGGGCCTGCACACTTCCGTGCTTCATATTTGCAACTTCTGATGTTGAAAATAGAAGAGGATCATTATCTCGCCCAGAGCGATTTCATTCATGGCTTTCCCTCGCACCGGTTGACTGGCCTCCATGGTTCCTCAGTGACAGCCGCCAGGCACATTCTTTCCCCTCAAGTTTCCCAGGGTGGCCCAGATGTGATTTGGGATGCATCACAGAGCGTGCATTTTCAATTAGATTCTTAAAACTAGGAAAAGTATCTATCAGTGTTCTTTGATGTGGCAACAGAGAAACATCTCATTTTGTGGATAGAATATACATTTTTAATCAAAATCTTCCTAAAGGTTTTGTTATATTTTCCTCCAGAACTTTACCCTCCCCTCATGTAAAATCCGATTCCAGATATATTGCCTCATGCATTAATTACACTGTAGAAAGTGAAGAGGCAACTCCATTTTCTGGCTATCAATAAACCCTGTCTTCCACTCGCTCTTTGCTCCCCATTGAGGGGTCAACCTCACCACTGCCATACCTGTGCCAACGATACTCACCTGTGTGCTCGCAGCCCATCCCTTACTGCAGACATTTGAACCCGCACACCTGACTACCTGCCACATGTTTTCACTGGGGCTTCTGCCAGGGCCTTGAATTCAACATGTCCCTCCAACTTCTCTTCCATGCTTCTTACCTCAGGTTTGGCCCCATCATCAACCAACTTGCTGGAGCCAAGCATTCTACCCTGAATTTCTTGAATTATGTGCTAAAAAGTTTTGCCTCTAGGTCCTTTATGTCTGTATGTGCGTGTAATTGTATACATGTATATACAAATTACATATACACGTATGATATATTTATTATGAGCATACTTTATACACATGGATGCAAATAAATAAAAGCACATATATATTAAAAATATATGCATACATATTGCTCTCTAAAATGGTCTCTGAGGAAAATCATAAGCATCATTTATTTCAGCTGTGATGTCACATCCTGAAGAAAGTTTCTACACCACCCCCTCTTCTAAACTGCTTTATAAACTCCTAGTCTCATGCCTTATTGCAGATCTCAGATGGTGCAGACATAACAATGACCGTTCATGTGCCTGACTCCCCTGGTGCCTTAAGGACAAACACAGGCTAATGGTTACCACACTGTGTATCTCTTGTGCTTAGCACCAAAGATGATTTTTTGAATCAGTGGGAACATTCTAAACTTTAGAAAAGCCATTCAAAGGGGGGACTTGGTGGCTCAGCCGGTTAAGCATCTGACTCTTGCTTTTGGCTCAGGTCATGATCTCACAGTTTCATGGGATCGAGCCCCACATTAGGCTCTGCACTGTCAGTGTAGAACCTGCGTGAGACTGTCTGTCTCCCTGTCTGCCCCCCCTGCATCGTGTGCTCTCTCTAAATAAACACACACATAAACAAATAATAAATAAACAAGTAAGCTATTCACAAAGGCATTCAAATAACTATCATTGTTAATTTACACATTAAGCATTACCCTCTATTAATATTTCAATTTCAAAGGAAATAGCCACTTGCCCTGTCCCTGCCCATGTCTATGTAGTTAACAAGTCTCTTTTTGTATATGTGGAGTAGACAGAATGTGAAGATTGCCCAATAACCTTCATCCTGCTGTTACCTCTGTGATTATATTCCTTAATATTATAAAGGAGATCTAATCACATAAATCGTATTAAAACAGAGAGGTTTCTGCTTCTGAGGGCAGACCTAGAAGTAGATGAACTTGACCAAGTTGAGGAAGTTCTGCTCTACTACCAATCCTCTGGGAATTTCATCATGAGTGGGTGTTAGACATCATGAAATGCTGCTTCTGCACTGATTGATATGATCATATGAGGCTTGTTAGCCTGTTGATATAACACATTACAGTAAATGAATTCTGAATGTGGAACCAGGCATACATGTCTAGAATACATCTCATTTGGTTGTGGTCCATAATTATTTTTATACATAATTGAAATTGATTTCTTAGTATTTTTTGAGAATTTGTATTGTGTTCATGAGAGATGGTAATCTTCTGGCTCTAATTTTATTTATCTTTTCTTCTGCTTTTATGCTAGATATAATTTGCTCTTATTTTTCTACTTTCCTAGATGGAAGCTTAGAAAAGAGGTTTTAGAGCTTCTTTTGTAATATATTCATTAAAAGCTACGAATTTCCCTCTAAATACTGGTTTTGCTGCATCCCCCAAAATTTAGTCAGTTGTTTTGATTTTCATTTAGTTCTAAGTTATCTTAAAATTTTCTCTTGATACTTTATCAATGACTCATGTGTTCTCTAGACACTGTTTAATCTTCAAATATATTTGAATTATCTGTTATTGATTTCTAGTTAACTTAATTGTTTTCTAAGAGCATATTTTGTATGACTGCCATATTTAAAGTGTGTTTTATAATCTGGAATGTAGTTTATCTTGGTGAATGTTCCGTATGATCTTGAGAAGAATATGTGTTATGTTGTTGTTAGGTGGAATATTCTATGTCATCTAGATTCAGGTGACTGATATTGCTGTTTAATTCAACTACACCCTTAATGATTTTCTTTCTGTTGGATCTGTGAATTACAATTAAAAGGGTGTTGAGGTCTCCAACTATAATATAGATATCCCTAATTTAGGATAGTTGACTTAACAAGTTTTCGACTTTGTAATGGCGCAAAAGTGATAGGCATTCGGCAGAAACTGTGCTTCAAATTGTGAATTTGGATCTTTTTCTTGGCTAGTGATATGCCATAAAGTCCCCTCTTGTGGCAGTGATAGCTTCCAGTCTGCCATGTGATCATGAGATTAAACAACCAATACACGTACAACCATTCTGTACTCAAACAGCATTCTGTCTGTCACTTTCAGGCTAATGCTTGTGTTCTGAGCAAATTAAAGACAGGTTAGACTAAGCTATGATATTCAATAAGTTAGGTGCATTAAACACAGTTTCAACTTAAAATATTTTCAACTCATCATGTGTTTATTGGGCTGTAACCCCATCACAACCTGAGGAAGATCTGTAATGGATTTGTCAGTTTCCCTGTGTAGCTTTAGAAGTTTTCTGACTTATTTATGTTCTGTTAGGATCTTACATATTCAGGATTGTATGTCTTCTACAAAGATTGACCCCTTTATCATTATGTAATATCCCTTCTATATTTGAATAATTTTCCTAATACTGAAGATTGCTCTGACTAAAATTAATATAGGTATCCCCAGTGTCTTTTGATTAGTGTTAGCATACTATATTTTTCTCCACACCTTTCCTTTCATGTATCTGTGCCTTTATATTTCAAGTGGGTTGGGGGGGTACACCTGGGTGGCTCAGAACATTGAGCATCCAACTCCTGATTTCAGCTCAGGTCATCATCCCAGGGTCATAGGATCAAACCCTACATTGGGCTCTGTGCCGAGTGTGGAGCCTGTTTAAGACTCACTCTCTCTCTCTCTCTCTCAAATAAAAAATAAAAATAAAAGAAAGTGGGGTTGTTGTTGATTATGTATAGTTGAGTCTCAGTTTATCTATTTTGGCAGTCTCTGTCTTTTAGTTAATATATTTAGACTTTTCACAACTAAAATGATTATTGATGTAATGGGATTTATATCCACCTATTTGTAAATGTTTTCCATTCTCTCTTGTTTGTTGTTTTAAGTCTGGGACATTTATGTAGACTTATTTTCATGCTGACTGATTTTTCCTGAGATGTGTGCAACCTGCTGATAAATCTATCATAGACATTATTTACATTTGCTCCAGTGCTTTTGAACTTTAACATTTTCTTTGGATTCACAGAGTTTCCATTGTTCTTACATCAGTCATGTGTTCTTGAATGTTGTCTACTTTTTCTATTACAGTTCCTAGCATATTAATCATAGGTCCTTTACATCCAAAGTCATATAATTCCAAAATCTCTGTCCTCTCTGAATTTGGTTCTAATGCTTATTGTGTCTTTGTCACACAACATTTCTTTTGCCTTTCAGGGTCCTTTGTAATTCTTTGTTTGAAACTAGACATAACTTATTCATAAACTGTGATAAATAGGCATTTAGTGTATGATTTTGTTTCTCTAACTATGAGTCAGGCTGATTGTACTGTTTGTTATGGCTGTGAGTTTCAGAGATTAACATTTTCTACAATATCTTTTTCCATCTTTTTAAAAAAATATATAAATGGGTATTCCTAAGTGTTCCTTCTTAGTGCCTTAACTGAGCTTTGCAATTCTTTTAGTTGTATTTTCTTGTAATGACACAAGAGCCCTGCTAATGCAGTGATAATATGTTAAGGGTGAAAGGTGGAAAAGTATTTCATAGTCCTGTGATCAGGGCTCAGTATTTTAGTGAAATACACTCCTGAACTGTGATCTGTGCAAGTGCTCTCACACCCTCCCATTCCCTCCGCCAGGTCCAGACTTTCTTGGAGAGAAAGGGAGGCTAGATGGGGCTGCAGCAGGCATTTCCCTTCATAGACTTGGATATTCTCCTTTGCCAGCTGCCATTAGGCTCCAGCAAAAATAACTCAAAATACTGTTTCATGTGGGTGAGGTTTCCCCTTCTCCTGGCATGAACATGAAGAGACTTATCTCCAATCTTGACCTTGAGAACTTGGAGAGGTTCCTGGAGGGAACATTCAAGAAAATATGGGTCCCCATTAAGGGTGGACCCCAGGAGTCTTTATGTCTCATGCTGGCCCGCAGCTTAGTTCTCAGCTCTTAGTTAACGACCTTGTTAGTGTCCCCACTCGTTGCTCATTCTTACAGTGGCTTCCGCTCCAGCAAGTTCTCGTTCTCTATGCTCACCTGTCTCTTTAGTCAATATTTAGGGAGGTAGTTTGCCCTATGACCCACATTCTCTTATGGATCTAAGAAGAGTTGTGGATCTTCAGTGTGTTTGGCTTTTTTCTCATTGTAAGGACAGGAGTGACAACTTTCATGTTCTACATGTTGGACCAGAAACTGCAAGTCTATTCATGCATGTTAAAATATAAATAAAATTTAAAATGACACTGTAATTTTCCCTGGAAATTATATTATTCATATATCATCTTTGGTGAAATGCCTGTTTATGTTATTTTTCCATTTTAATGGGTTTTCTTATCATTGAACTTTGATGATTCATTATCATTTCTTAACCAGAGTCTATTATTAAATGTATGATTTTCAAAGAGTTTTTCCGTGTCTGAGTCTTTTCCCTTCATTCTCTGAACAGTGTTTTTGGAAGAGCTATTCTTAATGTCTGTGAAATCCAATTTATCAATTTGTGGATTTCTGGATCTTGCTTTTGGTGTTATATCTCATACTTGCCTAAATTAAGGTCACAAATGTATTACCCTACGTTTTCTTCTAGATGTGTTATGGTATCAAGTTTTGCATTGAGATTTATGATCCCTAGAGGTAACATTTTGTGTATAGTATAAAAAAACGGGATCATATTTTTGCATAGGTGGAAAAGACCATCTTCCCTCCATGAAATTACCTTTGTATCTTTTTCAAATTCTGCTGTCCATTTATGCTTCGCTTCATTGATCTATTTTGATTATCCTTTCATAAACACCATGCAGACTTGATTAATTGACCTTATAATGATTTTTAAAATCTGGCAGTATTCATCCTCCCTTTCTTCTTTATAAATGATTTTGGCTATCCTAGTTCCTCTGAATTTCCATATAAATTTTAAAATCATTTTGTTAATTTTTACAAAAACCTGACAGGATACTGCTTGGGATTGCATTGAATTTATAACTCGAATTGAGAAAAATGGACTTCTTAACTAGATTTAGTCTTCTGACACATGAGCACTGTATATCTTTCCATTTATTTAGGTTTTCTTTGATTTCTTTTAAGGGATGTTTGGTTGTTTTCATTTTACAAGTCCTTGAAATATTTTAATTCCTAATACTTTATCTCAAAGTATTTTATGTTTTTGATGCTATAATTAATGATATTGCCTTCAAATTTCAATCTCTGATTTTAATTGCTAGCCCTTGGAGCTTGTAATTATATTTTATGAAAATTCGATTGATGTGTTCTGCCTTTAGACTTCAATCTTGCTGAGATCAGGCACCTGTTTTCTTTCTCTGACCTCCTCTGTTTAATGTGCCAATCAGTTGTGTGAATGAATGGGAGAATGATTTATTTGATCTTTCACTGCACAAGGAGGTTTAGACGTTCTGCAGTCTGGGACATTTAGCAGCATTATTTTGTTTACTCCTTGTTAAGTGAGATAGAGAAATATCACTGCCTGGCCCATCTGCCTAAATACAGCTATAGCCTTGGAATAATAGACCCATAGTTATCATCAAGGCAAAGTAAGTTTCCAATACTCTAGTTATTACAAATTTCGAAGAGGGACATTTTTGAAAACACTGTAACTTTCATTTCTCAACTTCTATTAAGATATGTGTTCAGGATATTATTACTGACATGGAAGAATAGAAGTTTCTCAAGACTCATTTATAATACAAGATGAGCCGGGAACATACTGCAGTGTTAGAAAATAAGGAATTGCTCAAAAAAGGGTGGATGTATGGTGAAAAGGAATCAAGGAAGGGATTTCCCCAATGGTTAAAACTGGTACAACGTAAGCAAAAGATTAAATAACAAGAGTATCATATCTTAACACACAGAGTAAAATAAATAGTCATACATCCATACTGACATGAATAAATAATTTCATAATTTCAAAGAATAAATTTCTCAAGAGTTAGAATGATAGAAAACACCACTGGCATTGCACAGTAATAATTATTACAAGCAAGTAACACAGCAGATACCAAAATTACTGGCTGAAAGTTTGAAGAGAAATAATATAATTACAAAACCTGATGATCTGTTTCTTAAGTTATTTAAATTAAAAAGGGAAAACATAATAACTTTATGGTAGAGAAACTTATCAATATCACTGTAACTAAGGGAACAACTTTATTATCAGTAATAAGACATATTTATATTAAGTACCCTGAGATGATGCACCAAGAAAGACACATCCCTGATATTCTTGTCAAAAATACATAGCCCCAAGTGAATCAGAAAATACAAATTAAGGGACTTTCTATAGAATAATTTTATTCAAAATCTCAAGGGCACAAAAGACCCCTACCACCATCACTGCATTACAAAATTGGAGGAGGGGTATCAAGAATTGAAGACTAAGAAAATATTAGACAACCAAATAAAATGTGACATCTGGCTTGAAACCCAGAACAGAAACATGACATTAGAGGAAATCTGAGGAATTCTGAATTGTCCCAATTATTTTTTTTGTATCTTTGATTACTGTTCTACAAATATGGTAAGAGTTTAACGTTAACAAAGCTAAATAAAGAGTATATGTGAATTCTGTATCATTTTTGATAATTTCCTCGATGCCTAACATTGTTTCAAGGTAAAAATTATTAAAAAATTTAAACATAGAAATGTATGACATAAAGCAAGCAGTTTGTTTTTTTTGTCTGACAGACCTCTTTCCAATAAAAAATACAAGGTATCTTTTATTTTTGACCTCAGAAAATTGATGTCTATGATGTTAGTTCTTATGTAATCTACATTTTCCTGAAGAAGCATCAGTCAAGACTTTTTTTTTTTTTTAAACTGTACTGCATCCCTAAAGAAGTTTAGGCATTTGTCTTCTAACTCTATTAAATGGAATTGGCAGCTAAAAGCTGACATCTTCTTATTTATCATGAAAAATCCATATATCTAACTCACTATGAGTTCAACATAATGAACCCCCTAATCTAATTAGTGGCACTAAGTGGACGGAATGCAGGTGGAGGTAAGCCACAGGGTAACTTCACATGCTGTTTCTTCCAGGCAGCTATATGCAAATGCAGCCTTAATACTTGCACTCTACAAATCCTGGGGAAATCATTATGTCTGCTTCTCATGTGAACCAAGCTATGCTTCCCTGCGAAGTGTATGGTGAATATTTTCAACACCACAAAGAATGTAGATGCACCCAGACAATGCCTGAAATAAGCAACAATTTCAGTGGTTTTTATGGGTCCCTTGATAGCCAAAAGTAATTACAGAAAAGTTCTAAGAAACCTCAAGGGAAAATTGAGAATTGAGTAAGCCAATAGCTGTTTATACAGTGCTTCAGTGCTTGGCAAACTTAAGCAGATTTTTCAGAATTGAAAATGGAGAAGTTTTATATCTTGATGCTGATGTTGTTTAGAAAGAGATAATATACTTCTCCAGGAATTTTAAGCAATACAGCAGATATGGAAGAAAACAGCAGAGGAAAGATAGCAAGCACTAGAATCCTGTCATCAGCATGGAATTTTATGATGGTCTCAGTGCATCAGTGTGAGTGCTTTGCGCGCACTCTCTCTCTCTCGCTCTCTCTCTCTCACAGCTAATGCAGCTTAAAAAGGTGAAACAGCAAATGCAGATTCACAAATCTTATCATCTTGATAAATTCCTGCAATTATCATGAAAGAATACATCTCCAAGTGAAAATTAAAAAGATTTTTTTTTTAACAGAGAGAGACACAGAGCATGAGCTGGGGAGGGGCAGAGAGAGAAGGAGACACAGAATTGGAAGTAGGCTGTGCTGACAGCTCAGAGCCCGACATGGGGCTTGAACCTACAACCATGAGATCATGACCTGAGCCGAAGTCAGATGCGTGACTGACTGAGCCCCCCAGGCACCCCTCCAAGTAACAATTTAAAATTTGTACCCTATATGCACTATCAGTTTGGAATATTACTCTATCAGTTCCCTTTTTTTTTTTTCAAAATCAGCTTCTTCCTATTACTTCTATTCTTCCCATGAAGTTTTTAATCTGCTCAAGTGTTTCTAATTTTTTTAACTCAACTCTCTCCTGATCTCACTGGCATCTTGGCCACCATCCTTCTGCCTTCTCTCCTTCGTGATAATGTTTCCCATGTGGTTACCTTTCCCCATTCCCATACTAGGAGAATTCCCAGCCCAGCCCACCTGGTTCCTATGTTTGCTCTCTTTGATGATTATACATCTCCAACATCTAGGAGAATTCTATGCAGTTTTTGTGCCATGTGATTTCTTAGCAGTGACCACAATTCAACATCGCTTTGGCCACTTATTCTCAGTCTCATATGGGGTCCACCCTCGTCTCTCAGTGATCCCACAAAGTTGCCGGCTAAGGTTCAGTTCTGGCCTACCTCCTTACTACAGACGATAATCTCACTCCTAACAGACTCACTAGTACACATGGTTAGAATTGGCAGCTAGATGCAAAATACTCACTAACTGATTATTTATTAATTCATGAATCACAAACTGAGTGATTATGTGCCAAACAATGCCCCAATCATCAGAAAGAAAATCACATGATGTGCCAGCCCTCAAACAGCATCTGTAACTTCTCCTCTTTGCTCTGGACCCACAAACCTGCCTCTCTACTTAGATA
Source organism: Hyaena hyaena (assembly GCF_003009895.1). NCBI lineage: Eukaryota > Metazoa > Chordata > Mammalia > Carnivora > Hyaenidae > Hyaena > Hyaena hyaena. The sequence continues at coordinate 1,479,228 of NW_024081113.1, forward strand.
TCTCAAGGTGCCTCACATCTTACCTATAAAGCCTTTCAAAATGTATGCCATCAACCCATCTCTGCCACAAATACGTTAGTAGAAAACACCATAATTTCTTTCTTGTAGTGTTCCACAGTCTCCTAAGTTGTATCCCTGAATTGATTTATGTCCCAGCTACAAGGTGCTTCATGTTCTGATCTGCATTGCTCTGCCCACCCACCACGTATACCACGCTCTCCCTCATGAGATCTGCCTGAGCCATGCTGCCTTGTTTTAGCACATACAACAGGTCCCACTCACTTCTCTTTTAGAGCATTTGAATGAGTACTTTCCTCTTCCTACTACAAACCTTAACTTTGTCATACTATCTTAAAAGTTTTATGGGGTGCCTTGGTGGCTCAGTCAGTTAAGTGTGGGACTTTGGCTCAGGTCATGATCTCACGATTCGTGGGTTTGAGCCCCGCATCGGGCTCTGTGCTGACAGCTAGCTCAGAGCCTGGAGCCTGCTTCAGATTCTGTATCTCCCTCTCTCTCTGACCCTCCCCTGCTCACTCTCTCTCTCTCTCTCTCTCTTAGAAATAAATACAACATTAAACATTTTTTAAAAAGAAGTTTTATTTACCTTCTAGATCCAGTCAAATCTATGTATATTAAATACTCATCAGTTAATAATATCATTCTTTCATATCAATTAGCACATTTAGTTTTGCATTGTTCTGGATGTTGTGATTAACTGATGAATAGCTATCTCTCCCATGATACTTCAGTTTCATGATGGCAAGAATGGTGTGTTTCTTCACCATTATAGCAACATATTTTAATATATAGTAGCATCTGGGGAAATTGTGTTGCTTAAAAAAGGCATAAAAAATTTCAAACAGAGAGGGAGGCAAACTATGAGTCTCTTAAACACAGAGAACAAACTGAAGGTTGATTGGAGGGGCAGGGGAGAGGGAACAATGGGCGAGGGGCATTGAGGAGGGCACTTGTTGGGATAAGAACTGGGTGTTGTTTGTAAGCAATGAATCATGGGAATCTACTACCAAAACCTGTGTATACTGTATGTAAGCCAACTTAACAATAAACTATATTAAAAAAAGGTTTTAAAAACTTATATATGTGAATAAATAGGGTAACTATCATTTTGAGTTTAAATTTATAGATATCTAGAAGTCATTCCTTTCTTTCAAAATATCTCTGAATTTTGCTTTAGACAATAGTAAAATAAATTATTAAGATATCAAAATTTTGCTCCTGTGACTTTAAGATCTAAAGAATGAGTTTCAACCAGATATACCACCTTTTCAGAAAATTTTTTGCATGTGGTAATAATGAAAAGTTCTTAAAAAGCACTACTAAGCTCATCTGTATGCAGCATATGAACACATGGCGGCACTGAACTAAGAATGCAGTTCTAGGATCATGACAGATATGAATGCATCATGGATTTTATTTAGCCCCATTCAAATTTCTAAAAACCCTTGGAGGTCAGCCAGAGGCCACAAAAACCAGAGAGGACATAGAGATGGGACAAACAGGTGCACTCCATCAGAAGGTGGTGTGTCTTATCTCATCATTCATGGAAAGGGCAGAAATAAAACCTTTACACTACCACAAGTGAAAATATGTAGCTTGTACTTTACAGAAATCATTAATTGAAAAGATGCTGTTATTAACTGTAAACTTACATAATATCAATGTTTGTGGGGAAAATAACGCATGGTCTTCCTGATTTCCCACTTTAATATGGTTTGTCCTTCAAAGTCATTCTAGTTCATTTTACACACAGGTCAATCTCAAGGCTTTTCACATAAACATAAGCTTAAATGTGATCTTTATGCAATCTATTTATTCAAAATATCAGATTTTTAAATAAGTGAATATAAATGATGAATAAAAGAATTTAGAAGTTTCAATAGCTTTCATAAAACTAAGATCTTAATTTAAAATACAGAAGCTCAAATAAACAGATCTTTAGTCAAGTTATGATACATAGTAGCTGATATTTTAGTTCATGAACTCTACTGAAGATATTTAATTATGTAATTGTGATATATCGAGAGGTTTATGAAGAGGGTCAATGATTTTCTTATCTTTAGACTTCAGTGTTGTCAAACAATATTGTGATTCTTTACAAAAGCACTTGTCTTAGAAATGAGAGAAAGAGGTGAATAGGTAAGACAAAAGAGAAACTGGAAAGGAATACTAGAACAAAGTAATACGTTACCTGTAAGAGCATTGTTTGTATCTATAAACCAGTAAACAAAACGTCAAGGCATTGAAAAGTTTACATCCCAGCCAGAGTCTGTTACATTGAATGATGGTCTCGTCTGGCCAAGATTGGTATCGGTTTGTGCCCTGAAGGCACAGGAACTGAGGAGAGCTTGTTGCTGTACTCATTCTTCCCCTCATCTTAGCGTGTATTTTCATAAAAGACAAAAATCTTGAGGTGAAGATGCTTTGTTTACCACCGAGAGCTCCATAAACATCAGATTTCCACAAAAAATACCAAAAGGAAAGAAAAGCAAGACAACAAAATAGCAATATGTCACAGTGACAGATGGCAGCACCACACATGGTGAATATAACACAACCACACAGTTGTGGTATTGTTAGGTTGTTCCCCTGAACCTAAGGTAACATCGTACGTCAATGAAACTTTCATTAAAAAACATTACATTTAGGGCGCCAAGGTGGCTCAGTTGGTTAAGAGTCCGACTCTTGGTTTCAGCTCAGGCCATGATCTCATGGAAGGAGCCCCATGTCGGGCTCTGTGCTGACAGCTTGGGGGCCTCATTGGGATCTTCTCTCTTCCTCTCTGTCCATCCCCTGCTAGCACTCTCCTTCTCAAAATAAAACAAATTTTGAAAAATCCTAGATGTAAAACATTTCTGTTGTTCTTGATGAATCTAGAGTTATTTCTTCTATTTTCAAGTAAATTATTTAATTTTGTTTGCATGCTGCTTATTCACCATGTTGTAATTGTAGGTAGCCAAGCAAAAAACTGGGAAATCCCTCCTGCCCTTGCATTGGGATTGGGCTATCTTCTAAAGCTAGTGCCATTTTTACAACAACTTGGAAATGATTTCGATGACACTCAGTTAAATGCCAACCAGTCATCAGTATCTTTCTAAAATCAACAGATCACTTATTGCACATCGTATTTTCCATATGAAATAGGTTCTTGTCCAGATTTAACACATGAGATTTCTAAGTGATGAGTGTGGTCTGTATTTAAAAGAGGAAGCCATTTCAACCTTGAAATATTCTTTTATATCCTCCCTTTTATACTCTGGTGGCTACATGACAGTTTCCATGGAACCATGCCCCACAAATTAATGCATTTCAGGTTTCCTTCCATTAAGAAATCCTAGAAAGCCTAAGTACATGTTGCACAAAGCATTATATAGATAAAGATTTTCCTGCTAGTAAATGGCATTCATGTATTTGCTATTAGGTATGTTATTTGCATATCCTCAAGGAGATTTGTTAATGTTACTTTTCTTTCTTTCCTTCAACTTATTCAAGTAAAGGAGACAAAAGGCTTTGGCTTCCTGCTTTTCCCAACATAGGAGGATATACTATTGGTAGATTTGAGTAGCACCCCGAGTTACATGCTCAGGTTTCACAGAACAATACCTTCTAAAAAGCTTAGTAAAGAAATATTTATATGTTCTATAATGACAGTAGTGTCTCAGAAATATCTTCCAGAAGTTACAACTAAAGGTACCACTCAAATACTTTATCATCAGAGGTGACAGAAAATGGTCTGATGTGGAATTTATCAGTTTATAGAATAGTTTGTGTCGTCTCTATCATCAGCATAATTGGTCCAGAGGTGCCTGGGTGGCTCGGTCAGTTAAGCCTCCAACTTTGCTCAGGTCATAATCTTGTGGCTCATGTGTTCAAGCTCTGCATTGGGCTCTGTGTTGACAGCTCAGAGCCTGGAACCTGCTTCAGATTCTGTTTCCCTCTCTCTCTCTGTCCCTCCTCATTCTCTCTCCCTTTCTCTCTCTCAAATAAATAAACATTAAAAAAAGAATGATTGGTCCATGATGAGAATACATCACACACACATCATATATTCTCTTCCCAGAGAACTTGTTTGTATTATTTGGTTACACACGGGACCAAACCCATGTGTATAAATAATATAAACCTGAGAATCGGTTTATATTATTTGGTTAAATTTGGCAACGTTGCATGTAATAAAATTATTATAGAAAAAGTCACTTACTAGAAAACTGTAGTAGATGCTCTAGTTATTAAAATCTCACTTCATAATTTAAGGTAGCTTAGTATGGTGGGCTGTGATTTATATTATGTTTGTCCCTGTAAAATGGTATCATTCTGCCACTCCCCAATGCTTAAAATATGGTAAAACTTTCTAAAACTTATTTCTTTGACCAGAACTTCAAGATCAATCTGATAATTTCTAAGCCACACAGAGGATCTTAAGAAAGGTCTAACGGCAGAAAGAAAAACTGTGATAAACAGACAGAGATACAGGGGGCATCTGCCTCTCAACTCCAGGCAGGTCGGCCTTTAAGATCCTGCCTGTGACAAGGAAGCTGGATGAAATAAACACCCCCTTCCTTTGCCAGTGGTCACCGCTGAGCAGGAAGGTGTCCCCTATGCTTGCTGTGTTCCTCCCACCCTCTAAGAGCCACCTGGTGGGCCTCATCTTCCAACCTGCCTGTGTTTTGTATTTCTTAGGACACTGTGAGTTTTCCTGTCTTTGGTTGCTTGCCTGCCACCATCAGCCTGCCTGTGTCCTGACAGAGGGTTTCCCACTTGTCAGATCCACACCAGTTTCTTGCCGCCTGGTGCATTGGCAACCCACATTTCAGCCCGTTTCTGCCGCGATGGAAGGCTTCCCGTCTGCCAGCCCTTCCTGCCAGCAAAGACCTGGGTGTATGCACCAGCTTATGGCAACCCAGTGAGTTTCCTCCATCTGCTGGGCTGTAAACACACCTTCCCCACTGACGTCCTAATCCCTGAACTGGAGGCTGACCCCCTCCAAGCCTGACTTGTCCCTGCGATTCTCTCTCAGTCCCAGGGTATTTGTCAGTGTCTCGCCTTACTCTCTAATCTCCTGTACATTGTGAATAATCATTTATATTAAAACTTCCCTGGTCTAATCCCTGTGTCTTCCTACTCCTGACTACCCTGATGTGTACATTTCCTACAATGAGAAAAATCACTGGTTACCTATGAGGATACAACAATGACTAAGAGTCTTAGAAAGAGAACTTCAAGAGAAAAACAGTCCGTCAACCACCTGCATGATACATGCCATATTAAGATCATAAGAGAGACCTAGAATGATTTAAGAGCAAAAATAAATTCAATAGTAGGGTACATAAGCACTTTTAGAGGATTTGTTCACAAAATCCCATAAATAAGCACAATAAATAACAGGCAGGTCACTTCTTGGGGAAATTCAATTATGCATGGTGTCTCCATCCCCGATGCCAGTGATACTACTCTACACATTGAACCTGATATCAATCCCTCGTTTTACACACTGGTCCACGTTCCTCCTTGCATATCCGAGCAATGTGCTTCAGCAATTTTCTATTCTTATCTCTTGCATCATCTCCCCACCCCCTCCCCCTCAGTACTTATTGCCATCAGCAAACCAAAGTGCAGTAACATGGTCGGTCTTAACAAATACGGAATTCAGTTGTAAAAGTTTTCTATTAACAACACCTCTTCCTTCATCTATCACTCCGTGATCTCAACTTTCCCTTATCGCCACCCTTCTTCTTCTCTTCAGTTTATACTTACTAGGCTTTGGTCCCCTCTCTTCTCCTGCCTGGGTCTTGGACAGTTTCCATACTGCCAAAGCTAATGGACAATTCTTAGACCTCTCCTTGCCAAGCCTCAGCACCCTTCACATGGTGGATTACTCCCTCCTGTATGAAACACATTCTCTTTAGCCTACAGAATACACTACAATGTTCAATACAGTATGTGATTTTCTTTCTTCCTCATTGTCCCCTCCTTCTCAGGCTATTATTGAGGACTCTCTGCCAAACTTTACACACCAGGGTGTTCAAGGCTTATCTCTGGACTTGGTTTGTCTTCTTTTATTCATTTACATGGTGAACACATTAGTCCCGTGTACCCCCAAAAACCTGAATATTTATGTGTTTAGTCTTGACATCACCTCTGAACTCCAGGCTCATGTTATTATCCTTTGAAACATGTCCACTTAGAGGTCAACCAGTATCCATTTACGCACCTGAAAAAATTGCTTCCCTATCAATATAGTGGGAATTAATAATAAATTAAAATATGAAGCATTTATAATCCCTTGGGTCATGAATCTGCTCTGTACACATCTCATATCAGAAATCACAATTAAACATTCAAAACTTCATGAAATGTCTGAGAATTTGGCTGTCATTTAAATGGACAATTATGAATTCCATAAAATCCTATCTGGATGATGCAAAATGCTAGTCTCCATAAATTCTTCTGCCAATTGATGAATGTTCCAAGGGAAAATGCTAGGTATTAGGAAAGGGCCGTGGCATTGGTGAGGACTGCTGTTTGGGAACCGAAAGTAGAAAAGAAATGTACTTACCCACATATGGAAGAAGTTTATGGATGTCTAGATTTCTGAAAGGGAAGAGAAAGAGAGAGATATCAGAGGAGAGGCTGAGTCTGAAGTTCAATCCCCCTTCCCCCTCCCATTATGCTGTGTGCCAGGTGCTGCAGCATGCAGACGAGGGAGAGAAGGTAAGGGACAACATCTCCTAAGCACTGGAATGTCGCATTCCAGTATCTCTTACAAAGATGACAGAATTAATGCTGCCAAGTATTTAAGTAGCTACTACAAACATGGTCTTGCAAATGGCTGAAAAGTGTTTCTGTACATTCTTGTTCTTTTCCAATTACACATTATAAAGAATAAAGGGGTTACCTTGTGTGTGATTCCTTTAACCATGGCTTCACTCACCATACGTTTGTTGATCACACACTATATTATGCTTACAGCTATGTTAAAGAAAGTGCCTTTTTTTATTTTAGAGAAAGAGAGAGCATGAGCAGGTGACAGGTGGTGAGAGAGGGAGAGGGAATCCCAAGCAGGCTCCATATTCAGCACATAGCCTGACATGGAGCTCAGTTCCAGGATCTGGAACCTGAGTCAAGAGTCACATGGTCAACCAGTGAGCCACCAAGTTTTCCCAAGAGAGTGCTTTTATTTAAGTTCTTTTTAAATTGTTTTTATGTTTACTTATTTATCTTGAGAGAGAGAGATAGAGCAAGAACGTGGGTGGGGGGGCAGAGAGAGAAGGTGAGCGAGAGAATCCCGCATGTTCCACACTGTCAGCACAGAGCCTGACGGAGGGCTCAACCTCACAAACCATGAGATCACGACCTGAGCTAAAATCAAGAGTCTGCCACTTAACCAACTGAGCCACCCAGGTACCCCTATTTAAGTTTTTAAAAAGACAGTATTTTACATAGCAAAATTCTGATTCCCAACAATATAATCCTTGCAAAATATAAATGATCTGGACATAAATAATTAAAAATATTAGTGATGTATTTCCTGATTCTAGTTTTTTCCAACTTCTCAACTTGCCAAAATAAAAAGGGAAAAGGTTTTTGGATGAAGCTGAAAGGAGTCAATGTTTTCTTGATATTGAATAACACTGAAAGCCATGTTAGTGATCTACATGTGAAGAAAATATGAGCTTTGATTATACATCCTAATCTGAGAAGCATCCAAGGTAAAGAGAGTGTTGAGCATGGTAGAAACCAGTTACATGTTGGCCTGAAACCCAACTTCCCCATTATGGTTCACATTCCCTACTTTAGCAAATTAGACAAAATATACATATGATTACTAGAGCCAACCATGTGAATCTCATGCAGTAATTTTGACAGAGACTAACAAAGAGGGAAACAAACTCCCTCTCAACTCACTTGCACCAGCATGCCCCCCGCAAGTGTGAACAGCAAACCATTTTCTGGTGGAAAAACTAATAAGACAGGAAAACATAAAACATGCTCTTTTCCACTTCAAACTGCCAAGCCTTACTTACACCTCTGTGGGTTTTACAACACTGCCCTAATCTGGCTCTTCTTACTATATTCCTTCAGCTTCCCACTGAGGCTTCCTTTTAAAGGTGCCTTAATGTGGTTAATGAAAACTATATAAAGTTGTTGAATATTTGAACCACACTAAAGTGTCCAAATCATCCTTAAATCTGAAGATTAATTCCACCTGCTATTACCTTCCTGGCTATGTCCTGCCTAAGTATGTGGGCTAGGAAAACATACTTGAGATGTCCTCAGTGCCATTACAATTGTGTCCCCCGCATCCCTTTCAAATCTGAATATGTGTGCTTCATTTCTCAGCTCTAGTGAACTCAGTTGAGGTCCCAGAAGGCTTGGGGCACTCTATTTTTAAGAAGAAAAGTAAAAATAAAGGAAGGACCTAAGTCTCTATTTTTATGTCTAACTAATTACTAGCATTGACCCAAAGAGATACCTTATTACTGTTGCAATATTAGAAGAGACATGCCCAAATAAAAATAAAGTCAGCTTCAAATATTCAGCTCTTCCAGGACTTCTGAATTTAAGTGCTAAAAGCACACTTATCTATGATGACTGACTCAAATTGTTCTCTCTCATACATAAAACAATTTTAATGCATTTCTCCATTTTTTAATTTTCTTTTTTTCAAATTTTTTTTTCCCCACTCAACTGCATGACAGGGCATTTTGAGCCAGTTATTGAAGTCTAATGGATTGATTGATTCTGTTTCATCTCATTCTTTCTAGAGGCAAACAATGAGAATCAATCAAACCTGTAATCCTGAATTCCATATTTGCATGAAGAACTCTGGGGAGTATGACCCACTTTCAAGAGCAAGAGAAATAAATCTATTTATGTAAGAGTCATATAAGAAGTAATACTGTCCACATTTCCAGGGCACTGTGGAATTAATTTTAAAAGTCCATCTTTGAACTCAATGATTAGCTAATAAAAATCAAGGTTCATGAATAGCAATTGAGCCGTCAGTATCATAACCTAAGTCAGACTAGCATTTCCCTGACTGGGAACTATGATTTTACCAAAAAAAAAAAAGAAAGAAAGAAAGAAAAAGAAAACTTGGGAAAATCTCTCTGCTGGATTGTTATTTGCAAAATAAAGAAATCTACCAAGCTGGTACTTCCTCACTTCTCTTCTTCCTGAATCCTCATGAATCTGTAACTATGGAAAAAACCAACCAACCTGGATTTGTGGATTTGCCTGAACTGGTGTGAACTCAGATGATCGACCTCCAATCTCAGATACCCATCTTCCGAAAACATAGTGTTAATGGGCGCTTCACAAGAATCGCTGAAGTATCATTGAGGTGCTTATGAAATCACATATAGAGTATAAATAAATATGTGTGTAAATATGTGTATTTACTAGCCAGGAGATTTTTAGAAGAAAACCTTCATACCTGGCTCACCGTGGCTCTGCATGACTAGTTATATCAATGTGACCCCCACTGCTTTTTGTTTTCAACATCTGATCATTCATCAAATATGTCCTTTATTGACCTTCTGTACTTGAAGAGGCAGAGTAAGATAATGATTAAAGGCACAGGCTCTGGAGTCAGACAGGGAATCCTCACTGTATATCTGAGGTCATGATCACAAGGCATAACAGGAATTAAATTAAATTAACTAATACATGTATAGCACCTAGAAAAGTGCCTACCACACAATCAACACACTGTAAATGTTACCTCTTAGGATCTTTACTGACAAAATTCTAGTCCAGGGCCTTATCATCTCTTATTGTTGTGGACTACTTAAATAGTCTTCTATCTGGAGTTGCTGTCCCCTAGGCACAGCTTGTGAAATTAACAAAATCTTGAATCTTGTATGCTTCCTGAGATTGTCTTCGATTGCATCACAATAACTAGTTCAGTGGTGGTTACATAACACTCTTGTTAAGAGTTACACTGTACTGGGGCACCTGGGTGGCTCAGTCAGTTGAGCGTCCAACATTGGCTCAGGTCATGATATCGCGGTTCATGGGTTCAAGCCCTGCATCAGGCTCTGAGCTGTCAGCACAGCTGCTTTGGATTCTGTGTCTCCCTCTCTCTCTGACCCTCCTCTGCTCATGCTGTCTCTATCTCTTTCTCAAAAATAAATAAAACATTAAAAAAAGTTACACTCTACTTACCTAAATGTAAAATTTGAATATATAGCCGTTCCTTCTAGAAATGATAACCACTGCTTTCCTCTTTTTAATCTGAGCTCTTTAGACTTTAATGAGAATCCAACACTTAGCTGAACTAATAATGTTTTAAGCTGACTTCGTAATACTAATGTCAAATAGCATTACTACAAATGTAGTAAAGAAGGAAAGTCAAATTAATACATCTAAGAGAGTAAAATCTAGATTTCCATTTTAGTTTAATCTGACTTTGGCATTTAGGCTAATGTTTTCCATTTCATTTGCTCTCTCTAACATGTATCAAGGTTAAAGTAAATTTCTATTGCACTTAGTTCCACGAATAGAACTTTGAAGACATCACTATGTAGCTGTTCATTCTCTGTAGTTGAATAACTTTGGAAATGGTGAATATTAAATAGAATCTCAGAAATAGAGAGTGAGCAAAGACTTCAGAAACCACCTAAATCAACTCCCTCATCTTACACGAGAGGGAATCAAGTCCTAGAGTGGTGACCTCAAAAAGCTATTTAGAGCTGTATCTGCTTTAAGGACACAGGTCCTGATTATTAGCCAATGCCACTTCACCTTTCGACTTCATTTTCCACTTTTAATTGTAGAAGATACTGTCAGAAACTCCAACTCGGCCTTTCACCCACAATAGACTGCTAATGATCCCTGGATATAATGCACCACCAAGGCCTTGGGGGGAAACAGAAAAGGAGTTGCTTTCAATGTATTTGTCACTTAATTCAAATTTTATGAGCATGATATTCATTCATTCATCATGTGGCTATATATCAAATGTTTAAAAATCTGCACAAGACACAGGTACACATAATTCACGTTTTCTTTTGAAATTGAGAAATATACTAGATTTGTAGAATATTAAGTTTAGAAATGACATTGCAGATCATCCATTCAAATTTACTCTTTATTTTAGTGGGCTCCTTTATAAAATGAAGGTGATGTGGCTTCTTAAAGATATTAGGGAGGAGCTAAAGTGATGAGTAGGAGCACAGCAAGTGTTGGAGAGGAACAACCAAAAAATGAAAAAAACCCAAAGCAAAACACAACACACAAACACACACACACACACACACACACACACACACACACGCAAAACCCAGAGGTGATACTCAACTGGCTAAAAGATACTCTCAATTCCCTGGCAGAATTCCACGTGAAAGCTTTCTTTAAACGCAGGTACACAGAAAGCAGTCTTATTCCCCATGCCTTCTGGTAGCCATGAGATAGAGTTCACATTTTCAATCTAACCACAATGCCAAATATCACTGTATTCTTCCTCATTATCTTCTCAATTCGGTTTATATCCAAAATGCTCTGGAGAAGTAACAGTGACTCCTCAAATAGCATAAATCCAGACCCATGAGGTTTGTCTGGGGTTTTCTAATGAAGTTACACTTGGTTCTGAACCTGGGTTTTGAAGCATTTACTAAAACTAGCTCTGGGATCCGATGTTCTTGTCCTCCCAATGTAGCCACCTTTGCCTGGAATACCGAGTTTTGGCTCCTCTTGCAAATTTCTTGATATCACAACATTAATTTGCAACCTGGCTATTTCAGTGGGCTTAGAATGTCTGCTGAGAGGGAATATCTGTCAGAAATGCAGTGAAAATGTATCATTCTCTTCCTTAGAGTTAAAAAAAATAATTGGAAATACAAGATAAATTTCAGAGCAAAACTACCGTTATCAAGGAAAGGAAAGGAAATTTGATCATTCCATTGAGTTTTCTTGCATTTACGTAGGTCTCAGGCTGTGTCTTCTCACATCATGTCTTCCATACTGTAGCTTATACTTAGGAACAAACACAGCATTGGTTTAAGGACAAGACACTGGGCACCTGAGGAGAAATCCAGAGAGGACGGGTGGGCTCAGATACCGAGCTCCGCATGTGCCTCATGTGCCTTACGGCTGCGACCGCCAGCCCAACTGGTGCTTTGCTCTTAATTACTGACACAGCATCTTAAGACGGTGGCCTCCGCAAGGTGTATCAACTCTCACAGACTGGAGCTCTGAGACCAAGGAGGCAGAGTTCTAATTTCCCCAGGCACTGACAACGCCTACCATTAAATCAGAGATTCAAAATTGTGGCTCGTCTTCCAGAAACTCAGTTACTTTTGGAAATACTGCTCTCTAATCTTAGCCTAAAACACCTGTTTGGAGGAGAGCTGTGACACTGGGAATTATTTTCCCTCCAGTGGTGTATAAAGTTTTATGACTGAAATACTATTCTTCTATCTCATGGTCAAAATGCTGGTGCTCGCCCACTAGCCGCTAAAATGTATGTGTGACACAGAACGGAATGGATACGCTGAACACAGACCGTACCAAACTATTTCAAGACCACGTGAGGATTATTTTCTCTCAAATGGCAGAATTTGAACAGAGAAGGAATCTAAACACAGGAAAGAGAGGCCCTGATTAGCGATGAAAATATCCCACTTCCTCCCTCCCACGGTCTGTGTCCCTTTCTGCAGACACCCACATTCATTCCATACTCAGCCGAAAGCTTAGTGATCACCTGCCCGGCACATCTGTTGGGTTTTGAAGGGGCCAAAACATCTTCGTGGCCGTTTCCCCAAGTGTGTCAATAGCAGCGGAAGACGTCTCAAATGCAACAACAAGGGACAGAACTTACAAGAGCAGAGATTCTCAGAGGAACCAGGAAAGCCTCACATTGGGAATGAGGACCGCAGTGACAGAAGAGACGTGCCTAAGGACTGACGTGCATCCAGCCACCCGCTAGGTGCAAACCTAAGGGTTTTCAAGCAATAGTAGGGACTGCCATCGAGGCCAGGAACCGCTCACGATCTTATCAGTGTGAAGAAAAATAGTCAGTCCTGGGATGATTTCAAATCACATAAGAGATAATACACAGGGTGGAGATGGGGGCAGTTAATAGATCAGATACTCCCCCCAAAATATTTGATTTAAAACATAAGAGAAGTGGGGCACCTGGGTGGCTTAGTCGGTTAAGCGTCCGACTTTCGCTTAGGTCATGATCTCGCGGTTCGTGGGTTCGAGCCCCGCGTCGGGCTCTGTGCTGACTGCCAGCTCAGAGCCTGGAGCCTGTTTCAGTCTGTGACTCCCTCTCTCTGACCCTCCCCTGCTCACGCTGTCTCTCTCTCTCCTAGAAATAAATAAATATATATATAAAAATAAAACATAAGAGAAGTGACCCTAAAATATAAAGTCAAAACCCAACACGCCACCTACAAATAACACTAAATCATATGGCTTCAGATGTCTCTGCAATAATAATAAACAGAAAGAAGAAACAGGTCTTAGAGAAGTCCTTTGATTGATGCGGGTGAAAGGAAAGCAGTTCTAACTGACTCTGTGTGTGTGTGTGTGTGTATGTGTGTGTGTGTGTGCGCGCGCGCGCGTGCACGCATTCGTGCAAGAGCCAGTCTTCTTTAAGACAAGGTAAATGTACTATTAGATAGACAAGCACTCAGACAAGTTATTCACATGTTATTCCTGTACAAATAGCACTTAATGAGACTTTTCAGCGCATCAAAAATAAAATGAGATCAAAATGTTAAAGTTGTTTGTGAAATGATTGGCAGTATTATTGAAATCAGGAAAGCATAAGAAGTCTGAAAATTTTGTTTTAATGTTATTTGAATCCTTAGCTTTTGTTTCTTGTAAGATATGTATGCACAGCGGGCTGCCTCCGCCCCTCTCTAGGATGGCTGCAGAGCTCCCTGCCACAGTGCTGTCCCAACAGACTGGGCAAGGCGTGTGCAAAGCCCCGAGGAGGAGACACCCCAGTTCTAGGATGTGGAACCAGAGGTTAGTTGTCAGTGATAGTTAATGGCTTTTAAAATTTTCTCTAGGAAACTGATAAACCACCTAGATTTTAAAAAATCAATAATCATTTGAATAAACTGAAATTGTATATTTCACACACCTATTATACATAATATATATATGCATAAATACACACAGACATATACACAGAATTTTAAATCTAAAGATGAGTGAATATTACTTTTGACTGTACATGAAATAATGACAAATAGAATGATGTACAGGGCAGAAAAGGACGTCTCTAATTCTAAGGAATCTTCATACAGAACATGCTCTCTCATTCCCGAAACCAGTAACAAGGCATATGCCTAGGAAGTAAATTACATACTATGTTCTAACCCTTGGAGTAAAGGAGTCATTTAAAAAAACTCATAAAACACACAAACCAGAATACATTAAAAGTGCACACAAAATGTGGTACTAAAACAGCCTTTAAAAGGAAATTTTTAGCTTTAAATACATCTGTCAGAAAAACTGAATGAAAAAAAAGTGCAAGTGGGCAAAGCATGAACAAAAAAAATAGAATAGGAACTACACAATTAGGCCCCCCAAAGAAGCAATGATGTGATAGAGATGAGGGAAGGAAGCAGTGAAATAGAGGACCCTGTTATGATCAAAAATGATAACGGGATGGGGCACCTGGGCGGCTCAGTCGGTTAAGCGTCTGACTCTTGGTTTCAGCTTCGGTCATGATCCCACAGTTGTGAGTCCAAGCCCCATGTTGGGCTCTGTGCTGACTGCTCAGAGCCTGGAGCCCATTTCAGATTCTGTCTACCTCTCTCTATGCTCCTTCCCTGCTTGTGCTCTGTCTCTCTCTGTCTCAAAAAATAAGTAAACATTAAAAAAAGTGATAACAGGGGAGCCTGGGTAGGTTAGTTGGTTAAGTGTCCCATTCTTTTTTTAATTTTTTTTTTTTTTTAATTTCTGAGAGAGAGAGACAGCGTGAGCAGGGGAGGGTCAGAGAGAGAGGGAGATACAGAATCTGAAACAGGCTCCAGGCTCTGAGCTAGCTGTCAGCGCAGAGCCCGACATGGGGCTCGAACCCACGAACCGTGAGATCATGACCTGAGCCAAAGTCGGACGCTTAACCGACTGAGCCACCCAGGCACCCCAGTGTCCCATTCTTGATTTCAGCTCCAGTCATGATCTCACAGTTTGTAAAATGGAGGCCTGTGTGGGCTCTGCCTCTCCCTGGACTTGTGTGAGCACTCTAAATGAATAAATAAACTTGGGGCGCCTGGGTGGCTTAGTCGGTTAAGCGTACGACTTTCGCTTAGGTCATGATCTCGCGGTTCGCGGGTTCGAGCCCCGCGTCGGGCTCTGTGCTGACTGCCAGCTCAGAGCCTGGAGCCTGTTTCGGTCTGTGACTCCCTCTCTCTCTGACCCTCCCCTGCTCATGCTGTCTCTCTCTCTCTTAGAAATAAATAAAAATATTTTAAAAATAAATAAATAAATAAATAAACTTAAAAAAATTTAAAAAGTGATTAACCTAATCCATAGGGATAAAAGATTGATAATAATGGATCTAAAAGATAAGACAACATCTGGAAAGACCATTCAAGGAAAAAAATGGGGACTTCAGAAATAAATGAAATATAAAATTTTAAGAGTTAAAGAAAAATAGGGGCAGCTGGGCAGCTCAGTTGGTTAAGTGACCAACACTTGATTTTGGATCAGATCATGATCTCACAGTTCATGAGTTCAAGCCCCATGTCAGGCTCTGCACTGACAGCATGGAGCCTGCCTGGGATACTCTCTATCCCTCTCTCTCTGTCCCTCTTCCTCTTGCTCTCTCCCTTTCTCTTAAAATAAATATATAGACTTAAAAATTTGTTTAAGTTACAGAAAAATAAATATGCCCCCAAATGATAAATATGTCAACATATTTTGATACAAATTAATAAGCAAATATCTGTAAGGTAATTAATGCTAAAGATCTTCATCTACACACAGAAACACAACGTCTTAAGTCTTACTGCTTTTAAATTTATAAAGAAAATTAACCTTTGTGAAATTAATTTTTTCCAAAAACTTACCAATTATTTGTGTACTCTGTCCTATTTCTGTATACCATGGTATATACCTACCATATGTAGTATGATATTTATTTTAAAATTAGAATGATAATCAAAGCCCTCTTTCACATATGAGATTTAACTTAAATTGCTAATATGAGAATTGGACAATTTCACCTGACAGTGGATGATGAAATAGATGGTTAAATATATTCAAGAAACACAAGAGTACTTTAATACCAGGAAATCTGTCAATGAAATTCAAGATGTTCATAAATGAATATATTACATTATTATTTCAATGAACACAGAGAAAGCTTCTAATGCAATTCAACATTTTTATGAATAAACCCTCAGATAGGAAGCTTCCTTAACCTGATAGTATTTATACCAAATTATAACATAACAACTCATATAAACATTTTATCATAAGTGATGTCTTTTGAAAACAAAATCAAAGTGTATTTACTATCACTGTTTTTTTACATTTACTTTTATATATAGAGAGAGCACAAGCTGCAGAGGTTGGAGGGAGAGAATCTCAAGCAGGTTCCACAATCAGCACAGAGCCCAAAAGGAAACTTGATCCTATGACCCTAGGATCATGACCTGAGCCAAAGTCAAAAGTCAGACGCTCACCTGATTATGCCACCAAGGTGCCCCATCACTGTTATTTTTTTAAACATAGAATTGAAGGTTCTGGACAACATGATGCAACAGCATGAAGACAAATGAGAGGTATGAAAGGAAAAAGAGCAATTCCATTTGCATATGAAATCATCATCTATAGTGAAAATTTAACAGGACCAATAACCCACATAAATCAAAAAAGGAATAAGAAAATCTGATGGATACCAGGCCAAATTACAAAATTGAATCATGGTTATTTATACCAGAAAATATACTGCAAGGTAAAACAATACTCATAAAAATAGTAAATGTATCTATAAGTTGAAAGTAAAAGTAGAAGATTTTAATGTTGGAAACTAAAATTCTATTCAAAGAAAAAGAGGATACTTCACTGGAGAGCATACAATCTCCATGGATAGAGAAAGTTAATGAAAGTTTTCAATTTCAAACCTCTTCACATTAATGTATTATAATGTAAGTATTATAATAGTACATTAATGTACTATCCTCAGTAATTTATTTAAATGTATTCTGGATCAAAATTTCCCCAGCAGTTATTGAGAATTTAACCATATTTTTCTAAATGTATACAAAGATTTAAAGATTATAGTTATTTTGATAAAGAAGACCAATGAGAATGTACTTGTCATACCCAATAGCAAGCTATACTACAAGGTAAAATAATAATAAGTATTGCAGTATTAACCCAATACAGGTAGACAAATAGAATAGAATAGACAATTCAATATAATATCCATATGCACATTAAAACTATGCATACAACTTGCATATATATATACAAATATATACAAAAAAATATATATATATTTGTATATATTTGTATATATAACATAAACAGCTCAGTTAATGGTATTGGAATAAAAACTCTTAAGTGGCAAATAAACTTGCAGACCTATCTTACATAATATGCAGTAGAAGACCCTCATAGATTAAATATCCTTATATAAAAGCTAAAATACAAACAAAATAGCAAAAATGTCAAAGAACATCTTTGTATCCTTAAACTGATGACGAACCTCTTAAATAAGACTCAATCACATAATTTATAATGCAAAACAATGAATGTATATAGTTAAAATTATCAGTACAACAAAGGGCTAAGAGCTGTTCAAAAGTTTAGGAGAAAAGTCTAGTTATCAGAAACACATAGAGGGGCACCTGGGTGGCTTAGTCGGTTAAGTGTCCGACTTTCGCTTAGGTCATGATCTCGCGGTTCGTGGGTTTGATCCCCGCGTCGGGCTCTGTGCTGACTGCCAGCTCAGAGCCTGGAGCCTGTTTCAGTCTCTGACTCCCACTCTCTCTCTGACCCTCCCCTGCTCACGCTGTCTCTCTCTCTCTCTCTCCTAGAAATAAATAATAAAAATATTAAAAAAAAAAAAAGAAACACATAGAAATTTAAAAATATCAAAAATTTCTGCATTATCTGAAAATTATATGAAAACAGTAGGAAAATGATTGGGGAATGGGCTTTTCATATACAGGAAAATTATAATGACTAATTTCATAGAGTGACATTTACTCTATTACCCAGAAAACTGAAAATTAAAACAATATTTTTGCTGTAGAGATTCCAAGACTTTACAGAGTTAAGAAAGAGGAGAGAGGGCAAGATGGCGGAGAAGTAAGGAGCTCTATACCTGCACTCGCGCCCATACATCACAAAGAAAGAGCAGATGTTAGCAACTATAGAAAAACAAACTTCCTGTATTCTGAATAAGAATGAAACTTGGTACAGCCTCTCTGGACAGTGCTCCGGAGGATCTTAAGGAATATACAACCCAAAGTTTACAACTGCTCTGGAACCTACCCATGGACGTGATACTTGAGTCAATGCACCCCCCTGCCCAGGACACACCCACAAGGTTCATGAGGGTGCACGATGGCTTAGGAACCCCTCTATGGATGCGATACTCAAGTCAGCTCCCCGCTCACGCATTCACAAGGTTCACGAGGGTGCATGACAGCTCAGGAACCTGTCCACATACATAATACTCAAGTCAGCCCCCTGCACACACCCACAAGGTTCAGGAGGGTGCAACACAGCTCATGAACCCCAGCACGGATATCCTACTCACTTTCATCAATAAAATACAGAGTTCATTTTGTGCTGAGAACTGTTCAGTTCCATAGATAGTAAGTTATTCATTAGTACAATGGAATATTTTTTAGTTATTTAAAACAGTCAGCTGGAAGGTTAAATTTTACATAAACAGAACTTCATTAAACAAAGTAGAGTCTGAGAAATACGTGTGTGTGTGTGTGTGTGTGTGTGTGTGTGTGTATTGATGCTATTCATATAAAGTTTGAAGATCTGCATCTACAAAACCATGTAACAAAACTTCATAGAGTTGTAAGTTACTGACTTAATTGAATAAATGCACACGGTTGACTGGAATGAGTTTAAGTGGGAAATGGAAAGGGAGTGGTGATTATAGGTGAAGAGAAAAAAGAGATGAAAACAAAAAGGAGGCAGTGCGTCTGAAATAGGATGTGAGGAACTCCTTGGATCATCTCCCCGTGAAAGAGTCACAGCTTGTGAAAATAAGAAAAAACAAACATCTAAAGATGCTGGCTATTTCTTCAAGAGCTCACAGCAAACAAACAAATGGAGTAACATATACTCAAGAAAATCTATTGAACTTCACTAAGGGTCTATTGCATGTGAATAGACCACAACCCTGTCACTCACACCAGCCTCCAGGCCATGTGGCAGTAGCTAGAGCTCAGGAAGAGAAGGGAACACTCCCACTCAGCTAAGTTCCCAGTCCATTGCACGTCTCACTTTGCACTTGGCTGCAAGCCTGAATGAGGCCGGGGGCTCCTCCTCTGCACCTGAGTGTCCACTTGGAGAACAGAAGACTCTACCCCGAGCATGACAGTTTGAAAATACTGGGACCCAACTGCCCTGCCCCAGCTCACAAACAGGGTAATAATTCCATGGTGAAGAAAGAGAGATGAGAGGTCAAGGGACTGCCATCCCCATTCAGCATCCAATAAACAGAATAGGGGCCTCACTCCCAGAGCAGCGAGCTACCTGCTGCTGTCCTTGGAGCACTGGTTAGAGGGCAGGGCTGCCTGGGAAGAAAGGAAGTCCATTGGGGGGTGGGGGTGGGGAGAGGGGGAAGGATAAGTGTGATGTTGTTTAAAGGTACAAACTTGCCATGGGTAGTAAATAAGTTAGATTTAGTGCACAGTATAGTGAATATGGACATTGGTAGGGCACTATTCTGCAATGTGACAGAGGTGATAGATATCCCTACAATGGCAATCATGTTACAATATATAAATGCATTGAATTAACATGGTGTAAGTCTTCGATTTAGAAAATGTTATGTGTCAAATATATTCAATTAAATAAAGTTCATAAGAGCAATAAGTAAGTCTGCAAGAGCTCCACAGGCTCTAGCTACTAGTCTCACTTTATTTGGACCAGAGCTTATGGAAGTTCAGTCCTAAGGGAGCTGTCAAATTGATAACCAGAGCTTGGTAGTGAGTGATTTCAGTAGAAGCTGCTGTCCTCCTAAGAGCAAGTGAGTGTTGATTACTAGAAGTTTAACAAGGAGAACCAGGGAAGAGATGACTAAGGAGAGCCCTCCTGAGGGAGTGCCTGGGGGACTCAGTTAAGTGTCTGACTTCAGCTCAGGTCATGATCTCATGGTTCCCGGGTTTGAGACCCATATCAGGCTCTGTGCTGACAGCTCAGAGCCTGGAGCCTGCTTCAGATTCTGTGTTTCCCTCTCTCTCTCTCTCTCTCTGCCCTTCCCCAGCTTTCTCTCTCTCTCTCTGTCTCTCCCTCTCTCTGTTTGTGTGTGTGTGTGTGTGTGTGTGTGTGTCCTCTCTCCCTCTCTCTCAAAAATAAATAAAAACAGGCTTGGGGGGCGAGATGGCGGAG
>NW_024081114.1:0-31276 GCF_003009895.1 Hyaena hyaena
CTACCTAAAATGAACTAGAACCTTCCAAATAGAAAGACCGTTTGTGGTAAGACCACTTAATGAGGGGCAGGTACACTGCCTGGGGTTCAGAACCCTTCTTTCTCATTTACTAATGATGTAACCATAGATTAGTTACCCTAACACACTCATTCCTCCTTTTTGCCATCTATAAAATGGGATAACAATAGTATCTGCATCATATGATTGTTATGAAGCTTCTTGCATTCACACTGCTAAATACCAGACAGAATATAGCATTAATAAAATGTTAGCATTCTGCATTATTCCCTTCCCTGACAGACTTTGTATGTCTTCATAAACACCATGTACTCTGTGAAATAATAAAAAATAAATACGGTGGTCTCCACCCCTGGTTCCTGGCACTGTTCAGGGCACTGAAATCTTGGAAATTCAAAGTGCCTAAGAGATAAGAGCACTACAGAGCATCTTTTCTTCTCATGAGGTGATTTTGGCTAGACTCCTGGAAGGGGGCTGGTCAGCAGAAAGACCCTGCCATGATTAGAAGCCAGGATTTTCAGCCCCACACCCCAATCTCAAAAAAAGGAAGAAAGACTGGAAGTGGAATTTTTAATTGATCATGCCTCTGTGAGGAAACCTCCATAAAACCCCAAGAGTGTGGAGGGTGACCCCATTTCAATGAGAATTGAATATCCTACTTGTGACCTTCCCAGACCTTGTCCTATGTAGGTCTTCATCTGGCTGTTTACCTGTATCCTTTATCATCCTTTATCCTTGTTACACTTTAACAAACAGGAAAACATAAGTAAGTGTTTCCCCTACCTCTCTGAGCTAGCCGTTCTAGCAAATAATCGGATCCAAGAGGGAAGAAGAAGTGGGAACCTCCAATTTGTTGCCATGTTGGACAGGAGTTGTGGGTAACCCAGACTTATTACTTGTGATTGGCATCTAAAGTGGGGGACAGTCTTGTGGGACTGAGCCCTTAGCCTGTGTGATCTGAGGCTATCTCCAAGTAGTGTCGGATTGAGTTAAATTGTAGGACACCCAGCTGGTCTCATGGACTTGTTTGGTGTGGGGGAAAAAAATCCATACCTTTGGTTAGAAATGTTGTGAGTGTGATAATAGTATGAGAGTGAAGAGAAACCCAGAAGAAACACCAGGACTTTTCCTTTACATACCCTTAGCATATATTTGATTCTCTGAGCAATTTATATCTTCCAATCATTCTTGGCATACACGACTTGTGTTATGTGCCTGTAATATTTACTTGGCAACTTCTTATACAACCTCCCACCAGACTCAAAATTTTTGTCAGGAATCTTTCCTTGATCTACTTTATAATTAGACATACATTTTCTTACATAGCACTTTTATTGAATGGTATGAGAGCTGGCTGGCTCAGAAATTATTTTTATAAACTAAAGTTGCAGTTTCTTAACTATCTCGATCTTTGTTATATGGGACTTCAGCCTTTTCTCCATTTTGCTGGTGAATGAATAGTCTAGGTCTAACATTGGGCAAAGATTGAGAAGCATTGATTTTACTTCCCTTTCTCCAGATTATAAAAGCCAGCCTTTTATTCACCAAGCTTCATTATTTCTGCATACAATAGCGCTTTGCAACTAAAGACGGCAGAACTGGATAATGGAAATGGAGAAACACAGTTTAGGGGAAGTTTTCTTTTCAATAATCAGAGCTTTCTGAAATAAGAATACACCAACATGGGATAGTGAATTCTCATATTCATGCGAATATTTGAACCAATGCTGAAATCCATTTATGTTAATTATTAAGGAGATTCATGGAAGACTTCAAGAAATTGCCCTAGGACCTCAAAGTTACCTTTCAGCGCTCAACTATATGCTTCTATGTATAAAGAACAAATTCACTGCTATGTTTTGGCCAGAGAATAAGGAATTCTGAATTCTGGTTTTAGCTTTTTCCTTAACTTGCCTAAGGATGAGGTATTTGTTTCATCTCCTGGGGCATTAGGTTTACACCTTTCCAGAAGGAGAACATTGAATTCTGACTTCAAGAATGCAAAAATATTTTTCTCTTCTTTTAAGGAAAATGTTCTTTCCCAAAACAAGGAGAAAAAGAAATAGAAGCACAATCCTCATCTCTTTTGAACTAGAAGATACCTGTAACTCCAAGTCAAAAAGATACCAACCAAAAAAGAAAAAACAGATACATATCAAAAGTGGATGAAGAAAGACAAATGGCTCACTAGAACAGAGGAAAGTCAGATTCAGGTACCTACAGAGAAAGATAATAAAGACCAGAGA
Source organism: Hyaena hyaena (assembly GCF_003009895.1). Lineage (NCBI taxonomy): Eukaryota > Metazoa > Chordata > Mammalia > Carnivora > Hyaenidae > Hyaena > Hyaena hyaena. The sequence goes on from NW_024081114.1 coordinate 2,265, forward strand.
AGCTCAGGAAATGGGGGTACTAGGGACCACAGAAGGCAGGGGTAAGTCAGTAGACAGAAACTGATACACAGCTTAAAACTGATGTGGGGATGAGCACTGGGTATTATATGGAAACCAACCTGACAATAAACTATTTGTAAAACAAAACAAAACAAAACAAAACAAAACAAAAAACTGATGCAAGATTTTATATCTGGTTCTCATCTATACTTCTTCTATTCACTTGAACTGTCTGAAAAACAAAAAGAATCAAAGAGGCCTTAGACATTAGGAACCCAGATTATGAAGAAAGTTATTATTTATGGGGCAAGTCCACTATGTACAGATTAGTTCTTGAATAAGGACATCCAGGTAAGAGATGAGCATTTGGCTCACCAAGTCAAACACACCAGAGCTCACTCTAAGTCCACCCAAAGGGACAATGGCTTTTACTAAAACATCCACTAGGAGACTGGGGGATGCTTTTTTCTATATCATTCATGCAGAGAGGGATATCTTTTACTAATTCATCCATAGTGGAGTAGGAGCACATTTTAAGAATTCACATAAAAATCCAAGACCCTTTCATGATTAAAAAATGTTCAACAAACAAGGAATAGAAGGGGATTTCCTCAACTCAACCTGATAAACAGCGTGTACAAAAATCCCACAGATAAATTATACTTGATGGTTGAAGACCAGATATTTCTCCCGAGATCGGGAACAAGACACAGATATTTGCTCTAGCCACTTCCATTCAGCATTGTACTTCAGGTTCCAGCCAAACCAATTAGGAAAGATAGCTGGAGTGATAGATAAATAAATAAATGGCATCCGAGTGGAAATCAAGAAGTAAAACTATCTTTATTTGTGACATGATGTCGCATATAGAAAGTCCTAAAGAATAACACACACACACACCAATTAGAACTATTAAACAAATTCAGCAAGGTTTCAGGATAGAAGCTCAACATACACAGTCCAGCTCTATTTCTAAACACTCACAATGATTAATCAAAAAATAAAACTCTGAAGACCATTCCATTTATAATAGCATCAAAAAGGATAAAATATTTAGGAATCAATTCGACCAAAAATTTGTAAAACATGTTCTGAAAACTACAAAATATTATTGTAAGAAATTAAAGATGTAAATAAATGAAAATGCATCCCATGTTCATGGGTCAGCAGACTTAATATTGTTAAGTTGGAATATTTCCTCAATTGGTCTAAAGATTCAGTGCAATCTCAATCAGAATCTGGCTGACTTTTTGTAGTTATTGACATCTTGGTTCGAAATTGTATTCTATTTTATTTCATTTTTAAATTTATTTACTTTGAGAGAAAGAGAGCACACCTGAGTTAGGCAGGAGCAGAGAGAGAGAAAGAATCCCAAGCAGGTTCCACACTGTCAGCACAGAGTCAGGTGTGGGCTTCAAACCTCTCAAATGTGAGATAATGACCTGCACTAAAGCCAAAAGTCAGACACTTAACCAAGTGGGCTCTCCAGGTACACCTTAATTCTAAAATTTATAATGGTATGGTATATGTCAACTAACTAGAATTTAAAGAAAATATTGAAGAAAAATTGGGGTGCCTTGGTGTCTCAGTCAGTTAAATGTCCGTCTTCAGCTCAGGTAATGATCTCACAGTTTGTGGTTTCGAGCCCCGTGTTGGGCTCTTTGCTGACAGCTAGCTCAGAGCCTGAAGCCTGCTTCAGAATCTGTGTCTCCCTCTCTCTGTGACTCTACTTTGCTCACACTGTCTCTCTCTCTCTGTCAGAAATAAATAAAACATTAAAAAAACTGGAAAACATTAAAAATGATATAAAATGTATAATGAATTGCAAGAGATCCAGAAGAGCCAAAACATCTTGGAAAAAAAGAAGTAGGAGAACTAATACTTCCCACTTTCCAAACTTACTGCAAAGCAATGATAACCAAAACAGTGTGGTTTTGGTACAAGGATAGACATGTAGATCAAAGGAATAGAATTCAGAGTCCAGAAAAAAACTATATGTACATGGTCAACCGATTTTTGACAAGGGTGCCAAGACCATTCAATGGGGGAAAGAAATGTCTTTTCAACAAAGGTGCTAGGACAACTTCATAGCCACATGCAAAAGAGTAACGTTGGGCCTTTGCCTCATGCTATATACAAAAGTTAACTCAAATGGATCTAAACGTAAGAACCAAAACTATAAAACTCTTTGAGGAAAACTCTTTCATGACCTTGGATATGGCAAAGGAGTTTTAGATACGATACTAAAAGCATGTGTGGAAACAAAAAAGGATCATGTGAACTTCATAAAAATTAAAACCTTTAGTGTTTCAGAGCACACCATCAAAAAAAATTAAAGGACAACTGACAGAATGGGAGAAAATATTTGCAAATTATATATCTAATAAGGGAGCCATATCCAAAGTACAAAAGGAATTCTTACAGCTTGAAAATTAAAAACAAAATTAACAAGCAAAGGATCTTTCTTAATTTCCTGGGGCTGCCATAACAAATTACCAACATCTGAGTGGCTTCAAGCAACAGAAATGTTACCACAAAAACTTGTACAAAAATGTTTATAGCAGCAGTATTCATGATAGCCAAAATGTGGAAACACCGAAGTGTCCAGTAATGGATGAATGGAGAAACACATGTGGTATATGGATACAATATAATACTAACCAGCCATATAAAAGCAAAGTGCTGACATATGTTACAATATGGATATACATTGAAAACATTATATTAAGTGAAAAAAGCCACAAAATACCATATACTATATGAACAATTCATCTGAAATATTTGGGATAGAGAAATATAATAGAGACTCAAAGTAGATTAGTAACTGATTAGGACTGGGGAGTGTGGGGATGTGGACATAAGGATGACAGAGAGTCTAAGGATACAGTGTTTCTCTCTCTTTCTCCCCATCTTAACCGTTTTTTGAGTATATCTGACAGTAGTATTATCTATATACACCTTGTTGCAATGGATCTCTAGAATATTTTTACCTTGCACCACTGACAGTGTTAAACAATTTCCCTATTCTCCTCCCCTTATACTTCTTGAGGTGATGGAGATGATCTAAAATTGATTGTAATGATGGTCACTTATATATTGAATATACTAAAAACCATTGAATTATACATCTTAAATAGGTAAATTGTATGGTGTGTGAATTATATCAATAAAACTGTTTTTTAAATCATTACTATTTAAGATAGCATCAAAAGATTATGCAAATGTGACCATAAGCAAGTGGGCCATCCTGGAATGGGTCAGAGGGATTATAAGAAAGTCTTCCTGCTCCTAGCTCCACAATACTGCTTTCAAGGCTCACATTTCCCAGGTAGGAGACTGGAAGATCTTTCTCAGGAAAATTCAAACAGGCCAGAGATACAGTTAGTGATCTTGAAATCTTTGATGACAAAACGGATTATCTGCCTAATCCTACTAGAGTGAAACCTTCCACTTAACAGTTCTCCCCATCTTTTTTACTCATGAATAGGATATGCCACTAAGGATCACCAGACATTTGAGTAAAATCACTATCATTAAAGAGAGTGACCAAAGTAAACAAATGGGAGTAGAGGTGAGGAAATTCAGTAGAAAGGAAGACAATACAGAACAACAACAACAAAAATGAATAAAACCCTATGGAATGATCCAGAGACAGACATTGTAAAATTAAAATAAAAATAGAATGCTATAAAAGTGGAAAATCAGAGAACAAGAAAGAACCCATGAAACTTATAAGAAATCGAGAGACACTTTCTACTTTGGTTGTAAGATAAGGTCAAAGAACTAACCCAGAAAGAGAGGAAAAAGAAAGTGATGGACATCAGGAGAGAATAAAATTAGAAGATCAATCCAGGACATTCAATATGGGAATTTTTAGGAACATAAAGGAAACACTGGACAGTAAATTATCCAAAAAATACTATGAAAAAATTCCTAAGCCAATGGCTGGCTCAGTCAGAAGAGTATGCAACACTTGATATCAGGGTCCTGAGTTTGAGCCCTAGCTTGGGTGTTTTTATTACTATATAAATAAATGAACAAACAAACAAACTTAAAATATATATATCAGAACTGAAGGACATGAGTCCCAGAAAAAAGAGGCTCATTGAGTTCCCAGTAATACAAATCAAGACCCCCACCAAGGCTCATCCTTATGAATTTTCAGAATAAGAAAACTAAATAGATTCCATAAAGCTAGAAGAGAGAGAACGTTACAGACAGCAATTGGGAGCCACAGTAAGTTGACCTCTGTGTAGCAACAGTGAAAGCAAGAAGACAAAGGAAAAATGACTTCAAAATTTTGAGCATCAATTATTTCCTGTCTCAAATTCCATATCCCGTCAAAATTCCAATGAGGTAAAGGATAGAACAGATATTTTCAGACCTGACGAATCTCAAAAACATTACCTCCTGTGTACCTTATTCTCAGGAAGTTACTGGAGGTGCTCCTCCCAATCAAAACCAATAAAGAGAAAGACAGGAGATTCAAAGACAGGATATTCAACTAAAGGGAATGATAAAGAGAAATTCAAAGGAGATGGCAAAAAGAAGTCCCAGGACATATGCTGACTGCTATCAATCCAAGGATCCTCTAGAGGGATTAGCTTTTTCCGGAGTGAGAAATGCAATAGATTGCTATTTGATATTGTCGACATGAAAACTTATACCAAGCAGTGTTTTATGAAGCTAGGTCGATGGCTGGAGACTTAGCCCTAAGTCATATATTCAAACTAAACCTGAAACAGAGGCCATTATTTAGGCCAATAGAAATCAAATTGTACAATAAAGTGACTTAGCACAAAACAATACATACATGAATGTTTTGTTCCCTATGGCTGATGTAAGAAATTGCCACAAAGTAGGTGGCTTCAAAGAACACACATTCTTTTACTGTTCTAGAGGTCAGAAGTCTGGCACAAGTTTAACCTCGCCACAGACAAAATGTTCATAGGGGCACGATCTTTCCAAAGGCAGTAGGGTAGAATGCCCTTCTTGCCTTTTTCAGATTTGGGAGCTGCAGTCCTTGGCTCAATACCTCCCTTCTTCCATCTTCAAAGTCAACAGTGTAGCATCCTCTGTCAGTCCTCACACTGTCTTCTTCTCTATGCCAAATACCATTCTGCCTTCCCCTTATAAGGACATTTGTGATCCCATTTAGGGTCCACCGGGGTAATCCAGAATAATTTCCCCTATCAATAGCCTTAACTTGAAAATATCTGTAAACTCTCTTTTTATTTTTTTAATATTTATTTATTTTGAAAGAGAGCCAGAGTTCATGTGTGCAGGGGAGAGGGGCCGAGGAAGAGGAAATCCTAAGCAGGCTTCAACCCGAGTGCAGAGCCCAGCTGGCTGGACTCATTTTTAAAATCGTGAGACCATGATCTGAGCCGAAATCAAAGTTGGATATTTAACTGACTCAGCCTCCCAGGTGCCCCTAAAGTTTATTTTTTCCATATAAAGTAACATTCGTCATAGGTCCCAAGCATTAGGACCTGAGTCTTTTGGGAGGGCATTATTCAGCCTACTATACTATCTTAATAAAAACTCCAAATGTGGATTAAATAAAAATTGTTATTAACTACATTACGAAGTTGAGAGAAGAGGAAGAGGAGGTATGACAGCTAAAACATAGTCTTCAAACATAGTCAATACATATCAAAATGAATGAATCAAAAGAGAACAACAATTGTGCATTAGAATTATAAGGTAAATACAAGAAAAACACCTAAAAATGTGGTGCAAGCTTCGGTGTGGAATAGAACATGAGCAGAAAACTACTGCTTTTTCTTAAAAGCCTTTGTACCTGGCTTGACTTTTTAAATGATGTGCCTGTATTATTTTATTAAAAAATTTTTTTAACATTTATTTATGTTTGAGAGAGAGAGAAACAGAGCATGAGCGGGGGAGGAGCAGAGACAGAGACACAGAATTGGAAGTAAGCTCCAAGCTCTGAGCTGTTAGCACAAAGCCTGACGCAGGGCTCGTACCTACGAACTGTGAGATCATGACCTGAGCAGTAGTCAAAGGCTCAACCGACTGAGCCACCCAGACACCCCAGATATGCCTATATCATTTTCATAATAAAATCTAATTTTATAAAAGTGAAAAACAATGGGATCGGATTAATCTCTAATATTCCTTGCATGAATATTCCATGATTTAAGGTCTCTGTAACAGCATTGTTTCGAATCACCACCATCACAGCTTCTGAACTTTTTGATGCCTAAAACAAACACTATCAGGAAATCATCAACAACAATCATACTGGTATAGTAACTTCAGCTCAGAACAAGACATATTGGTGATCTGAAACTTTCCAAGGGATAGATAGTTGTCTTTTGAAGGGAGAACTGAGTGGCTCTCCCATGACTTATCACCTATAGCAGACTGCAAAAATATCACAAGTTCTTCCTCTGCCTGTGTCCATGACCTTGCAATGTGACCGCAGATTCCCACATCAAGAGATGGAGTCTTTCTTCACCCTCCTGGACTTTTTACCTAATTTGATGAAAAGAATGTAGAAGCAATATGCCAGTTCCAAACCTAAGCCTCAAAAATATTACCAGAATCTGTTCTAGTTCTTGCAAATCTACCACAGGAACTAAGCCAAGGCTAGCTTCTTACTAGATAAAGAAAGACACCACCCCCCCTGCTCAGCCAAGTAGTAAAACCCAAATGAGCTACCAAGCTGATTTGCAGCTGCCCAGACACATGAGTGAACACAGTGAAGACTAGAAGAACCATCAGCCAAGCTCAGCCAAAATAGAATCATGAGTTAAATAACTTTGAAATGTTTTGTTATGCAGGAAAATCTAACTCCCATGTACTTCCCTTACAATATGCGATTACTTATTATTTATTAATTTTCCTTCCCTGTAACAATCACTGGTAGTTATCTATATAACATCCATTTTCCTCCCTTCACACTGTTAATACAACTTTTTTTTTCAGGAAGCCACCGCTCCTCCATCAGGCTCAGAGCCTCAGAAGTAGACCCTGCTTAACATAACCAACAATTTCTCATTCCCTTTGCAATGACTGGTTTAGAATCAGTCCTATACCCCAGTTCTGTTCAAAGAAACTTGAAAGGAGTCATCTGGGGGTGCCTCTCCCTCTCAAAATAAAGAAACGTTAAAAATATTATTGTAGACATAATATTAGAATATTTGTGGAAAGCAAAACAAAGCAGATCAGAAGCAGTAAATTAGGATTAGGCACGGGATCTGCAGAGCACTAGCAGTAGAGAGAGGTGACAGCTGGTAGTCTAATGGTAACAAATGAGAATCAAAAGCAAGTCAAGAATCAAGCAGAAATATGGTGATCATTTAGCAATATATACAACTATCAAACTGTTTTTGTTGTATACCTGAAACTAATATTATGTGCCAAACTGAATGTCAATTTAAAATCTAAAATGTGTTAAGTAATGATGTTATATGAGCATAAGGCATTTAAAAAGTATTGAAGACTACGACTACTACATACTACACTCTGTGGATAGTACACAAAGATTCAGTGCACAAAGCAAAGTAGGTCTCTGCTGTCATGGACTTTATCATCTGGGCAGGGCTGTGGAGAAGGACGATACACACACGCAATCTCTATAAAGACCCCCACCCCCGACCCTGGTCCCCAACAAAGAATTAAACAAAGACAGAAGTATAGATACATGTAAAGCAGAGAGTAGCCTTTTATGCCTTAATGGCATGTAGCTTTGTTTTTATGTTATCGAACGGCATCAGAATGAAGGTTTAGGGGAGCCTGGGTGGCTCAGTCGACTGGGCCACCCACTCTTGGTTCCAAGTCAGGCTGTGACTGGTTGTGGGATCAAGCCCTGTGTCAGGCTACGTGCTGAATGTGGAGCCTGCTGGGGATTCTCTCTCTCTCCCCCCTCCCTGTGTGTCCCTCCCTGCCCCCCGCCACTCACATGTGTGCTCTCTCTCAAAATAAATAATAAATATTTAAAGTAAAATATGTGACCTGAGTGGCTCAGTCGGTTAAGTGTCTGACCTCGGCTCAGATCATGATCTCACGGTTCCCTTCCAGAGTTTGAACCCCGTTTCAGCACCTGTGCTGACCTCTCAGAACCTAGAGCCTGCTTACGATGCTGTTTCTCTCTTGTGCAGCCTCTCTCTCTCTCTCTCTCTCTCTCTCTCTGACACATATATAAACATTAAAAAATTAAAGTAAAAAAGATAAACTTTTATATTAATCAGAGGGCACAAAGTAGACGCTCAATAAATACTTTTTGAATCTGTCATTAAGAAAAAAAGGCTAGGGTTAAATAAGTGATGGAGATTAAGGAGCACACTTGTGATGAGCACCGGGTGTTGAATGGAAGTGTTGTATCACTAAAGTATACACCAGAAAGTACTATTATGCTTTATGTTAACTAACTGGAATTTAAATAAGAACTAAAAAAAGGGCTAGATTATACTTGACTAACTCTATAGGATATAAGGAGCTCCCCACACCTCTATAAAGAATAAAAGGAAATTTGAGACAGAATTCTCTTTATCCTAGAAAGACTTTGGAATGTAAAAGGGAAAGCTTTAGTTAGTAGAAAAATTAACTTTGGGAAATGACATTATTTTCTATTAACTGAACATTAATTAGGAATTACTATCCTTTGGTTCTGCGGTGCATATTTACTTATTTATTTATTACTGCTGGATACTATCACATGAGTGCTTATGTAAACTATTTATTCTTTCCTTTGAATTTCAGAAGTCGGATCTATCTGGGGCTATGTATCAGACTATGTGCTACAACAGCTATCCCTACACAAGGCAAGATTTATACTTTACGCTTAATGCAAGAGGCCAAAGGATCTTTCTTCCTTAGTCTTGTATAATTTTGCTGGGAGCAAGAGAGCAGACTTTAGAGCCATCCGATTTAACTTTCCGTCCTGTGATTTTGTATGCTCACACTTATGACTTACAGATAGCAGATTTGACAAACATGGATTTTAGTCTTAGGTAATGAGTCTGTAAAAGTTTTCTGTAGTGATACGAAGCAGATCGCGGACCAACCTGTAGAGGCACTAGATGAATTCTGTGGATCTGTGACCTGATAGTTTCTGGTGTAGCTATAGAAGGATGTAATGCTTCCTGCCATGCTTCTTTGCAGGGAATGGGTTTTAATTGCAATACAAGAAGATTATCTGGGACTGAATTCCCCTTGCCAAACATGAGAAACTTTGCCCAGCCCTGAGTTTAGATGCCACGGAACTGGACAGAGATCTGGGGACTTTGGAGGGAACTGGGAACTAGTGGGACTTTTATATCCTCCACACAGGTCCCATTATGACAACCCACAGGCTGAATGAATCCTTCGAACTTATGTTGTTTGGTCTGATGATTTGAAGGAGTCATCCCCAACTAAAATTTGGAGAGTTTGTATAAAGTTTTGCAGTTGTTTCTCTCTTTCCTTGAAACATCAGCAAGCAGATTTACCACCACCACTTTTCCATTGCTGCGTGATGCCACGTGGCTGAGTCAACGAGGGTCTCTTCCTTTGGATGGGGTTTGTACGTTCAAGCCAGTGCACTCTCTGGCTGGCTACCTTCACTCCCTTGCATTCTTTCATAGCGCCGGTAGACATTTGAGTTTGTCACCCTTGAGGTCTGATATTTTTGGGGAGCCCGAAGACTCGTTTGAGAGCCAAAAGCATTTGCTTCTACCCATCAGCCAAGATCACTACACTGCAGCAGATGCCTTGGATGCTGGATTGACTGATTTTAAGCGAGAGACAAAACCTAAAAGAAGGAATGAGAAGGCAGATATTCTTTCAGCTTTTTAAATTCCCTCTTTCTACTGGCAAATGATTACATTTATAATTTTCCACGAGAAAATTTATAATTTCCAGACAAGAAGAATCTTAAATATAGATTAAAAGTACCAGTGACATCTGTATAAGTTTTGTTAGTCCTCAGAGCCTTTGAATGGTAATGGAGGTGCAGATCTGATGTCAGAAGTGTTGTAGATCAATATATTACATGTTCTACTTATATGAAAACTGAGAATCATAATGTAACTAGAGCTGTAAGAGATTGTAGACATCATTCAATACTCAAGATTTAATTCGTTTTGTATTATTTTGGATAGCAGTACTAAAGGTTATTTTTCCTTACCTCTTCAGTGGATTCTGATTATTGCTCTTTTATTTTCTTCCTTTTTCTTTCAGGGGGTTCAGATTCCAGGCTTTGGAACGTTCACGTTCAAGAGACAAAACACAGACATGGGAAACAACAAGTTTCTTCTAATACAGAGGCCTGTGTTTATCATGGCAGAGAAATTAGTACAGCTCCATGGACTTAAGCAGAACAAAATACACAAGTCTGGTAAAGCTCTTCAATATTTAAGAGATTCTCAGAAAGTAACTGGCCTGGGGATGACAATGAAAGGGCAGAGTTTGTTCAGTTGCTTTTTACCAGTTTCTGATTTGAGCTTACTTTTCACATGGTACCTTTGGATGATGAGGGAGGGGCCAACGTAAGAAATGATAAAGAGTCTTCCTGCAAGACATTTTAAACCTCAGTAGCTTAAGAGGCAGGCATGGGAAGACTTGATGTGACAGCAAGACCAATTTACATGTCACATTACAGAGTTATATAGGCTTTATTCATTTTATAGACCCTCCTAAATTAAAAGTGCTTATAAATAAAAGTTAATTAGGGTCTCTGGTCAGAATCACAGTCCATAGTCACTATGAACAAGATCACTAATGTGTTTCAATCATACATAATGTACATTATTAAAGTTAGGAGTTGAGAAGATTAATAATTCCATAAAGACTTAATGAATACCTTCTATACACCTGTCACACCCTAAAATCTTCCTCCCTTGCTTTCTCTCTCCCTCCTTCGCCTTTCCTTCCTTCTGCCTCCCTTCGTTTCTTCCTTCTAAAAATACTTACCGGTAGTCAACTATGTGTTAGGCCTTGTTCCAAGCACTTGAGATATAGTGATAAGCAAAAGGGGCATGGTGCCTGACAGAGGATGCTTACTTACCTTCCAGCTGTGGTGTGCGGACTTGGTGACACCTCCCCTGGTTACTTAGAGGCCTTTGGAGATGTTTTTCCTGATTTCTGGGCTGTGTTCCTTTTGACCTTTCTTATCATCCCCTCTTGCATTGCACTCCTATGTGGATAAAGAGATACAGTCCACCCTCCAATGTCAGCAGACGAAAAGGCTAAAACTGGCCTTTATGTTAACTTCCTGAAAGCTAATTTTCTGAGTAACTTCCCACCACAACATGAAAGATTTTTTGGTAACAAATACCAAGAAATTACAGTTAGAATTCATTATGCATATTATCTGTATGGTAGATTTGATGGACTTTTCAGTCATTTTTACCTAGAGTTTTATAAAAGAAGACTTATACTAATTCATCAGAAACCTACCAAATAAAGTGATAAGAGAGCCAACTTTTTTTTTTTTTTACAAAAACATGTTAGATCTCATAGTAGAGTCCAAAAAAGTAGTTAAGACATATAATTAATTTATTTACAAGGCTGAAGAAATTTCAGATTTAAATATATATGATTGAATTCAGAAGAACAATTCTGTTTACAGTTTAGCTTTGGGGTTATGAGTCTTTGTCACTGATTAAGTAGGTAATCAATTAAACATTGCACAGTGATTCTTACAGATTACCAAGACATGGCTCTCGCTTTGAAGAGCTCAGAATTTAGCATGGATGATAAATATATCAGCTAATATTGCACCTTGATTAAATACTGCTGTGAAAGCAGGATTGATAAGAACTGGATGAAATGTAGGGGAGCCCAGAGGAGAGCATACCTGACTTTGCTCCGGGAGGCTTAGGAAGATGACATATACCAGTAGGTCTTAACGGATGACAGGGCTTTGCTGGCAGAGAAACTATGGGAGATATTTCAATAACAGTGAAAATAATTCAAGAATAAAGAGTCAAGCCTGTTAAGGGAGGAACAGGTACTTCTGTGTGGCCAAGACATATGACTGAGTAGGCGAGTAGAGGGAAGTATGACAAAAATGGTTGGTAGCAATTAAATTGTAAGGGTCTGTAGGCAGTATGATAAGGTTTTTGGGATTCAGCCTATAGACAGTGGGAACCATGGAAAGTTTTTGAGCAGGGAGCTGTATGTACTGGTCCCGTTTTTAATTTACGGGGATAGTTCTTTTAATTGTAGCAGTTTGATGAAGTATGGTGGGAGTCTGACTGCAGTGGTAATCAGGAGGAAGATATCTATTTGTGAGACATTTCATGTGGATAACTGATGGGTTTTGGCTGCCAGTTTGAGAGTGGTGGGTAGCAAGAAGAAGGAAGGTATGTATTTTCCAGATTTCTTGGAAAATAGGTGTATGTTCTTATGAGTAATACCATAGAGAAGGAAGGGGGAAGGCAGGTAGGGTGGCAGATAAAATAATGAGTTAGCTTTCAGACATGTTAAATTTGAAATTGCTGTCGGGATATGTAGGCGGAGGGAATTCTGTGCTCAGGTGAGGGGTGGAGACTAGAAGTCAAGATTTGGATATATTTACCCAGGAGAGAATATAAAGTAAGAGAAGGGGACAGACACGGAGAGTCTTGTTTAGAAAGAACAACAACGAACAGCACAACAAAATACCATCTTATGAGATGTGGAAGACAAAGGAAGTCAGCAAAGGAGAACAAGGAGGAGGAAATTGGAGAACCAAGAGTGGTGCCATGGATACAAGGGCATAGGGAGGGCATGGTCACCGGAAGTTACAGAGAGTTCATGAGATTAAGATTTGTAGTGTACCCATTGGCTTATCCACTATGAGACGACAGTGTCCTTACTGGGGTAAGTGGGTGGAAGACAAATTGAAGAGAAGCATTGGATGCAGGGGAGGGGACAATCGAGAGGCATACAATAGAGCATTTTCTTTTAAGAACTTTATAAAAACTAAAATGGAGGTAGGTGGTATAGAATCACCATTAAATTGTACAGAAGACCGTGGGCTGATCTAGGGAAGCTTGTGTTTTGCAGAGATATGAATCTTTATCATCTGGCACTATTGGGCACTTGGAAAGCTATAAATTAATACTTGCTGAATGAATGTTCAGAATGTTCTTATCTTCTTTCTTTTCTGTTCCTCTATTAGTGAATCTCGTGCTGCCTCTTTTTGGAATGATCATCTTGATCATCTTTGTTATTTATCCCCTTTTATGACGGGTGGTCTGTTATTGTGGAATAGACGCTATGCTTATTTTTACGCTAGATATACCATATTCCTTTGCAATGTCATTTAGGGACTCATTAGGGAGGAAAACCAAATTATCCAGTCTGATACCCTCCAATAGGACACTTTCATTCGAAGGCAATGTCTACTGAAATGACTATCTTTTCAAAACACTTGACATTTATAGATATTTATAAACATTTAAAAATTATGTGATGGGGGAGGCAAGATGGCGGAGAAGTAGGGAGCTCCGTACATTTTGCTCACCCCAATATCTCACCTGAAGAAGGCCTGAAGCCATAGGAACCCTTACAGAATCCAGGAGTTTGGAAGAAAAGGAGACAGAGTCCGCTGAGAAAACCTTCTAGCGTGAGTGCAAACTGGGGAAGATAAAATCGGGCTCGGACAAGAAACACAGAGGGAGGGGGTGGATCCCCCTCTGCAGGGAGCTGCAGTGAGTCTAGGGGGTAGAAAAGACTGGCCAAAACTGCTCAAGACACTGTTTCTGTCATTGGAGAAGAGAAAAACCCTCCACTCGGGACACAGAGGGATCCTGTTTCCTGCTCTCCAGCTGATCCTAGGCGGGACTCACTCGTCCCCGGCGACCCCCGGGGAAACTGCTCTCCGCTTGGCAGCTCAACCTGGAGGGGATGCACGGCTGCCGCGCCTTTGTGCTCGTGGCTCGGCTGGATCCCCAATGTGAAGGCAGTGCTCTGAGGTATTTGACCGCAAGTTCATATTTCAGGTGACGGGACACAGGGACCCGGTTTCCTGCTGCCCAGCTGACACTAGGTGGGACGCACTGGTCCCAGGCGACCCCAGATGAAACTGCTCCTCGCTGGCCAGCCCAACCTGGAGGAGACAGGAGCAGTAGCTTCTGGCTCGATCGCCATGGGGAAGAGGAGAGGCTTGAAACTGCTCTGAGGGGCTTGCCTGCATGTTTATATTTTGGGCAATTTCAATGGGGTGTGCAGACTGAGATCTGGAAACGAGGCCTGGCCTGGGATATAGAGCATGGCCCACCTTGGCTATGCCCCCAGCACAGGGAGGTTACACACCCAAAAGAGTGAGTTGCAAAGCTTGGTTCAAGAAGAGACTGGGGCGCCGCCACTTTTCTCCCCACAACCAAGGCAGGACTCCCGCGGGTCGCACTGGACCAAACCATGCCCTCCTTCTTCTTCTTCCTCTTCCTCTTCCTCTTCCTCTTCCTCTTCCTCTTCCTCTTCCTCTTCTTCTTCTTCTTCTTCTTCTTCTTCTTCTTCTTCTTCTTTCTTCTTCTTCTTTCTTCTTCTCCTCCTCCTCCTTCTCCTCCTCCTTCTCCTCCTCCTTCTCCTCCTCCTTCTCCTCCTCCTTCTCCTCCTCCTTCTCCTCCTTCTGTTTTTATTTTATTTTTTTTTTACTGGAGCCAGGGCAAGACCAACTAGGATGCACTGCCCTGATTAATTCTGGTCACTGGCTTAATTAAACAGTCACATTTAATCCATTCTCTAGATGTAAATTCTACACCTACTTACCTTTTCATTTCTTTCTCTCTGGAGTAATCAGACTATATCGTTTCTCTGGATAACATCATCGTCATTTCTTTTGCCTCTTCTCCAACCATATTCCACTCTTTCACTCTTTGAAAAAAGCCTCTTATTCCTTCTGCCTGCTCATTTCATTTCCAGTTTTGCTTCAACCCCGCCCCGTTATTTCTCTTTTTCTCTATGCTCTTCCAGTAGCACTGCATACACCCGGCTATTTATTTGTAGCTGGGAAATCTGCGTACATGCTTTAAACTGCTCTTTGTCTATTGGGTTTCTTCTTTTTTCCTTTTCTTTTCTTCTTTTTTTCTTTTATGTATTTTTATTTCTTATTATTCGCCTTCCCTCCTTCCTCTTTTCTCTTTTCTTTTTCCCTTTCGGTTTGCGTGTTTGTTGGATTTGTCTGTGCGTTTGTGTGCCTTTGTTCCCTGTGTGTTTGTCTGTCTGTTTTCATTTCTTCAAGGGCTACCTCAAGAAACAAGCCAAAGTACACATGGTAGAGAGTCCCAAATACGACTATGAGTAGGAAAATAAAATAACCAAGGTCTCAACAAGAGAGACCAAGAGAGACCATTCAAAGAATATTTTCTGAATGGACAGGCCCTGGACAGTCAAAGAGCCTTCTTTGGTACAGCAGCACTCATAGGTGCAGAGTGCATAACAAGCTTTTTAAAACTAACAAGAGATAGGAAGCTAACCAAAATGATGAAACGAAAGAATTCTCCTCCAAAGAAATTCCGGGAAGAATTGACAGCTAAAGAACTGCTCAAAAAAGATATAAGCAGCATAACTGAACAAGAATTTAGAACAATAGTCATAAAATTAATCGCTGGGCTTAAAAAGGCATGGAAGACATCAGAGAAACTATTACTACAAAGACTATGGAGCTTAAAAATTGTTGTGATAAATTAAAAAATGCTATAAATGAGATGCCAAATAAAATGGAGGCATCTAGTGCATGGATTGAAGAGGCAGAAAGGAGAATAAGTGACTTAGAAGACACAAAGCAAAAGAGGAAGCTGAGAAAAAGAGAAACTGATACAGGAACATGAAAGCAGAGTTCGAGAGCTCAGCGATACAATCAAATGGAATAATATCCATATGATAGGAATTCTAGAAGAGGAAGAGAGAGGGAAAGGCGCTGAAGGAGTCCTGGAACAAATTATAGCAGAGAACTTTCCCAATCTGGGGAAGGAAATAGACGTTGTAGTCCAAGAGGCAGAGAAAACTCCCCTCAGACGTAATTTGAATCGATCTTCTGCACGACATTTCATAGTGAAACTGGCTAAATATAAGGACAAAGAAAGAATTCTGAAAACAGCTAGGGATAAAAGGGCCCTAACATACAGAGGGAAACCTATCAGAGTGGTGACAGGCCTATCTACTGAAACTTGGCAGGCCAGAAAGGAATGGCAGGAAATCTTCAATGTGATGAACAGAAAAAAATATGCAGCCAAGAATCCTCTATCCAGCAAGGCTGTCATTCAGAATAGAAGGAGAGATAAAAGTCTTTCCAAAGAAACGAAAATTGAAAGAATGTGTCACCACTAAACCAGCTCTACAAGAAATCCTGAGCAGGACTCTCTGAGGGAAGTGTTGCAAGGAATGCAAGATGCTAGATACACAACACAAGCATGAATCCCACAAAGGACACAATGACTCTAAACCCATATTTCAATAATAACACTGAATGTAAATGGACTAAATGCCCCAATCAAAAGACATAGGGTAGCAGAATGGATAAAAAAAACAAAATCCATCTATTTGCTGTCTACATGAAACTCAATTTAGCCTGGAAGACACCTTCAGATTGAAAGTAAGTGGATGGAGAAATATCTATCATGCTACTGAAAGTAAAAACAAAAAAAGCTGGAGTAGCTATACTTATATCAGACAAACTGGACTTTAAAGTAAAGACAAGAACAAGGGATGAAGAAGGGCATTAGATAATAATGACAGGGTGTATCCATCAGGAAGAGGTAACAATTATATATGAATACACACCGAATATGGGAGCACCTAAATATATAAAACAATCACAAACAGAAACACTCTTATCGATAAAAACATTCTAATAGCAGGGGACTTTAATACTCCACTTACAGCAATGGAGAGATCAAGTACACAGAAAATCAATAAAGACACAATGGACTTAAATGACACATTGGACCAGGTAGATTTGACAGATATATTTAGAACTCTATATCCTGAGGGTATGGAATTCACTTTCTTCTCAAGTGCACTTGGCACATTCCAAGACAGATCACATACTGGGACATAAAGCAGCCCTCAATAAATATAAAAGAATTGAGATCATACCATGCACACTTTCAGATCACAATGATAAGAAACTTGAAATCAATCACAAGAAGAAGACTGGAAAACCTCCAAAAACATAGAGGTTAAAGAACACCCTACTAAAGAACGAATAGGCCAATCAGGCAATTAGATAAGAAATTAAAAAATATATGGAAACAAATAAAAGTGAAAATACAACAATCCAAGCTCTATGGGATGTGGCGAAGGCAGTCCTAAGAGGAAAGTACATTGCACTCCAGACCTATTTCAAGAAATTAGAAAAAGCACAACTACAAAATCTAACAGTGCACCTAAAGGAACTAGAGGGAGAGCAACAAGAGCACCCCAAACCCAGTAGAAGAAGAGAAATAATACAAATCAGGGCAGAAATAAACAATATAGAAACAAACAAACAAACAAACAAAAACAGTTGAACAGATCAATGAAATCAGTAGTTAGTTTTTTGAGAAAATAAACAAAGTTGACAAACCTCTAGCCAGGCTTCTCAAAAAGAAAAGAGAGAGCACTCAAATATGCAAAATCATGAATGAAAATGGACTTATTACAAGAAACCCCTCAGAAATACAAGCAATTCTCAGGGAATACTATGAAAAACTATATGCCAACAAACTGGACAACTTAGAAGAAATGGACAAATTCCTAAACACACTCACTTCCAAAATTCACACAGGAAGAGATAGAAAGCCTGTACAGACCCATAACAAGTGAGGAAATCTAATCAGTTATCAAAATCTCCCAACAAATAAGAGCCTTGGACCAGATGGCTTCCCTGGAGAATTCTACCAGACATTTCAAACAGAATTAATACCCATTCTTCTCAAGTTATTCCAAAAAATAGAAATGGAAGGAAAACTTCCGGACTCATTTTGTGAAGCCAGCATCACTGATTCCCAAGCCAGACAGAGACCCAGCCAAAAAGAAGAACTAAAGGCCAATATCCTTGATGAATACAAATGCAAAAATCCTTAACAAGATACTTGCAAACCGAATCCAATAGCACATAAAAAGAATTATCCACCAAGATCAAGTGGGATTCATTCCTGGGTTACAGGGCTGGTTCAACATTCGCAAATCAATCAATGTGATACATCACATCAACAAAAGAAAAGATAAAAACCATATGATCCTGTCAATAGATGCAGGTAAAGCATTTGACAAAATACAGCATCCCTTCTTAATAAAGACCCTCGAGGGGCGCCTGGGTGGCTTAGTCGGTTGAGCGTCTCACATTCGCTTAGGTCATGATCTCGCGGTTCGTGGGTTTGAGCCCCGCGTCGGGCTCTGTGCTGACTGCCAGCTCAGAGCCTGGAGCCTGTTTCAGTCTGTGACTCCCTCTCTCTCTGACCCTCCCCTGCTCGTGCTGTCTCTCTCTCTCTCTCTCCTAGAAATAAAACATTTGGAAAAAAAAATACCCTCGAGAAAGTCGGGATAGAAGGAACTTATTTAAACATCATAAAAGCCATATATGAGAAGCCCTCAGCTAACATCATCCTCAACGGGGAAAAACTGAGAGCTTTGCCCCTGAGATCAGGAACATGACAGGGATGTCCTCTGTCACCACTGTTGTTTAACATAGTGCTGGAAGTCCTAGCATCAGCCATCAGACAACAAAAGGAAATAAAAGGCATCAGAATTGGCAAAGAAGAAGTCAAACTTTCACTGTTTGCAGAGGACATGATACCCTACATAGAAAACCCGACAGACTCTACGAGAGCCTACTAGAACTGATCCAAGAATTCAGCAAAGTTGCAGGTTACAAAATAAATGTAGAGAAATTGGTTGCATTTTTATACACCAAAAATGAAGCAAGAGGAAGAGAAATCAAGAAACTGATCCCATTCACAATTGCACAAAAAACCATAAAATACCTAGGAATAAACCTAACCAAGGATATAAGAGATCTGTATGATGAAACTATAGAAAACTTATGAAGGAAATTGAAGAAGACACAAAGAAATGGAAAAACATTCCATTCTCATGGATTGGAAGAATAAATGTAGTTAAAATGTCATTACTACCCAGTCAGAGTGGCTAAAATGAGCAAATCAGAGAAGTCTAGATGCTGGCAAGGATGTGGAGAAACGGGCACCCTCCTACACTGTTGGTGGGAATGCAAACTGGTGCAGCCCCTCTGGAAAACAGTGTGGAGGTTCCTCAAAAACTTAACAATAGAACTCCACTATGACCCAGCAATAGCACTGCTAGGAATTTACCCAAGGGATACAGAAATGCTGATGCATAGGAGCACATGTACCCTAATGTTCATAGCAGCACTCTCAACAATAGGTAAAACATATAAAGAGCCTTAAGTGTCCAACAACAGACGAATGGATCAAGAAGATGTGGTTTATCTATACAATGGAGTACTACATGGCAATGAGAAACATTGAAATCTGGCCATGTGTAGCAACATGGATGGACCTTGAGGGTGTTATGCTGAGCGAAATAAGTCAGGCAGAGAAGGACAAATATCATATGTTTGCACGTATAGGAGGATTAGGAGGAACTTAACGGAGGACCGTGGGGGAGAAGAAGGTGGGAATAGGGGCGGAGAGGGAGGGAAGCAAACCATGAGAGACTCTTGAATGCGGAGAAACAAACTGAAGTCTGATGGATATGGGGGGGAGGGAAAGGGGGTGATGGGCATGGAGGAAGGAACTTGTGGGACTGAGCACTGGGTTAAGTTATATGGAAACCAACTTGACAGTAAACTATTTTTTAAAAAATGATGTGATAATTGGAGGCGATAAGCAAGTGCTTTGCTACAGTATGTCCTGAGAGATAAGAGGGATGTAAAATTCAGAAAACCCTCTAATGAAGAAATGCAGTTAGTTATTAGAGAAAATCAAAAGCTCGTCTGAAGTTTGCTTAGAAACCTAATTGTTCTTTTTTTGAGCAACAAAATAAGCTTCTAAGGAAAACTCTACTGATTACTGTGTATTGTTAGGGAACAACTAAGGGGTTCGCATGGACAATTCTAATTTTGAGTACTGATCAGATAGTTCTTTGTGAGTGTGTATGACATGACCTTGTTGTAACTTCCACCTACTTTCCGCCACCCTGTCTTTCTCCTCTAGGTGATATCCCAGTTGTTCCACTGAATTTTGCCATGGTATCTCTGGACACCAATTTAGCAGGGATCTAGTGGAAAGTTGTGTGAAGGAGACACTGCATATTTTTTCACGATCCATTTACACCAAAAAAAGTGTGGGCTTTATTTTCAAAGGAATCGGTATCCTTACGATTAAAAGCACTAAAGTGAAGATGAAATTTCTTAAGGTCTTCGTTTTTACACTGCATGAAACTGGGGCTGTGGAAAAAGCCCTCACAAATGTAAATTAATATTTTCCTTCTCCACACCCCTCTTCTCAATCCAAGTTTTGAATTACCTATGTGTCATTATTAGGAAAAATTCAGATTGACGATATTATTGATTGGTTTTTAAAATGTTTAATTATTTTGAGAGAAAGCATGGGCGCACAAGTTAGAGGGGCAGAGAGAGAGAGGGTGAGAGAGAAAGCCAAGTAGGCTCCGCACTATCAGCATACAGCCTGATGTGGGACTCAATCTCATGAACAGTGAGATCATGACCTAAGTTGAAATCAAGAGTCAGACACTTAACCGACTGAGCCACGCAGGCGCCCCAGGTTGATGTATTTTAAATGGCACTTACTCCAAGGGCAAAAAGATGCTTGTGTATAGATGATTAACGCTTTAACAAAAAAGTTAGAAGGGCAGAGAAACTTGAAGTTTTGAGTCAATGCCAACTGAAAAATACAAATAATAACAGAAGCTCTCATAATTCTGAATACTTCATAGTGTTGAAAACTTCTTCCATATCTATTATTTCATTTGAGTTTGAAAACATTCTAAAAGTGGCAAATATATCTTTAAATTCAAAAATCAAATACCCAGTTTCTTTTCCTTTCCATTTCCTTCCGTTTCATTTCTTTTTTTCTTTTCCTATCCTTTCCTGTTTTGATTTGATGAGTGTATACATTATTCTATGTTCACCATAAATGTAGTTAGCATCTCTCATGTTACATTGCTAGTACAAGATCACTGACTGTATTCCTTATGCTGTGCCTTTTATTCCCATGACTTAACATTCCATATCTGGAAGCCTCTATCTCCCACTCCCCGTCACCCATTTTGCCTTGACACTCCATCCTCTGGCAACCGTCAATTTGTCCTTTGTATTTATAGAGCTGATTTTGCTTTTAGTTTATTCTTTTTTTTTTTTTTTTTTTTAGATTCCACTCATGAGTAGAGTCATATGGTATTTGTCTTTCTCAGTCTGACTTATTATGTAACTCGGAAGAAAACGCTTTGGGTCCATCCATGTCATCTCAAATGACACAATCTCATCATTTTTTATGGCAGTGTAATATTTCATGGTGTGTGTGTGTGTATGTTATATATATAAATTCCATATTTTTCTTATCCATTCGTCTACTGATGGATGCTTAGGTGGCATCCATATATTGGTTACTATAAATGATGCCGCATGAATATAAATTTCTTTGAATTAGGGTTTTCATTTTCTTTAGGTAAGTACCCAAAGGTGGAATTACTGGATCCTATGGGAGTTCTATTTAACCTTTTTGAGGAAGCTCCACTGGTGGCACCAGTTTGCATTCCCAACAACAGTGCATTGCATGAGGGTTCGTTTTTTTCCGCATCCCCACCAGCACCTGTTGTTTCTTGCCCTTTTGAATTTAGCCACTCTAACTGGTGTAGTGTGATATCTCTCTGTGGTTTTGAGTTGTATTTCTCTGATGATGAGTGACGTTACATTCTGTCACTTCCAAGCTGCATGACCTTGGCCATGTCACACACTTGGTCTTTGGGCCCTCTTTTCCTCTCATCAAAAGTAAGGATGATAGACCTGCCCTACCTTTCCTTACTGTGAGAATGTTATAAGAATATGTATGTGAGAACAGTTTTGGAAACCACAACGCTCTGAACAAATACGAACTGAGGTCTTTACTTGGTCATCTCTCTTGTTGAAGCTCTGGTCACAGACCCCCTTTCTGTAGGGGTCCGATCCTTGTCTACTGTTTCTATGTCCTTTCCTAGTTATTCCAGATTCTCTCACTACTCTTTTCCAACTTCCCTGTCTCAGGTCCATCTCAAGATGTCATCTGAGGTCCTCCTGCGGCAAGTAGAGGGTCAGTTTTTTTCAGAGGGGATCATATAGTCACTGTGATCCAAACAGGCCTGCTAAAATATATTTACTCCTTTTTCTTTAAACTTTACTGCTTTTGTTTATAAGAAATATAACAAATCATGCTCATTTAAATAAGTCAATTGGTGGGGAACCTCCGTGGCTCCGTCAGTTAAGTGTCAGACCCTTGATTTTGGCTCAGGTCATGATCTCGTGGTTTGTGAGTTTGAGCCCCATGTCCGGCTCTGCGCTGATAGTAGGGAGCCTGTTTGGGATTCTCTTTCTCGCCCTTTCTCTCCCGTGCTCTCTCCCGCTCTCTCTAAAAATAAATAAACGTTAGGAAAAAAGTCAATTGGTGGATAGATTTTAAAAAGGGTTAATAATCTCCCCTAACCTTCTGTATTTAGTCTGTTCCTGACAAATATATTCAGTAATATGCACATATATATTTTGCTTCCATTTTTTGTAAATGCAAATGAGACCTATGAGATCGTATACATTACTCTTCAGCCCAGCCTTTCATTAACCTAGTAATGTATCATTAGTTTCTATTTAGATCAGTACATAGAAATGAAATTCTTTCTTCTGCAAAACCAGCCTGCTATCTATATTATGGATTACCATAATTTAACGTTTGCATTATTGGTGAACATCCACTCTGTTTCCAGATGGTCTGCTATTATAATAATCTTGCATTAAACATTTTTTATATATATCTTCATACTAGTCCTTCTGTTTCCATTGGAGAAAATGGAAAACTAAAACTGGACTTGCTGGATGCCAGCCTATGGCACATTTTACATATCACCAGATACTGAAAGTTTGCTTTCTAAAAAGGTACGGCAATCTTGTGAGCATCCTAGTTTGCCTCCCCTGTAGCCCCACTGCATTTTCTTACATTCTTAGCATCTAAATTACACTGACTTTTTAAACTATCCTTTTAAAAATCATACAATCATAGCCAAAAAGCTTTTGAAAGATGCTCAGCATACTAATCATTAGGGACATGCAAATCAAACCACAGTGAGATAGCTGCTCACTAACAAATTGTTTCCACTTGCTGAGCTGTGAACAGGTCAACCTTACCCCGCTGCCAGCTGTCATTGTTCGTGCTGTTTGGAATAATAGATGTCATTTAGCTTTTAACTAGATGTTTGCCTCTCCAAGCTAAGAAGTGTTTCATGTTTTACTGAATATTTACTTACGTAGACCCGAGAGACAGGGACGCTCCACTCCCGTGAATAAGGGTAGCAAAGTAGGATGGTAAGATTGCAAATGGAACTTTTATATTAGTTTAATAATTTAATTCCAATCACATATCCATCCTGGAGGCCAAGTCTATGGCAGTCTGAATGAAGTAAGCAGTTAGCCAACTATTCACTTTCCTCCTTGCAACTCATTTATCTAAATGGAGGGGGGAAATCTAATACATCTAATAAGATGTATATATCACTGTATATACAGATTAAGATGGCTATCTTTTCTTTCCCCTAGGTCTGTATGCAAAGAAAACATATGTTTGCAGAACAACGTCATAAAGTTTCACAAAGGCAAAGATAAAATGTGCTATCATTTATTTTGTATTATAAAATCTTTGCTTGGATTGTCTTGTGAAATGTCCAAATCAGGAATAATTATAGGTTTTTCTAATACCACCTGCACCGTGAAACATTTAACACTTTTAGATGATGCAAAAGACTGGAAGAGATACTAACCCTTTATCTGATATGTCATTTGCAACTATCTTTTCCCATTCTGTCGGTTGCCTGTTAGTTTCATGGATTGTTTTCTTTGCCATGCAGAAGCTTTTCATCTTGATGATGGAATACATGGCAATGAGAAAGAATGAAATCTGACCATGTGTAGCAACATGGATGGAACTTGAGGGTGTTATGCTGAGCGAAATAAGTCAGGCAGAGTAGGATAGCTACTATATGTTTGCACGTATAGGAGGATTAGGAGGAACTTAACGGAGGATAGTGGGGGAGAAGAAGGGGGGAAATAGTGGGGGAGGGGGAGGGAGGCAAACCATGAGAGACTCTTGAATGCTGAGAACAAACTGATGACTGATGGGTATGGGGGGGAGGGGAAGGGGTTGATGGGCATGTAGGAGGGCACTTGTGGGAATGAGCACTGGGTGTTATATGGAAACCAAGTTGACAATAAACTATTATAAAAAAAAAGACTAGAAAGGAAGAAAACTGTCGATTCAGTGTTGGACAAAACCATTAAAGTGCAATTAGGATGTAAAAAGAAAAGATAAAGGAAACGAAAGCAAGCAAAAACAAAAGCAGAAACTAAACTAAAGAAAAAAGAAAAAGAGAAAGATACTAGGTCATATTTGTTGGGGTGACTCCTATCAAAACCCAGAAAATAATAGGTGAATAGGTGCTGACAAGGATGTAGGCATTATTGGTGGGAACTTAAAATGGTGCAGCTGCTATGGAAAACAGCATGACAGTTACTCAAAACATTAAAAATAGAATATATTCCACTTCTGTGTATATACCTAAAAAATTGAAAGCAGGATCCTTTTGAGAAAATTTAAAGATTATTTTACTTTATTTTCGTTCCAGTGTCGTTAACATGAAATGTTATGTAGAACAGAGTGAACGTTAACATTGTACGTTTTAGTTGTGCAATACAGTGATTCAGTAATGCCATGCATTACTCCTTGCTTATGAAGAGAAGTGTACTCTTAATCCCCTTTACCTGTTTCACCCATCTCCCATCCACCTCCCTCTGGTAACCACCTGTTTGTTCTCTCTCCTTAAGAGTCTGTGTTTTGGTTTCCTTCTCCTTTTCTCCCCTTTGTTGGTTTGTTTTGTTCCTTAATTTCCACATGTGAGCGAAACCATCTGGTATTTGTCTTTCTCTGACTGGCTTCTTTTGCTTAGCATTATAATCTCTAGACCCATGTATGTTGTTGCAAATGGCAAGGTCTCATTCTTTTTTAAGGCTGAATAACATCCATCAAACACTCCCTCCAACCACACACACACACATATACCACATCTTCTTTATCCATTCACCTATAGATGGAACCTGGGATGTTTCCATAATTTGGATTTTGCAAATAACACTACAAGAAACATAGAGGTGCATATATCCCTACAAAGTAGTATTTTTGTACTCTTTGGGTAAATTCCCAGTAATATGATTACTGGATTGTAAAGTGGTTTTATCTTTAGTTTTTTGAGGAACCTTCATGCTGTCTTCCACAGTGGCTACACCAATTTGCATTCCCACCAACTGTACATGAGGCTTCCTTTTCCTCCATATCATCACCAAAATTAGTGGTTTCTTGTGTTTTTGATTTTAGCCAGTCTGACAGGTGTGAGGTGATATCTCATTGTGGTTTTGATTTGCATTTTCCTGTTGATGAATGATGTTGAGTATCTTTTCATCTGTCTGTTGGCCGTCGTTATGTCTTCTTTGGAGAAATAGCAGTTCAGATCCTCTGCCCTTGTTTTTACTTGGAATATTTGTTTTTTTGATCTTGAGTAGTAGAAGTTCTTTATATAGTTTTTATTTTGATAGGGTCCCAATAGTGTATTTTTGTTTTTGTTTCCTTTGCTCCAGGAGACATATGCAGAAATATGTTATAGCCGATGTCAGAGAATTACTGCCTGTGCTCTCTTACAGGATTTTTATGGCTTCAAGTCTCATGTATAGGTCTTTTATCCATTGTGAGTTTATTTTTGTGTATGGTGTAAGGAAGTGCTCTAGTTTCCTTCTTTTGCAAGTTGTCCAGTTTTCCCAGCACCATTTGTCAAACAGACTATCTTTTTCCCATTGAATATTCTTTCCTGCTTTGTTCAAGGTTAATTGACCATACAGTTGTGGTTTATTTCTGGTATTTCTGATCCATTCCATTCATCTATCTCTGTGTCTATTTTTTGTGACAGTGCAATGCTGTTTTGATCACTACAGCATTGTAATATAATTTGAAGTCTGGTATTGTGATGCCTGCAGCTTTGGTTTTTCGTTTTTTTGTCCCCCCCCTCCAAGATTTCTTTGGCTATTTGAGGACATTGGCTATTTGGGTTTTATGTTTCCATACAAATTTTAATATTATTTGTTCTAGTTGTATGAAAAAATACTTTTGGTATTATGATAGAGATTTCATTAAATCAGTAGACTGATTTGGGTAACATGAACATTTTAACAATATTTGTTCTTGCAGTTCACGAGATAGATCTTCCACCTCCTTTGTGAAGTTTACTCCTAGGTATTCTATTCTTTTTGCTGCAATTATAAATGGGTTTGTTTTCTTAATTGCTCTTTCTGGTGCTTGGTGATTAGTGTATAGATAGAAATGCAAGAGATTTCTGTACCTTGATTTTGTATCCTGTGACCTTACCGAATTCATTTATCAGTTCTAGTAGTTTTTTTTGGTGGAGTTGAAAACGGGATCTTGAGGAGATCCTTGCGCTCCCATGTTCCTAACAGCCTTCAGTGACCAAGAAATGGAAGCAAACCAAATGTCCAGCAAAAGAGGTCTGAATAAACAAAATGTGTTAACACACCTACAATGAGATATTACTCCACCTTAAGAAAGAAGGAAATTATGACATATGCTACAACATGGGTGAACCTTGATGACATTATGCTAAGTAAAATAAGCCAGTCATAATATTGTACGACAAATATTGTATGATTCCACTTCTGTAAGGTATCAGAGTGGTCAAATTCATGGAAAAGTAGAACAGTGGTTGCCAGGTAATAGAGAAATGGGGAGTTGTTTAATGAGTATAGAGTTTCAGTTTTGCAAGATTTTTCAAAGAGTTCTGTTAGAAACTGTTTTTAAATAGTTTCAAATAGAGGGAGTCAACCCATAATAGACTCTTCAATGCGGAGAAAAACTGAGGGTTGGGGTGGTGGGGTAGGGGGAAATGGGTGATGGACATTAAGGAGGGCACTTGCTGGGAAGAGCACTGGGTGTTGTATGTATGGGATGAATTATGGGAACCTACCCCCAAAACTAAAAGCACACTGTTTACACTGTATGTTAGATAACTTGACAATAAATTATTTACAAAAAATTTTCTGGATATTGTACCCCAACAATGTAAATATACCGAATGCTATGTATCTGTACACTTCAAAGTGTCTAAGATGGTCGACTTATGTTACACAGTTTTAATTACAATTAAGAAACATTATGAAAAAGAAAAAAGGTTGTGAAAGAATATATAATAGGTCCCCCCCCCCCCAGCTGCCTCCATTTCCTTAAGGAAGGATTTTTTTCTCTCTCCCTCCCCCACACCGTAGCGGCGTGCGAGCGGGCCGGGCGGGCGGCCGAGTTTTCCAAGAAATAACTTCACCAAGATGTCCAGTGATAGGCAAAGGTCCGATGATGAGAGCCCCAGCACCAGCAGTGGTAGTTCAGATGCGGACCAACGAGACCCAGCCGCTCCAG
This sequence comes from Hyaena hyaena, assembly GCF_003009895.1. Lineage (NCBI taxonomy): Eukaryota > Metazoa > Chordata > Mammalia > Carnivora > Hyaenidae > Hyaena > Hyaena hyaena. The sequence goes on from NW_024081114.1 coordinate 29,885, forward strand.
AGCCTGAGGAACAAGAAGAAAGAAAACCTTCTGCCACCCAGCAGAAGAAAAACACCAAACTCTCTAGCAAAACCACTGCTAAGTTATCCACTAGTGCTAAAAGAATTCAGAAGGAGCTAGCTGAAATAACTCTCGATCCTCCTCCTAACTGCAGTGCTGGGCCTAAAGGAGATAACATTTATGAATGGAGATCGACTATACTTGGTCCACCAGGTTCTGTATATGAAGGTGGTGTGTTTTTTCTGGATATCACTTTATCATCTGATTATCCATTTAAGCCACCAAAGGTTACTTTCCGCACGAGAATCTATCACTGCAACATCAACAGTCAGGGAGTCATCTGTCTGGACATCCTTAAAGACAACTGGAGTCCTGCTTTGACTATTTCAAAGGTTTTGCTGTCGATTTGTTCTCTTTTGACAGATTGCAATCCTGCGGATCCTCTGGTTGGAAGCATAGCCACTCAGTATTTGACCAACAGAGCAGAACATGACAGGATAGCCAGACAGTGGACCAAGAGATACGCCACATAATTCACATAATTTGTGTGCAGTGTGAAGGGGCAGAGGGCCTCTTCTCACTGTGCTGCAGATCTTTATAGCCTTTACAATACGGACTTCTGTGTATATGTTATACTGATTCTACTCTCTGCTTTTATCCTTTGGAGACTGGGAGACTCCCCAAAAAGGTAAATGCTATCAAGAGTAGAACTTTGTAGCTGTAGATTAGTTATGTTTAAAACGCCTACTTGCAAGTCTTGCTTCTTTGGGATATCAAAATGTATTTTGTGATGTACTAAGGATACTGGTCCTGAAGTCTACCAAATATTATAGTGCATTTTAGCCTAATTCATTATCTGTATGAAGTTATAAAAGTAGCCGTAGATGACTAGGAATTATGTCATTTGTATTAAACCCAGATCTATTTCTGAGTATGTGGTTCATGCTGTTGTGAAAAATGTTTTACCTTTTACCTTTGTCAGTTTGTAATGAGAGGATTTCCTTTTACCCTTTGTAGCTCAGAGAGCACCTGATGTATCATCTCAAACACAATAAACATGCTCCTGAAGGCATAGTTTCCTGTCGTAATATTTTAAGTCAATCTTGTTAGAAGGTGTCTCTGAGATGATTGTTGACGAGATAAAAATGCGGATATGAAGATTGACTACTAAGGACCAGTACAAATAAATGAATTGTTAAGTTGAAAACATTTGAAATCTTGTTAAATGTGTAGAGTTTTTTTTTCCCTTGAAGTACTGATGAGAAAATATAATGAACTTAAATATGCAAAACTGAGTTTTAAACCATTGATTTCAAAACACATAAAGCTCTACTTTGATAAGACGGTATTTGAGCGAAAGATAATATAAAATCGCGCCTCACTCAGGAATCT
>NW_024081114.1:32475-35072 GCF_003009895.1 Hyaena hyaena
GTAGTGGCTGCCTAGCGAACCTGGTGGAGAAAAGAATTCTGGGTTCAGGAGGAAATGCTGCGGTGGTGTATTAGAAATGTCTGCTATGGATATGTGATTGGAGAATGCTATGCTGTGTGTTCTGTGCTCGCCATCTTGCGCTAATCTTAGCCTCTGTGTAGGGTGGCTTTATTTTCATGTTGTGGCTGGTAGGGAAGCAGGGGGTGGGGGAGGGTTGGAATTCTCCTAGGAAATAACCAGCTGGAAACACGGAGAGGGAGTTTCCATCTGGACACATCCAAGGCTGACAGAATGGCCATTTAAGAGCAGAGTCAAGGGGTTGTGTGTAAGATTGGCAACTGGGAAAATGAAATGCCCGTTATGGAACCAGCAAGCACATGTTCCTGAAATGTATTATATCTGTGTTTCCTCTACCCAGCTCTCAATTGACAATCTAGGGTCAGGGAACCTAGTCATGGCTTTGAGAATTAATACTAATTTGGAAAGGCAGCTCATCTTTTTGTCTTACTTTTCTTTGTAAGAGGAGGAAAGGAAATACTTCCTTGACTTAGGTAACATGGGAGTTTTGTGATCAAACAAAGAGATAAAAAAATTACACTTTAAAAAAATATTTTACAAATGTAAGGTATGATTTCATGGTATGTTAAAACATAAGAGACCAAGCCTATACTGTCAGATGCTATTAAATCCTGAATATACCAAAATAATACTTTAAATTCCACATGTCAACTAATTTTAATCATAGTTAAAATTCATCATCATAAATCTTGCTCTGTAACTCCATTTCAAGATTTTCTCTTCAGGCATTTCCTACCTGTCTTTCTCAGGGGTAGAACACATATTTTGTTACAATGCGAGTAAGAGAGATGATGTGGCAAAGTAGAAGTGTGGTTGTTGGGCTTAGAGAAGAGAAAGGGGAAGTGGGGTTCAAGGCATTTTCCTTTTTTTAAAAATTTATTTTGAGAGAGTGAGAGAGCATGAGTGAGGGAGGGGCAGAGAGAGAGGAAGAGAGAACCCACAGTCAGTGCAGAGCCCAATGCAGGCTTTGATCTCCTGAACCATGAGATCATGGCCTGAGGCCTTAACCGACTGAGCCACCCAGGGGCCCCTCAGGTATTTTCTTAATGTTGGGGAAAAGCAGGTAAAAGTCCATGACATTAATGCCGGGGAGATTTTGCTGGATTTTGGAAAATTGATTGGCCAATGTGGTGATAAAGGATACGAGAAGACATAGGAACCAACGTTGAGTGTCAGGCTATGGCAGGGACATGGCAGGCACATGGCAGAGCAGCCCTGTTACCTGGAGACCTAGGCCGAGTTTTGGACGGGGCCTCAAGCAGGAGCAGGTTAGGAAGAAGGAATTGGTTGGTGTTCAAAAGGAAATAAAGGGAAAGTACAAAGAAGCTTCACGGGTACACAGTTAGCACATGATCCTCCGTCCCCACACTAAAGCCAGCCAGGTAGGTGCCCCCCTGCACACTGCCAACATTATTTGTTCGTTCAGCTTGTCAGGCTGTCCTTGATGCTCCTTTTTACGGAATTCCACCCGTGCAGAAATGGTGGTAAGGTAGGGGGACACACCTGGGGCTGTCCTGCATAATCAAGAAAAACGGTTGAGATGCAAAACCAACTACTGCCCTTCCTTCATTTCTGCTCTGAGCCCCTTTTGTCCTCTTCCTCTTCGTCTCCACCCCGTCTCCTCCCCTTAAGGCTCCAGAGGCCTCTGGACTCCTGGGACTTTTCCTTATATGTGTACTCTTAACTGTCTGCTGGGGATAACTGTTAATCAGCCGCTTAATGGCCTGCTCTCCCTCTCAGTAGTGTCCTCCCCCCCACCACCTCCCACCCCCCAGAGCCTGACAGATACAGGTGCATCCACGTGGCAAAGCTTTGAAGACACCTGTTTGCTGGCTGTGTGGCCTTGGGCAAGCTCTGTCTTTTCTGAGGGTCTGGCTGGCTGAGGCTGGGGAGGAGTGCTGGGGTCAGACAGTTGTGAAGGCACCAAGTCTGAAATTTACTGGAGATTGCAGAGGTTTGGAAGCAAGCTGCAGTGCGCTGCAGGAAGCCATGTGGACAGGGAAAGAGCGCAGGTGGGCCCTCACAGGGGCGGCAGGAATGTTCCTTCTCTCCTGCATCATTCTCAGGCACTGGCTTCTAAGCTAGGCCTCAGGCAGGGACTCAGGGAGCGCCTCCTAATGACCGCTTGTGCTTGTCTCTCCTCAGGACATCAAACAGAGTCTTCCTCTTAGACCAGAGTGACCAGTACCACCACCGCGACAACCAGTGCCAGAGGAGCAGTAAGGACCAGAGCAGCCCCTACAGTAAGGGCCAGAGCAGCGGGTCAGCTGTTAACAAGCAGCTGCATGGCTCCCGCTTTTCTTATAACCCAACTTTTGCATTTGTGTTTCCCCATGGAAACTTTTTTTTTTTTTTTAATTTCGGAAGCACTATGGCAAAACTGCTGATTTTTACTTGAGAGGGAGAAAGTTATTTTGGTCCTTTCAGGAGTAGATTGCCTTTTAACCCCTTATGAAACTCACATAGGCAGGGGCTCCCCTCATGCCTTCCTCCTTTAATCCGAAAGAAATAAAGGAGGA
>NW_024081114.1:38627-75489 GCF_003009895.1 Hyaena hyaena
TTTTTTTTTTTTTTTAATTTCGGAAGCACTATGGCAAAACTGCTGATTTTTACTTGAGAGGGAGAAAGTTATTTTGGTCCTTTCAGGAGTAGATTGCCTTTTAACCCCTTATGAAACTCACATAGGCAGGGGCTCCCCTCATGCCTTCCTCCTTTAATCCGAAAGAAATAAAGGAGGATAAAAAAACAAATCAAGAAATATGTCAAATAGCACAAAACAAGAGGAAAAACAGCAAATACAGCAATAATTAATATAAAATAATACAATAACATAAATTAATGTTCTTCAGTTAAAAAACCAATATTGAGGGGTGCCTGGGTGGCTCAGTCGGTTAAGCATTCAACTTCACCTCAGGTCATAATCTCATCGTTCATGAGTTCTAGCCACCCATCAGGCTTTGTGTCTCCCCTCTCCCTGGCTCACTACTCTCTCTCTCTCAAAAATAAATAGACATTAACAAATTTTAAGAAAATGGTATGTTGGACTTTTTCAAATACTATTTCCACATCCATTGACATAATCTTGTGTTTTTTATCCTTCACTCTATTAATATCATGCACTCTGATGATCAGTTTTGAAATGTTAAAATAACTGCCTTATTTGCATAATTTTTTTATATGGATGGATTTGGTTTGCTAGTATTTTTCTCTTTTCTTTAAAATTTTTATTTACTCTCTGATGCTCTCCCTTTCTTTTATTTAAATTTAAATTCAAGTTAGTTAACATATAGTGTTGTAGTAGTCTCAAGAGTAGAATTTAGTGATTCATCTCTTACAGATGACACCCAGTGCTCATCCCAACAAGTGTCGTCCTTAATTTCCATCACCGATTAGCCCACTCCCACCCCACCCCCTTCCAGGAAACCTCAGTTTGTTCTCTGTATTTAAGAGTCTCTTATGATTTTCCTTCCTCTATGTTTTTATCTTATTTTATCTTTCCTTTCCTTCCCCTACGTTCATCTGTTTTATTTCTTAAATTCCACTTATGAGTGAAATCCTATGATATTTGTCTTTCTCTGACTTACTTATTACTTACCATAATAAACTCTAATTTCACCCACATTGTTGCAAAGGGCAAGATTTTATTCTTTTTGATCGCTGAGTAATATTCCATTGTGTATATATACATCTTTATCCATTCAGTAGTCAGTGAACATTTGGTCTCTTTCCATATTTGGCTATTTTTGATAGTACTGCTGTAAACACTGGGGTGCATATGCCCCTTAGAGTCAGAATTTTTTAACCTTTGGATAAATACCTAGTAGTGTAATTGCTGGGGTATACGGTAGTTCTATTTTTAATTTTTTGAGGAACCTCCATACTGTTCTCCAGAGTGGCGGCACCAATTTGCATTCCCTGAAACAGTGTAAGAAAATTTCCCTTTCTACACATCCTCACCAGCACCTGTTGTTTCCTAAGTTGTTAATTTTAGCCATTCTGACAGGTGTCAGATGCTTTCACATTGTGTTTTTTTTTCTTAAATAGTTTATTGTCAAGTTGGTTTCTATATAACACCCAGTGCTCATCCCAAGTGCCCTCCTCCATTCCCGTCACCCCCCTCCCCTCTCCCCACCTCCATCAGCCCTTAGTTTGTTCTCAGCATTCAAGAGTCTCTCATAGTTTACCTCCCTCACTCTCCCCAACTATTTTTCCCCTTCTGCTCCCCCATGGTCCTCCGCTAAGCTCCTCCTAATCCACCTATAGGTGCAAACATATGGTATCTGTCTTTTTCTGCATGACTTATTTCACTCAGCATAACACCCTCAAGTTCCATCCATGTTGCTACACATGGCCAGATTTCATTATTTCTCATTGCCATGTAGTAGTCCATCATATAGATAAATCACATCTTCTTGATCCATTCGTCAGTTGATGGACATTTAGGCTCTTTACAAGTTTTGGCTACTGTTAAGAGTGCGGCTATAAACATTGGGGTACATGTGACCCTATGCATCAGCACTCCTGTACCCCTTAGATAAAGTCCTAGCAGTGCTATTGCTGCGTCATAGGGGAGTTCTATTGTTAATTTTTTTTGAGGAACCTCCACACTGTTTTCCAGAGGGGCTGCACCAGTTTACATTCCCACCAACAGTGTAGGAGGTTGTCCATTTCTCCACAGCCTTGCCAGCATCTAGAGACTCCTGATTTGTTCAATTGAGCCACTCTGACTGGTATGAGGTGGTATCTCAGTGTGGTTTTGATTTGTATTTCCCTGATGAGGAGTGATGTTGAGCATCATTTCATGTGTTTGTTGGCCGTCTCGATGTCCTCTTTGGAGAAGTGTCTGTTCATATCTTCTGCCCATATCTTCACTGGGTTGTTTGCTTTTCGGGTGTGGAGTTTGGTGAATTCCTGATAGATTTTGGATATTAACCCTTTATCTGATATGTCATTTGCAACTATCTTTTCCCATTCCACTGGTTGCCTATTGGTTTTATGGATTGTTTCCTTTGCCATGCAGAAGCTTTTAATCTTGATGAGGTCCCAAACATTTATTTTTGCTCTTGACTCCCTTGCTTTTGGGGATGTGTCAAGTAAGAAATTGCTGTGGTGGAGGTCAAGGAGGTTGTTTCCTGCTTTCTCCTCTTGGGTTTTGATGGTTTCCTGTCTCACGTTCAGGTCCTTTATCCATTTTGAGTTTATTTTTGTGTATGGTGTGAGAAAATGATCTAGTTTCATTCTTCTGCATGTTGTTGTCCAGTTCTCCCAGCACCATTTGTTAAAGAGGCTGTCTTTTTTCCATTGAATACTCTTTCTTGCTTTCTCAAAGATTAGTTGGCTGTATACTTTTGGGTCTAATTCTGAATTCTCAATTCTATTCCATTGGTCTATGTGTCTGTTTTTGTGCCAATACCATACTGTCTTGATGATGACAGCTTTGTCGTAGAGGCTAAAGTCTGGGATGGTGATACCTCCCGTTTTGGTTTTCTTCTTCAGTATTACTTTGGCTATTCGAGGTCTTTTGCGGTTCTATACAAATTTTAGGATAGTTTGTTCTAGCTTTGAGAAGAATACTGGTGCAATTTTGATTGGGATTACAACTGAATGTGTAGATTGCTTTGGGTCGTAATGATATTTTAACTATATTTATTCTTTCAATCCATGAGCATGGAATGTTTTTCCATTTCTTTGTGTCTTCTTCAATTTCCTTCATAAGTTTTCTATAGTTTTCATCATACAGATCTCTTATATCCTTGGTTAGGTTTATTCCTAGGTATTTTATGGTTTTTTGTGCAATTGTGAGTGGGATCAGTTTCTTGATTTCTCTTCCTCTTGCTTCATTGTTGGTGTATAAAAATGCAACCGATTTCTTCACGTTGATTTTGTACCCTGCCACTTTGCTGAATTTTTGGATCAGTTCTAGTAGGCTCCTGGTGGAGTCTGTTGGGGGTTCTGTAGAGTACCATGTCGTCTGCGAAATGTGAATGTTTGACTTCTTCTTTGCCAATTCTGATGCCTTTTATTTCCTTTTGTTGTCTGATGGCTGATGCTAGGACTTCCAGCACTATGTTAAGCAACAATGGTGAGAGTGGACATCCCTGTCGTGTTCCTGATCTCAGGGGGAAAGCTCTCAGTTTTTCCCCACTGAGGATGATGTTAGCTGAGGGCTTCTCATAGATGGCTTTTATAAGTTCTTTCTAACCCGAGTTTCTCGAGGGTCTTTATTAAGAAGGGATGCTGTATTTTGTCAAACGCTTTTTCTGCATCTATCGACAGGATCATAGGGTCTTTATCTTTTCTTTTGTTGATGTGATGTATCACATTGATTGATTTGCGAATATGGTACCAGCCCAGGAACCCAGGAATGAATCCCACTTAATTTTGGTGGATAATTCTTTGTATGTGCTGTTGGATTCGATTTGCAAGGATCTTGTGGAGGATTTTTGCATCCGTATTCATCAAGGATATTGGCCTGTAGTTCTCTTTTTTTGCTCGATCTGTCTGGCTTGGGAATCAGAGTGATGCTGGCTTCATAAAATGAGTCCGGAAGTTTTCCTTCCAATTCTATCTTTTGGAATAGGTTGAGAAGAATTGGGTTAATTCTGGTTTAAACGTCTGGTAGAATTCCCCAGGGAAGCCATCAGGTCCAGGGCTCTTAATTGTTGGGAGATTTTGGATAACTGATTCGATTTCTTCACTAGTTATGGTGAAGATTTTCTCTCTTCCCGTGTGAATTTTGGTAGTGAGTGTGTATTTAGGATTTGTCCATTTCTCCTAAATAGTCCAATTTGTTGGCATATAATTTTTCATAGTATTCCCTGATAATTGCTTGTATTTATGAGGAGTTGGTTGTAATAATTCCATTTTCATTCATGATTTTGTCTGTTTGGGTGTTCTCTCTTTTCTTTTTGAGAAGCCTGGCTAGAGATTTGTCAGTTTTGTTTATTTTGCCAAAAAAACAACTCTTGGTTTCATTGATCTGTTCACTTGTTTCTTTGGTCTCTATGTTGTTTATTTCTGCTCTGATTTTTACTATTTGTCTTCTTTTACTGAGTTTAGGGTGCTTTTGTTGCTCTGCCTCTAGTTCCTTTAGGCCAGCTGTTAGATTTTGCACTTGCACTTTTTCTCACATCTTGAAATAGGCCTGGAGTGCAATGGGCTTTCCTCTTACAACTGCCTTTGCTGCATCACATAGATTTTAGATTGTTGTATTTTCATTTTCATTTGTTTCCATATATTTTAAAATTTCTTCTATAATTGCCTGATTGGCCCATTCATTCTTTAGTAGGGTGTTCTTTAACCTCTATGTTTCTGGAGGTTTTCCAGACTTCTTCCTCTGATTGATATCGAGTTTCAAGGTATTATGATCTGAAAGTGTGAATGGTATGATCTCAATTCTTTTATATGTATTGAGGGCTGCTTTGTGTCCCAGTATGTGATCTATCTTGGAGAACGTGCCATGCACACTTGAGAAGAAAGTGAATTCCCTGGTCTCAGGATGGAGAGTTCTAAATATATCTGTCAGATCCATCTAATCCGATGTGTCTTTCAAGTCCATTGTTTCTTTAGTGCTTTTTTGTCTGGTTGATCTATTCATTGCTGTAAGCAGAGTATTAAAGTCCCCTGCTATTAGCACAATCTTATCTATAAGATTGTGTTTGTTTGTGATTAATTGTTTTAAATATTTAGGTGCTCCCATATTCGGTGCATAGACATTTATGATTATTAGTTCTTCCTGATGGATAGACCCTGCAATTATTATCTAATGCCCTTCTTCATCTCTTGTTATTGTCTTTAATTTAAAGTCCAGTTTGTCAGATATAAGTATAGCTACTCTGGCTTTCTTTTGATTTCCAGTAGCATGATATATATTTCTCCATCCCCTTACTTTTAATCTGAAGGTATCTTCCAGTCTAAAATCAGTTTCTTGTAGAGAGNTCTCCATCCCCTTACATTTAATCTGAAGGTATCTTCCAATCTAATGTGCGTTTCTTGTAGACGGCAAATAGATGGATTTTGTTTTTTCATCCATTCTGCTACCCTGTGTTTTGATTGGAGCATTTAGCCTATTTACATTCAGTGTTATTACTGAAATATGTGGGTTTAGAGTCATTGTGTCCTTTGTGGGGTTCATGCTTGTGGTGGTATCTCTGGTGTCTTCGTTCCCAGCAACATGTCCCTCAGAGAGTCCCCCTTAGGATTTCTTGTAGGGCTGGCTTAGTGGTGACGAATTCTTTCAATTTTTGTTGATTTGGAAAGATGTTTATCTCTCCTATTTTGAATGACAGGCTTGCTGGATAGAGGATTCTTGGCTGCATATTTTTACTGTTCATCACATTGAAGATCTCCTGCCATTCCTTTCAGGCCTGCCAAGTTTCAGTAGATAGGTCTGTCCCCACTCTGATAGGTTTGCCTTTGTATGTGAGGGCCCTTTTCTCCCTAGCTGCTTTCAAAATTCTCTCTGTCCTTATATTAGTCATTTTCACTATGATATGTTGTGCAGAAGATTGATTCAAGTTACATCTGAGGGGAGTTCTCTGTGCCTCTTGTATTTTAACGTTTACTTCCTTCCCCAGGTTGGGGAAGTTCTGTGCTATAATTTGTTCCAGGACTCCTTCAGCACCTTTCCCCCTCTCTTCCTCTTCTGGGATTCCTATGATATGGATATTGTTGCGTTTGACTGTATCACTGAGCTCTCGAACTGTTCTTTCATGTTCCTGGAACAGTTTGTCTCTTTTTTTTGTCAGCTTCTTGTTTTCTCTAATGGTGTCTTCTAAATCATTTATTCTCTTTTCTGCCTCTTCAACCCGTGCATCGGACACCTCCAGTTTTTTATGTATTTCATTTATCGCACTTTTTAATTCATCATACCTATTTTTGTTCTCCATATCGTTCGTAGCTATAGTTTCTTTGAGGTCCTCTATGCCTTTTGCAAGCCCAGCGATTAATTTTACGATTATTGTTCTAAAATCTTGTTCAGTTAGGCTGCTCATATCTGTTTTGAGCAGTTCATTAGCTGTCAATTCTTCTTGGCATTTCTTTGGAGGAGAGCTCTTTCGTTTCATCATTTTGGTTAGCTTTCTGTCTCTTGTTAGTTTTAAAGACTCGTTACGCTCTCTGCACCTGTGAGCACGGCTGTACCCAAGAAGACTCTTTGATTGTCCAGGGCCTATCTGTTCAGAAAGTGTTCTTTGAATGGTATCTCTTGGTCTCTCTTGTTGAGACCTTGGTTATTTTATTTTCCTACTCGTAGTGGTATTTGGGACTCTCCACCATGTGTACTTTGGCTTGTTTCTTGAGGTAGCCGTGGAGAAGAAAACAGACAAACACACAGGGAACAGAGGCACACAAACAAACAGACAAATCCAACACACATGCAAACTGAGAGGGAAAATGAAAAAGTAAAGTGAAAAGAGGGAGGAGGGAAGGCGAATAATAGAAAATAAAAATACATAAAAAAATCAAAAAGAAGAAAAAAGAAGGAAAAAAGAAGAAAGCCGATAGACATAGAACAGTTTAAAGTATATAACCAGATTTCCCAGCTACAATTAAATAGCCGAGTGTATGCAGTGGTGGCTGAAGAGCATAGAGAAAGAGAGAGATGACAGGGTGGGGATGAGGCAAAATTGGAAATAGGATGAACAGGCAGAAGGGATAAGAAACTTTTTTCAAAGAGCTAAAGGGTGGAATATGGTTGGAGAGGTGAGAGAAAGATGCTGGTGTTATCCAGAGAAACTATATAGGCTAATTACTCCTGAGAGAAATAGATGGAAACGTAAGGTAAGTGTAGAATTTACATCTACAGAATGGACTAAATGTGACTGTTTAAGCAAGTCAGTGACCAGAATTAATCAGGTCAGTGTTCTGATTTAAAAACAAGAGAGAGGAGGGCAGCTCTCTCATAGTGATGGGCGTAGTTTGATCCCGTGTGTCAGGCGGGAGTTCTACCTTGGCGGTTGTGGGGAGAAGGGTGGCGGCGCTCCAGTCCCTTCTTGAACCAAGCGTTGCACCTCACTTTTTTAGGTGTGTATACTCCCCGTACCGGGGGTGCAGCCAAGGTGTGTCATGCTCTATATTCCAGGCCAGGCCTCGTTTCCAAATCCCAGTCCAGGTGCCCCACTGAAATTGCTGTAGACACAGACTCGCAGGTGATCCCCTCAGCGCAATTCCAAGCCTCTTGCCTAGCCCTGGGGATCGAGGCAGAATCACTGCTCCCTTCTCCTCCAGGTCGGGTTGGCTAGCAAGGACAGGGGTTGCCTGATGGTGCCTTGGGTCTGCTGGAGAGCGGGAAACCGGGTCCCTCTGTGTCTCGTCACCAGAAACACAAACTCGTGAGCAAATCTCCCAGTTATAAGCCCTTTGCCTCCCCTCTAGGGATTCAGCTGAGCCAGAAGCACAAAGGCGCAGTCGGTGTGCGGCCCCTCCAGGTCGGGTTGGTGTATGCAGGGATTTGAAACGCACGCAGTTGTTTTCCCGGGGATTGTTTGGGTCAGCTGGAGAGCCGGAGACCGGGTCCCTCTGTGCCCCGGGAGGACGGTTTTCTGTTCCCCAGCGACAGGGACCATGTCTTCAGCAGTTTCAGCCTCTCTTTCCCCTCTCACTCCCCGCAGAAGGGGATCGCCCCCATCCCTCTGCATCTCTGATCCCGGCCCGATTTTATCTTCCCCAGTTCGCACTCACGTTAGAAGGTTTTCTCAGTGGACTCTGTCTCCTTTTCCTCCCAATCTCCTGGATTCTGTAAGGTTTCCTATGGCTTCAGATCTTCTCCATGCGAGATATGGGGGCAAGTGCAATGTACGGAGCTCTCTACTTCTCCGCCATCTTGCCCCCTTGCCGGGATCAGTTTCTTGATGTCTCTTTCTGTTGCTTCATTATTGGTGTATAAAAATGCAACCGATTTCTGTACATTTGATTTTGTACCCTGTGACTTTGCTGAATTCATGGATCAGTTCTAGTAGGCTTCTGGTGGAGTGTGTCGGGTTTTCTATGTAGAGTATCATGTTGTCGGCGAAAAGTGAAAATTTGACTTCATCTTCACTAATTCTGATGCCTTTTATTTCCATTTGTTGTTTGATTGCTGAGGCTAGGGCTTCCAGTACTATGTTGAACAACAGTGGTGGGAGTGCACATCCCTGTCATGTTCCTGACCTTAGGGGGAAAGCCTTCAAGTTTTCCCCATTGAGGATGATATTAGCTATGGGTCTTTCGTTTATGGCCTTTGTGATATTGAGGTCTGTTCCTTCTAATCCTATTTTTTTGAGGATTTTTTATCAAGAAAGTGTGGTATATTTTGTCAAAGGCTTTTTCTGCTTTTATTGAGAGGATCATGTGGTTCTTATCCTTTCTTTTATTAATGTGGTGTATCATGTTGATTGCTTTTAAGATACTGAACCACCTCTGCAGCCCAGAAATAAATACCACTTGATTGTGGTGAATAATTCTTTTAACATATTGTTGTATTTGATTTGCTAGTATCTTGTTGAGAATTTGTGTATCCATGTTCATCATGTAAATTGGCCTGTTCTTCTCTTTTTTAGTGGGTCTTTGGTTTTGGATTCAAGGTAACACTGGCTGGTCTCACAGAATGGGTTTGAAGTTTCTTTCCATTTCAATTTTTTGAACAGTTTCAAAAGAATAGGTAATAACTTCTTTAAATGTTTCATAGAATTCCCCTGGGAAGTCATCTGACCCTGGACTTTTGTTAGTTGGGAGATTTTTGATTATTGATTCAATTTCCTTACAGGTGGTGGGACTGTTCAAATTTTATATTCCTTCCAGTCTCAGTTTTGGTAGTTTATATGTTTCTAGGAATTTAGTCATTTCTCTCAGATTGCCCAATTTGTTGGCATATAATTGCTCACAATATTCTCTTACTGTTTGTATTTCTGTGGTGTTGGTTGTGATCTCTCCTCTTTAATTTATAATGTTACTTATTTGGTTCCTTTCCTTTTTCTTTTTGATAAGTCTGGCTAGGGGGTTATCAGTTTTGTTAATTCTTTCACACAACTAGCTCCTAGTTTCATTGATCTATTCTACTGGTTTTTAAAAAATGTTTCATATCATTGATTTTTGCTCTAATCTTTATTATTTTCCTTAATCTGCTGGTTTGGGGCTTTATTTGCTGTGCTTTTCCCAGCTCTCTCAGGTGTAAGGTTAGGTTGTGTATTTGAGACATTCCTTCCGTCTTTATGAAGGCCTGGATTGCTATATATACTTCCCTTTTATGAGGGATCATCTTTGCTGCATCCTAAAAGTTTTGCACTGAAGTATTTTCATATTCATTGCTTTCCATGTACTTTTTATTTTCCTCTTGAATTTCTTGGTTAAACCATTCATTCTTTAGTAGGATTTTTAAAATTAATTAATTGTTTAATTTGCATCCCACTTAGTTAGCACATAATGCAACAGTGATTTCAGGAGTATATTCCTTAATGCCCCTTCCCCATTTAGCTCAATCCCCCTCCCACAAACCTTCCAGCAAATCTCTATTTGTTCTCTATATTTAAGAGTCTCTTATGTTTTGTCCCCTTCCCTGTTTTTATATTACTTTTGCTTCCCTTCCCTTATATTCTTCTGTTTAGTATCTTAAATTCCTCATATGAGTGAAGTCATATGATATTTGTCTTTCTCTGACTTATTTCACTTAGCATAATACCCTCCTGTTCCATCCATGTAGTTGCAAATGGCAAGATTTCATTGTTTTTGATTGCCAAGTAATACTCCATTGTATATTTCTACCACATCTTCCATTCATCCATGGATGGACATTTGGCCTCTTTTCATACTTTGGCTAATGTCAATAGCGCTGCTATAAACATTGGGGTGCATGTTCCCCTTTGAAACTCACTCCTGTATCCCTTTAGTGAATACCTCCTAGTGCAATTGCTCAGTCATAGGGTAGTTCTATTTTTGTTTTTTTTCGGGAACATCCATACTGTTTTCTGAGTGGCTGCAGCAGTTTGCATTCCCATCAGGAGTATAAAAGATATCTTCTTTCTTCACATCCTTACCAACATCTGTTGTTTCCTGAGTTGCTAATGTTAGCCCTCCTGACTGGTGTGAGGTGATATCTCATTGTAGTTTGTTGTATTTCCCTGATGATGAGTATTGTTGAGCATTTTTTCATGTGTCTTATAGCCATATGGATGTCTGCTTTGGAGAAGTGTCTATTCATATTTTTTGCCCATTAATTCACTGGATTCTTTGCTTTTTGGGTGTTGAGTTTGATAAGTTCTTTATAGATTTTGGATACTAACTCTGTATCTGATATGTCACTTGCAAATATCTTCTCCTATTCTGTCTGTTGTCTTTTAGTTTTGCTGATGTTTCCTTCACTGTGCAGAAGCTTTTTATTTTGATGAGGTCCTGATAGTTCATTTTTGCTTTTGTTTCCCTTGTCTCCAGAGACATGTTGAGTAAGAAGTTGCAGCAGTCAAAGGTCACAGAGGCTTTGCCTGCTATCAGGAAAGGATGCTGTATTTTGTCAAATGCTTTCTTTGCATCTATTGGGAGAATCATGTTCTTGTCCTTTCTTTTATTGATGTGATATATCACATTGATTGTTTTGTGGATATTGAACCAGCCCTGCATCCCAGGTATAAATTCCACTTGGTCATGATCTATAATTCTTTTAATGTATTGTTGGATCTGGTAGGCCAATATCTTGTTAAGGATTTTTACATCCATGCTCATCAGGGAAATTGGTCTATAGTTTTCCTTTTTAGTGGAGTCTATGTCTGGTTTTGGAATCATAGTAATATTGGCATCATAGAATGAGTTTGGAAGTTTTCCTTCCATTTCTATTTTTGGAACAGCTTCAAAAGAATACGTGTTTACTCGTCTTTAAATGTTTGGTAGAAAAGATATAAAAGATCTGTATGATGAAAACTATAGAAAACTTATGAAGGAAGTTGAAGAAGACACAGAGAAATGGAAAAACATTCCTTGCTCATGGATCAGAAGAATAAATATTGTTAAAATGTCATTAGTACCCAAGGAAATCTACACATTCAATGCAATCCCAGTCAAAATTGCACCAGCGTTCTTCTCAAAGCTAGAACAAATAATCCTAAAATTTGTATGGAACCATAAAAAATCCCGAATAGCCAAAGTAATATTGAAGAAGAAAACCAAAACGGGAGGCATCATAATCCCAAACTTTAGCCTCTACTGCAGAGCTGTAATCATCAAGACAATATGGTATTGGCACAAAAACAGACACATAGACCAATGGAAAAGAATTGAGAACTCAGAATTGGACCCAAAAGTATACAGCCAACTAATCTTTGACAAAGCAGGAAAGAATATCCAATGAAAAAAAGACAGCCTCTTTAACAAATGGTGCTGGGAGAACTGGACAGCAACATGCAGAAGAATGAAACTAGATCATTTTCTCACACCATACACAAAAATAAACTCAAAATGGATGAAGGGCCTGAATGTGAGACAGGAAACCATCAAAACTCTAGAGGAGAAAGGAGGAAACAACCTCCTTGACCTCCACCGCAGCGATTTCTTACTTGATACATCCCCAAAGGCAAGGGAGTCAAGAGCAAAAATTAACTATTGGGAACTCATCAAGAGAAAAAGCTTCTGCACAGTGAAGGAAACAATAAGCAAAAACTAATAGGCAACCAATGTAATAGGAAAAGATAGTTGCAAATGACATATCAGATAAAGGGTTAATATCCAAAATCTATAAGGAACTCACCAAACTCCACACCTGAGAAACAAATAATCCAGTGAAGAAATGGGCAGAAGACATGAACAGACAATTCTCCAAAGAAGACATCCAGATGGCCAAGAGATACATGAAATGATGCTCAACATCACTCATCACCAGGGAAATACAAATCAAAACCACATTGAGATACCACCTCATGCCAGTCAGAGTGGCTAAATTGAACAAATCAGGAGACTCTAGATGCTGGCAAGGATGTGGAGAAACGGGCACCCTCCTACACTGTTGGTGGGAATGTAAACTGGTGCAAACTGCTCTGAAAAACAGTGTGGAAGTTCCTCAAAAAAATTAACAATAGAACTCCCCTATGACCCAGCAATAGCACTGCTAGGACTTTATCTAAGGGGTACAGGAGTGCTGATGCATAGGGGCACATGTACCCCAATGTTCATAGCAGCACTTGCAACAATAGCCAAGTCATGGAAAGAACCTAAATGTCCATCAACTGACGAATGGATCAAGAAGATGTGGTTTATCTATACAGTGGAATACTACATGACAATGAGAAAGAATGAAACCTGGCCATTTGTAGCAACATGGCTGGAACTCGAGGGTGTTACGGTAAGTGAAATAAGTCAGGCAGAGGACAGATACCATATGTTTTCACTCATATGTGAAACAGGAGAAACTTAACAGAGGACCATTTGGAAGGGGAAGGGGAAAAATAGATAAGGAGAGGGAGGGAGGCAAACCATAAGACACTCTTTAATGCTGAGAACAAACTGAGGTTTGAGGGGATTAGGGGAGAGGGGAAAAGAGGTGATGAGCATGAAGGAGGGCACTTGTTGGAATGAGCACCGGGTGTTACATGGAAATCAACTTGAGAATAAGCAAAATGAATGAATGAATGAATGAATGGATGGTGGAATTCCTCTGGAAAGCCATCTAGCCCTGGACTCTTGTTTTTTGGGAGATTTTTGATTATTTATTTGATTTCTTTAATGATTACGGGTCTGTTCAAATTTTTATTTCTTTGTGTTTCAGTTTTGGTAGTTTATATGTTTCTAGGAATTTGTCCGTTCAGATTGCCCATTTTATTGCTGTATAATTGCTCATAATATTCTCTTATTATTTTTTGTATTTCTGCAGTATTGGCTGTGATTTCTCTTCTTTCATTCTTGATTTTATTTATCTGGGTCCTTTCCATTTTGTTTTGATCAAACTGGCTAGAAGACAGCATGAGCAGGGGAGGGTCAGAGAGAGAGGGAGACACAGAATCCGAAGCAAGCTACAGGTTCCGAGTTAGCTGTTAGCACAGAGCCGGATGCAGGGCTCGAACCCATGAACCATGAGATCATGACCTGAGCCAAAGTCGGATGCTTAACTGACTGAGTCACCCAGGCGCCTGTTATCTTTCCAATTTTTTTCTTGTGGTTGATTTCGAGTTTCATAGTGTTGGGTCTGAAAATATGCAGGGTATGGTCTCGATCTTTTTGTACTTGTTGAGGGCTGATTTGTGTCCCAGGATGTGATCTATTCTGGAGAATGTCCCATGTTCACTGGAGAAGAATGTGTATTCTGCTGTGTTAAGATGAAAAGTTCTAAATATATCTGTTAAGTCTATCTGGTCCAGTGTATCATTCAATGCCATTGTTTCCTTGTTGATTTTCTGCTTAGATGATCTGTCCATTGCTGTAAGTGAGGTGTTGAAGTTCCCTACTATTATGGTATTATTATCAACGAGTTTCTTTATGTTTGTGATTGATTTATATATTTGGGTGCTATATATTTCATCTTTTCTCCACCTTAAAATTTCTTGCAGGGCTGGTTTAGGGGTCATGAACACCTTTAGTTTTTGTTTGGGAAACTTTTAATGTCTCCTTCTATTTTGAATGGCAGCCTTTCTGGATAAAGAATTCTTGGCTGCATATTTTTCCAATTAAGCATATTGAATATATTGTGCCACTCCTTTCTGGACTGCCAAGTTTCTGTGGATGGGTCTTCTGAGAACCTGATCTGTCATCCCTTGTAGGTTAAGGACTTTTTTCCCCTGCTGCTTTCATGATTCTTTCCTTGCCTGAGTATTTTGTGAATTTGACAATGATATGCCTTGTTGATGGTCGGTTTTTGTTGCATCTAATGGGAGTTCTCTGTGTTTCTTGGATTTTGATGTCTGTGTCCTTCCCCAGGTTAGGAAAGTTTTATGCTATGATTTGTTCACATAAATTTTCTAACCCCTTTTTTCTCCATCTTCTGGGAACCCTATGATTGTGATGTTATTCCTTTTTAATGAATCACTGAGTTCTCTAATTCTTATTTCGTGCTCTTCTGCCTTAGTTTCCTGAGGCAACTTAGCTACTCCCACCCCTTTTTGTGCTTCATTTTTTTTTTTTTGCTTCATTTACTTCATTGTTCTCTATATAGCTGATTCTCTGCGCTGCCTCGTCGATCCTTGCCACCATGACATGCATTTGAGATTGCAGCTCAGTTATAGCATTTTTTATTTAATCCTGACTAGCTTTTACTTCTTTTATCTCTGCAGAAAGGGATTCTAATCTATTTTCAACCCCAGCTAGTATTCTTATTATTGTGATTCTAAATTCTGGTTCAGACATCTTGCTTGTATCTGTGTTGATTAATCCCTGGCTATCATTTCTTCCCGTTCTTTATTTTGGGGTGAGTTCCTTCATTTCTTCATTGTGAAGGAAGAAAAAGAATTAATAAAGTAAAAAAATTAAAACAACACAAATCAAATAAATGATGCTAGATCTTTAGGTGTGTTTTGGTCTGGTTGTTGAAAGAAACTTGACAGATTAGAGAAAAAAAGTGAAAGATAAGAAAAGAAAAACAAAGCAAAAGGATAAAAAGGAAAAGGAAATTTGAAAAAAAAATGAATACAATAAAAGAGAATAAAATGAAATGATGGAAGTAAAATAGAATTTTTAAAATTTACAAAAATAAAAACCTTTTAATAAAAATGGAAAATAAAGGTTTTTCTTTTTCTGTATTCAAGAATAAGAAAAAAATTGAATAAAGAACCAACGAACAGAATGATATATGATTGAAATTACATCCAGTTTCCCATAGAAGTCAAATTATGAAGCCCTTTATGGTCTGTAAACTAAGCAGGTGGAGAGACTTGTGTTTGTCAAGAGCACACTTAGCCCAGTTGTGCAGGGTTTAGTGTAATGGCTTGGTTCTCCACTAGATGGTGCTGCTTAGCTTACTGGGGTGGATTGTTGTGGCATGTGTAGGCATGTATGCGCATGTGTGGGAGGGATGAAAATGGTGTCACCCAGCTACCCAGTCTCTACCTGTGTCAGAACTCTGTTCTCCCCAACAGGCCGTCAAGTACCCCTTCATTCCCTGCATCTACACTGTCTGTGACTAAGCCATCAGGCTGTCAGGCAGCACCTCCCTCCTGAGTTTTATCTCAGTCAGGGCTGTGTTTCCCAACCTCTCACTTCTGAGAGACTGTGGCTTTGACCTGCTCTGACCCTCTGGGGGAGGGTCTCGTTGAGCAATGGCCAGGAGCCAACTTGCCCCCAGGAACAGTCACAAGACCCTGCTGCTGCTGATGCAGAGAGACTGCAGCTAAGTGCCAGCCCAGCCCAGAAAAAGTTCCCATGATGTGTAGCAGCAGTGTTTCAGGGACTATGGCAGATCACAATACACATCTGGTGCCAGGCTTTAACTTTAAGGTCCGTGTTCCAACACCAGTAAATGTGGTTGCTCTCCAGGGTCCGCTGGGACCTTTGCCTGTGTGGAGACCACACAGTCTCTATCAAATGTCCTTCCAGCAGGGGAGTCCCCACTCCCTGAGTGGCCCGCAGTCCCCTCAGACCTCGCTCTCTTCTACTGAGGATTTGCCCTTCCACTGGAGCAATGCCAGGTACCCAGGAATGGAGTTTCAGACTCTGTGCTCACTCTGTTTATAGAGTCTTAATGAAATTTAAACCCTCTCCTTTCTCCCTTTTTAGTTCAGACCCTTGTGGCTGTTCCCTCGTTTCCTCTTTCCCTCCAGCTGCTTTGCAGGGGTGCTTTTCCTGTACTTTCACTCCGTCTCCATCCTCTCTTTGCAAGCAAAAACAACTTCCTACCCTCCACAGTTTCTCTCTCCCCCAGTTCAGCTCTCTGCACTGCGTACCTGCTGAGTTCTGTGGTTCAGGTTGTGCAGATTGTTGTGTTAATCCTTAAATCAGTTTTCTAGGTGCGCAAGATGGTTTAGTGTTGATCTGGCCACATTTCAGGGATGAGAGATGCAAAAAAACTTCCACACTGTTCTGCCATCTTGGCCCTGCCATCTAGTAGATGTTTTTGATATTTTTTAACCTCAAAGTTTTTGTGGTTGATTTCAAGTATCAATAGCATTATGGTCTGAAAATATGAATAGTATGATCTCGATCTTTTTGTATTGTTGAGCACTGATTTGTGACCCAGTTGTGATCTATTCTGGAGAATGTCCCATGTGCACTTGAGAAAATGTGAATCCTTCTGCCTTAGGATGAAATGTTCTAAATATACATCTTATGTCCATCCAGTCCAGTGTATCATTGAAAGCCATTGTTTCTTGTTGATTTTCTGCTTAGATGATCTGTCCATTGCTGTAAGTGAGGTGTTAAAGTCCCCTACTATTATTGTTATTATCAGTGAGTTTCTTTATGTTTGTTGTTAAATGATTTATATATTTGGGTGATTCCACATTGGGCACATTAATATTTACAGTTGTTACATCTTCTTGGTGGATAGACTACCTTTTCTTTTCTATTACACCGAGTATAAAGGATGTGTAGTTGGAGTACAGGATATAGAAAAGATTGTGTAAATATTCCCTGGTGTTCAGATTCCTGCTTCACTTCAAATCCTCTTCTGAAGAGCTTCTCATTGTCTGTGAACCCAGGGATTCTAGAACAGGGATGTTTTCTCAGGATATGCTTGGCTTAGCACCAGCACCAAGGAAGCAGTGTTGGAAGAAGAAGACCTGGGCAAGAAGTGATTGGTGTCTTTGCTAATTACTCTTCCAGGAGCCCAATAGTCCTATCACTGGGAGGTGGCTACATAGGACCTATTCATTGTGGGAAAGGAGGATTCTGAGGCTGAGGTGGCAGCAAGTGCCAGTGGCAGTAGGTCCCTAAGCATGGTTCACTGTTTTCTGTGTTATACAATAAAATTAGTGGTTGTAAGTTGTCATCTCAATAGGTCCTAGCAATTTATCAGGGTTTTTGATCGCAGGGGCTGTAGGCTTGTCTCCACCTGCCCTCCCCAGGTGTCTGCTGCTGGACATGAGGTAGGTGAAAGTGATGGCTGAACTTGTCTAACAAACTGCCAGGACATACTAAAGCCATTTTATAAGAATACTGCCCTGGTTTGCTGAATTCCTTCAGAGTAAAGGGTGGGAGAGAGAGCAAATTCCAGAGCCAGGAAAATGAAATGAAGTCTTCCCTAATATTCCACAGTTCTCTTCCTCTCACTGTCTTCTTCCTCTCTTCCTCTTCATTCCATGTCTTGCTGGCCCCTCCACACCCGCATTTCTTTAGTTTTCCTTTTAGTAATAAACAAAAAGGAATCCTAACATTAAATAACCCACATGTCAGTGACTATTTTAGACTAGTAAGTTGCCTTCAGGTACTCAGTCTTCATACCCATCTAAATCTTGAAGGGTTTACATTCCTCCAACAGGGATTGAACTCCCTCATGGATGGGCCATGCTTTCTGGCCAGTGGCTGTTCTTAACCTTCCTCATTTTCCCAAGACTCCTACCTATCCTTCACTCCTGGGACTCAGCGTGCACACTTTTTCCCCTGAAGCCTTCTCTTATGGCCTCAGAGAAAGTGTCTCCTCCCTTCTCTGAACACCTTTGACCTTTGCATTTCTTTCACAGACTTACCACTTTGTCACCTGTGGCAAAATGAATTGTCCATACCCATTTTCCTTCACTAGACTCTGAGCTCTGTCAACGCAGAGTTCTAGGAAGGAGTCTAGATTTCCCATAAGGTCTAGCTAATTGTTGGCAACTGGATGAAGAAATTCTCAGGGAGGAAGCCTGAAGAGGGTTACAGAAAAGGGAATTCTCAGGACTTTCAGGAACAAGGCTCTCATTCACTGAGTGCCTTGGTATTTCCCCTCACACCGGAAAGTTCAAAGGAAAAACACAGTGACAAAGATGGCCATTTTAGAACCCATTTATATTGTCAGCATTACTCTGGGCTTGTTCCAGCCCCACACCAGCCTCTGAGACTGCATCAGACTGTTTGAACATTCATGGCTTCCTTGGGCCAAGTATAGCTGTCCAGTGTAAAGGAGTCATAGTCTGGAGTGTAGACCAGGGATCTTACAAAAGCCTCCTTGTCCTTGGGCTCTGGGTAGTAGGAGGCCAGGTTGTGTTTGTACGCGAAGTCGAGGACCTAGGGAAAAACATAGAACCTGAGGAGAAGCCTGCCTAAAAGTTGCCTGAAGGTTGCTTGGGAGCCTGTGGAAGGGGAATGCCCCATGGGGAACAGATGTTCTTGTGCAATGTGTCTTCTGAAATCATTTTGAAAACTTATGGAAAATGTAAAATATATATACTAATAAAAATTACAGTATAATAAACCCTAATACAATCATTATCTATATTCAATAATTATCAGTGTTGGGGACAGTCTTTATTGCACTATGTTCTGATTCCCTGAAACCCATCATCTCTGCAAGGTCTCTAGGATGATGTTTTTCTTTGGAATATTCCATGAACCTGATCACCCCATGGCCCAGTCATTCTAAGATAAAGCAGGGAAATGACCATCTACTCTGGCCAGAAAGGCACAGAGTATGGAGCTTTTTCACGGTCTTCTTTAATCTTCTTCAAACTCTGGGAGAAAGGAATTACTGGCACCTTTGGTAAAGGGGGAAATTGAGGCTCAGGAAAGTGAAGTAATTGGTGGAGCTGGGACCTAAAAGCCTGAGCTCTTTCCATGATACTAGGAAAACTGACTTTTCTGTATAAATGGCTCTTATGATTCATTTTTTTAAAATTCCACCCACATTTCATTCCATAGACTATGGACTTTAATGACCTTTTTGCCTGGTGTTTGAGGGGAAATCCAGGAGCTTTCTCAGAACTGGCCTGAGTGGGTGTTGGGGGTGGGGCTTGAGCTGCAGACAAGAGTTTCTCACCCAGCTTTGGGCTGCGCAGCCCAAGGAGCTCAGAATGTCTCCATCATTGCCATTCCCTTAGCGCTCTTAAACTTGGAGAGAGAGGAGGTTGTTGAGCCTCACTACCCACATTCCTGGGGGCATGATGCTCCTTACTTTGATGGCGATTCTCAGAGACACATCTCGGATGGTGCTGAGTGGTGGGTACAGTCTCCCCTGGGACAAATGCTGCTCAGAGACCTCTTGGGCAATTTGCTGGGGAGAGAGAACCGAGAGGAATAAGCTGAGTTTCTGCCTTCCCAGAACAAGCCCAACCCATTACCCCAGAGACTCACCTCACCCCACATAGGCCACCAACCATGGTCATCCCCCACTGTGGTCTCTACCGCCTCATGGCCCAGTGGGAGCTTAGTGCTTGGGCTTTTAGGCAAGGACACATCCTGTCCTACAGCTCTCTGTACTGAGAGACTGGCTGAGGCTTTAAGTAATACGAGACCCTGAATTCTAAAGGAGAATCACTAAGACCAAGATGAATAAACCTGTGGCTTGTAAAGTAGACTCTCAGATCTCCCTCTGGCTGGTCCAGCCTATTGCACAGAGATCCCTGAGACCCTCACTTCCTGAGTTCCATCTTCTTCTACATGTTTAGTAACATCCTGGGTACCCATCCTGGCCATCTTGTCTCTGTTCAGAGCTCCTTGAAGTCTCCTCCAGCCCTGAGGAAAGGTTTCTTTTCCTGTGAGTGACACCACAAAGGGGCCTTAGGCTTTATTTGAATGAATGTCCTATGCACATCATCCTGGGAACAGCACCTCCCACAGCTTCCTTCCCAGTTCAGAGCCTGTCTCTGAGGCTCAACTCTCCCCCACAAGCCTCATCCTCCAGCCTCAGGCACTGGTGCTCAGCCAGCCTTGCAGAACAGCTTCTGTTATGTGCTGGCTCTGAATCCATTCCTACCCAATCTTCTTGTGTCAGATTTAAATTTGGGAAAAGTCCTTGTGCTCTCTGAGATGTGTGTCCCAGAACGGATGAGCCAAAGGAGTTGGTCTTGCCTCAGTCTGGCTGATTTTAGAAAAGTGGGCCTCCTCCTCTTCTGCCTCATTTTCATCTTATCTCTCTTTTCCATTCATTCAAACATTAACTGAGCTCTGTGATATGCCAGGCTCTGTGCTAGTTGCTGAGGATCCATGGCGGAGAAGCCCTTTTCCTCCTGTAGTCTGGGGTCAGTAGACAATTAACAAACAGGTACAACAATTATAACATAGAATTGAGTGCAAGGAGAGGGGGCATACAGGCATAGAGGAAGGCAGAGCCCAGTCTGCCATCCTCAGAAAAGCTTCCCAGAAGAGACACAGCTAAGACCTGAAGGACAAAGTATGAATTACTCAAAAGTGGAGAGGCTATAACCCATGCAATTTCTTGGAGAGAGGTGGGAGTGAGAGTGTGAGTTTTTGACTCTGAAAAAGAACCTTGGCTACGTTGATGGTAGGGGGAGGCTAAAGGGTGGAAAGGGAAGGAGGGCTTAGTGATGACACGCCTTGTATGGAAACCTTGTGAAGGAGTTTGGGCTTTATCCTATAAGCACTGAGGAGCCATTCGACTGTCTGAAATGAGAGAGATGGACTGTTCCAGGTTTTGAAGGTTTTTATTGGTGGAGGTATAGAAAATGGGATGAGAGGGAAGCAAGATTCCCATGGTCATGCTGTGCTGCAGCTTGGGGTAAATCAGCTGGAGCCATCCTGGTGCTATTGCTCACAAGCCCATTGACCTTGTGTGAAGAACTTAGACCCTCTGTGTCTCACCTCTCTTGTGTATCACATAGGGATAATCACTATATTTATTTTACAGAGTTGTCAAGGTGGAATGAGGTATGTAAATATCCTAAAAGCTATATTGTTTTTTTCCATAGGGAAGTCAAATTCGTCTTCAATTGTCTTAATTTAAAAGCACCCTTTTCAGAAATATAACTTGCCAGCTTTTTGAAGACCAGACAGTCAGCTTCTAGAACGGAAGGATTTTGCAAGAGATTGTAGCAAGAGATTAATACATGCATTGAGGAGAGGTTCCTGTGTAATTGATGGACACTGTTCATGAAACACTGGAATTGAATGGTCCCACAGCACTAGGAAGTGGAGGTACAGATATCTCTTGGGGTCATATAGGAAGGCTCTAGCAACCTTGTTTCTGTACAACAGGAGGATTTACTTTCAGGCTAATCCAAGCAGGAAGTGACTCTTCCATCCCATGGGGATTTCAAATAGTTCCACCCACGGCCACAGCACACCACCCCCAATTACATAGCAATAAGAAAAAATATCAGAATATTCACACAAGATGGTCAGAGGGCCATGGCACAAAGCCATAGCTAGTGTGCACTATGGCTTGGGGGATACTGTGCTTGCATGCCTATGCTACTTGTGTGTCCTTGTGGAGTCAGTGCTCAAAGACCAAAACATAGTAAGAAGGAACCTAAAGCATGAGACAGTTCCTTGTGTGGCTCATAGAAATGGAGCTAGATAGGGCTGTGTGGAAGCCATTTCCATGTCTTGCTGGTTTGGGGCTCTCATCAGTGCCACAGTGATGGGGAAATACAAATGTGTCAGAAATCACAGTAGAACCTTTGGAGCTCATTGGGGATAGATTTAGGATTTGTTTATAGTTTTGATTAGTTTAACCTCCCTAAAGAGACATTTCTATGCCTTGGCTTCCACAGAGTGAGGGTAATTGTGAAGGGCCTGGCATTTAGTAAACATTCAGTAAATGTAAGCCACTATAGCTTTTATTACTAATCACTATTATTAGGAATGTGGGCTGTCATTCTTAATGAGTTCTTTCATTGTTTTCATCATGTCCAGTAAAGAATCATTTTGGGAATGTTTCTAGTAAGATACCTGCAGCAAGAGTACCTCCATATCTGTGTTTAATATCCAAGTACTCAGATTCAGACTTGCAACCTATCCCTTCCTAACACAAAGCTACCCTAGTGGGGCTTATTCTGCAACAAGTTACCCTGGTAACATGGCCACGATCAGTGGATGGAAGAATCCAATGCCTGTCATGGTCCATGAGCCTAATTTCAGATGGTTTTGGTGGCACCTCCCTTGTTCTAGGCATGCAAATGGGCACAGCTGTGAGGCAAGAAGCAGATTATGTCTCCTCACTGCCAGTGCTTCCTGTGCATACTTCCTCCCACTATTCCCTATACTCCCTTAAAAATATTGTGTGTGTAAAAAAAAAATATTGTGTGTGTTACATGAGAGAAATTTAAGACTCAAGGTGATCTTGAGAGAAGCTTGTGGTTCAACCATTTTGAGGATCCATTGCTAGGGTTAGGGGCAAGTGGGTAGAAGAGATAAGAGAAGGATTCTTTGGGGGCCCAGTCTGGTATCTGTATAGATCACAGGCCCTGTTGGGAGCATGCAAGAGAGCAGGGAGAGCGATACCTCTGCTGTCAGGAGAAAGATCTCATCTGGGATGTGCCGGATCCCGCCAGCAATGACTCCCAGAGCCACTCCAGGGAACACATAGGCATTGTTTCCTTGCCCAGGAATGAAGGTTCTACCATCTTCCAGAGTCACGCTCTTAAAAGGACTTCCACTGGCAAAGATCCCTCGGCCCTGGAGGCAGGAAGAAAACCAGAGATGGAGCCTGGAGATCGGCTTCAGGCAGTAATGGTGGCCAAGTTTTATTTCCCAGAGGTTGGACCCTTCTTCATCCTTTCCCACATGCTCAGCATTGTGCTGAGCACATTACAGGTGCTGAGAGCACACTTGTTCATTTGACTGGAAAGAGCTGCCACTGAGTTACCTGGCAGTCAAGAAATCACTGAAAGGTGAAGGTTTTTAACCTGTCACCTCACAAGAGGGCTAACCCAAGACATGACAGGTACGCAAGTGACCCTAGAGTCTATAAATACTTCAGGTTCTGGTCAAAGCTCTATGTTACTAGAGGAATCTTGAGCAGTATAACAGGATGGTAAGAGTATGGGCTTTGGAGTCAGACCTGGGTTTAAGGACCAGCTCCACTCCTTATTAGCTCTGTGACCTTGGGCAAGTTATTTCATCTTTCTGAACCTCATTTTCCTCATCAGTGATGTGGGGATTTTTCTTTCACTCTCAGAGGGTTACTCATAATTATTGTTACTGTGTCTTCTCAGCCTGGGGAAAGAAGGACTCCCCGCTGACCTCAGTGACCCGGTAGCACTTCTCAGCCGTGCACTCGGCCTTGCTGGTGGGGTTGCTCAGGGCAAAGATGATAGGGCGCTCGTGGAAGGAGGCCATGTCCCTCAGAATCTGCTCCGTGAAGGCTCCTGCGATGGCAGCAACACCTACAGGGAAAAGGGGGGTAGTAGGGAGGCCTACTCTTTATTAACAACCCATTCCTCTCCTGGTAATGGTGGTGGTGGTGGTGGTAGGGATCCAGATACAACATGAAAGACTTAGGAGTCTTGGAGATAGCATCTGCCATAGGAATGGAGGGAGCCAAAGAGAAAAGGGTCTTCTTGCTTGAACTGAGTAAGATCTCTGGTTAATTCCTAAGGGAACACTGGTCCACTTCAGGTCCCTGCCAAGTTAAGATGTACCGGTGAAGGCATTCTTGGGCATTGTCCTTTAGAGTCGGCTAGTCTCCCAGGCCATAGAGAGGTGCCAAGGTTCCCTCTTTGGGGGAGCAGCGCTCATCTCCTCTCAGACAGACCAGCCCTGTGCTTTTCCATCACACTGGATAATTCTGCATGACTAAGCCCTATCTTGGTGCCTTAGTTCTATGGTTTTTGTACAGTAGTCACTCAATAAAAGATTGTGGCACTGAAGTGGACGTGGGATAGGGGAGAGAGCTGTGCTTCCACTGATTACTTAGGCCTCCATGCTGAGCCTCAGTTTCCACCTGCAAGTCAAGAGGGTTAGCTGGGTTGAACAGGGGGCCTCCTGCCTCCTCCTACCTATGATAGCCGTAGGCTTCACCAGCCTCACCACTTCCTCCAGAGAGTTCACTTCAGGATGGTCTTGGGCAAACATCTCCTTCTCATGGTTCAGGTGGCTCCTCCCCTGCAGGGAAAGGAAAACACAATGCAGCTTGGCAGTGAGAACTGCTGGGCAGGACATGGATCAATCTGGAAATCCTGACAGCATGCCCTGTGGAGCACTGTGCTTTGGTCTGAGCTATGAGAAGCCTCTTGGCCGATCCTCTTGAGAAGATCTGGTAAAATCTAAGGTGGAACCTGAGGATTTTAATGTGTGTTTGTATTACAGTGCGTGTGTGTATGTGTGGGTTTCTATAACCCAAGTCACACATGGAGAATCCATAAAGCCTTTCTTTGTGCTGCTAGGGTCATGGCTTCTGGGCCCAGCACAGAAAGACTCATAAAGTATCTGACTTTAGACTTTAGACACTTTAGACTCATAAAGTGTTTGACTAAGACTCTTGGCTCCAAGGTGTCCAGCACCCACAGGGGCAATTGAGGGATTGGGGGCCTGCACTCTCCCCTAAGGTCAGGGAGCTAATTTGAATGTCATTAACATCCCTAGGAATAACAATAAGCTAAGCTCCAGGGAAGGCTTGTCAAGGTTGGCTGTTCCCAACAAGCTCAGGATTCCTTCCATTTCTTCAATAGGCGTCAGTGGGTGACAGTCTGGTAAATGGTACAAAGGTTTCTGATGAATCCCTTGGGTCAGCTGGCTGCCTGAGAATCAGGGTGAAGACAACAGCTTTGAGAGATATTTAAGTAGGGGTGAGTTCAATGGGATGAACAAACTAATGTTGGAAGGTGGCAAAATGGAAGTGTGGCAATCTCTGACAGCTTTTACCTGTGCCTGCCTTATGCTCTGGAATGATGTGGGGTGAGAGGAGAAATTCCTTCTAGTGGTAACTGGGCTCTATATGAGACAACAGGAGGTGAGTTTCTCCTTGAAGGTCTCTGCTGTTCTTGGTTGAGAGCCCCATGTACTCCCCTTATTCCTATCTCTGTCATCTTTTTATTATTTTATTTATTTTTATTTTTGAGAGACACTACAATGGGGGAAACGGGCAGAGGAAGAGAGAGAGAGAATCTTAAGCAGGCTCCAGACTCAGCACAGAGCCTGATGTGGGGCTCCATCCCAGGACCCTGGAATCATGAACTGAGCTGATTCAGTTCGAATGCTCAACCAATTGAGCCACCTAGGCGCCCCATCTGTCATCTTTTTTAAAAAAATCTTTCACTGCCATTCTATGTAAATGAAATTTGGGGCATTAAAACATGGAGTGCTCAGTGAAGTCCTAAAGGACGAGGACATCCAATTGTGTCCCTCACCACATTCTAGTCAGAAGCTGGACTGTTTCTCTCTCATTCATTCTTTCACACATACCTCAAACATAATTATGTACTCATTAGATGCCAGGCATTGGTATGAAGACTATATAGCTTAGTGGGGAGCTGTCCTACAGTGTGGCAAGAGCGATGTATGGAGGCTACATGAGAATAATTGTAGGAAATGAATTGATACCTAGATGTTCAGGGAAAGCAACCTGGAGGAAGTAATAGAAGACAAGGAGGAAACAGATGGGGGCTGAGGGTTGAGAGTGGGTAGGTAAAAAAAAAAAAGTGCATTTCAAGCAGAGGAACAAAATATGCAAGAATGTGAGAGAGAGAGAGCATGTTACTTCTGGAAAACTATGATTTACTGTGGCTGGAGGTTCATGCAAGGCAAGAAGTGGTAGGAAATAAAGCTGGAAGGGGCCTACATACACACACTTGCCCACATATTTAAAGCTTTTGGAAGATCAATTAAGGCTACTCTGGGCTGTGTCTCTTGCTTTGGAGATTAGGACATTGCCCTCCTGTTGCCATCTATTTTGAGTACTTTGCCCCTTGGAGACCTATTATAGTCCAGTTCCAATAACTGTAGGTGTCAAGAAATATCTAAGTCTCCAGACTGACAGTACCTTGACAATGAGTCCCTTGGAGTCCACCATCCAGATCTTCCTTGTGGCCTCTGCCTTGGGTATGCCTTCTTTCTTGAGAGCCATGACAAGGAGATGGGCAATGCCCATGGCTGCCTGGGAGGGGGCATATGGTGGATGTTCAGATACAAGGCAAATGGCTGCTCACCATTTATCAAATGCTTTACCAAGATCCTCTCTTCCCACACCTTTCCCCCTACTCCTAGAAGGCCCAGTTAAGCCTTTGAGACACCCAAATGTTGGTGTCCAGGCAGCTGCAGTTAT
This sequence comes from Hyaena hyaena, assembly GCF_003009895.1. Lineage (NCBI taxonomy): Eukaryota > Metazoa > Chordata > Mammalia > Carnivora > Hyaenidae > Hyaena > Hyaena hyaena. The sequence goes on from NW_024081114.1 coordinate 65,082, forward strand.
CACAATATACCTGTGCTGTTTCCTCTTCTTGGAACCCTTGAACACCTCCCTTCCTTCATGCTTCTCCGCCCATCCTTATTCTCCTGATGGCACCTACCTCACCTGCGCCTTGGAAAACAAACACGTGATTGGAGAGCTTGTTCTTGGTGATTCTCAGAGCAGCCAGGATCCCTGCCACAGCGACAGAGGCTGTGCCTGTAACAGAGGGCACTGAGATCTATCTCTGGTCAGTAGCTCCCAACCACTAAGAGAAGACCTTTGGCAGAGTTCCCCACACCTAGAACGTGTAGCCGAAGAAGGAATTTTCCTTAGTCCTTACAGAAGTCAAGCCTGTAAGCATGCAGGCTTTGGAGCAAAGATATACCCTCTTTTGTAGAGAAATACTCTTTTAAAAAACAGCTCCTGGATTGTTGCTAGACCCTGGGAGAGAGGATCATATAGTCAGGTGTTGCTACCACCATCATTCATAAATGAAATGACAAGTACAAAAAATAGAGGCCAAAAAGAAGCATGGAGCTTACAGAATAATTTAAGGGGGATAAAAAATATTAAAAATGAAACCACAAAGTAGCCATGAGACATTAAGTAGCCATGTGATCTGAGCTATTTTATCCACCAAATCACAAGGCTGAGTGTGCCCAGTAGCATACCAGCGGCTTAAGCCCATCAGAAAGGTACCAATAAGTTGCATAAGCATATGGCTCAGACTCATTTGACACCTACTCCTGCTGCATGATTTCCTCTCCCTCAGTGCACAACTAGGGCCTCATATGACCAAGGAGAAAGAAATTTGGGCTTGGTTTACAGACTATGCTTAATGATATGCTGGAATCATTGAGACATTTATGGTTGCAGCTTCACAGCCCCAATGAAGGGTAATCCTAAAGGGTAATAGGAAAGTACTCCTAATGCACGTGACTTCAAGTTGCAAATTTGGTTGTCCATTTTGGCCCAAGAGATGGCTAGACCAATATTGATCCATTGGCAGTTGCTTATGGTTTAGCTGATGTTGAGGGAGTTAGAATAGTAAGATTGGTGATGAGAAAGTCTGGGAAAGGGGTATGTGGATGGGCCTCTTGTAGATAAGTATTGAGTGTGAACAAATTTGTGCCACACATGAAAGTTGATCGATCAAAGGGCATAATGAAATAGGGTCTCTCAATCAGATGGACAAAATGGCATGTCCTATATATATTAGTCAGTGTCCTCCTCCAGCCACTTAATGTTTGCTCAATGAGTTTACATACAAAATCTTAGCCATGGTGGCAAGGACAGAGGCTATGCATGGACTTCCTCTAATCAAGGCTGACCTATTACTGCTACTGCTGAATACTAACCTGTCAATGGCAGACACCGACATTAAGATCCTAGTATGGCACAATTCCTTGGGAGAACCATCTACCTGGCAGCAGAATGATTACTTTGGACTCTTTCCATTATAGACAAGAAAGACATTTATCCTCACTGGACTAAAAATATATTTTGGATATAGATTTTCTTTCCCTATATATAATACTTGACCAGTGCCATAATCTGTGGATGTTAGGAATCTGTGGATAGCCTATTCACCATCCTAATATACTCTAGACAACAAGGCTTCTAATCACGAATTTATTTCACAGTAATAGAAGTGCACCAGTAGGCTTATGCCCATGGAATTCAGTGGTCTTAATGTGTACTCTACCACCCAGGAGCAGCTGGCCTAATAGATCAGCAGAATGGTCAGTAGAATCAGTAGCCTACTTAAGACTTAGTCAAGGTAACACTATGAAGATGGTGAAATTCTATTTTATGAGATGCAATATGGGATTTGACTTAGCACATGATACACTGTGTTCTTTCTTCCATGGCCAGAATACTTGGGTCTGGAACTCAAAGGGGTGAAGTGGAAGTGGCTCCTTTCACCATTCCACTTGATAACTCACTTGCAGAAATTCTTCCATTTTGTGCTCTCTAGATTGGAGATATTTGGTTCCCAAGAAACAAATGCCTCTATTAGAGTTCACAGCATGGTTCTACCAAATCGAGGGCTGAGAGTGCCACCTGGCCATTTGGTACTTTTTTTTTTTTTTTTTTTTTGCCATAAAACCAATGGGCGAAGAAGGAGGGTTACTTCACTGGTGTGGTTATTCATCCTGATAAATTAGGGGAAACTGAGGATAGGGAAGACTATATCTGAGCCCAGGGGCTCCTCTGGGGTGTGTCAAGGTAACCCACCCTTCACTCCGCTTTGTCTGCAAACCACTTCCCATCTTTGCCAACTGGCTTTATGCTGGGCTCTGCCAGTAAGGGGCACCAGAGGATGACTGAAAGGCTGGGTGAGGGGGTAGGAAGAACGCTTTTTCCAGCATCATCTCTGCCTTGTGAGATTGCCTGGATAAAATGTAGGAGATTTAAATTTGAATTTTTGATAAATGATTTTTTTAATGCAAGCCTGCCCCATGAAATATTAGCATAAATATTTTTTAAAAATTATTATTTATCTGAAATTTAAATTTAAGTAGGCATGCTGCATTTTGACCTTGCTAAATCTGGAAACCCCACAGCCTTGGTTTTCCACTTCCACAACAACAGATTGTTCCAGAAGCAGTGGTTGAATCTAGTTTCAGTCTGTCCATCACTTGCAGAAGTAGCCTCATAGCTCACCCCTCAGAGACCCCAATGCTAGCTGGCTGCCACCTGGCCTTCCCTTTGTTCCCTAAGGAGCAGGTCCTTAGGGCTTTTCGTTTTTTAAATACAAAATCAGCAATTCTTTGTATTTTCTCTGTTAAAGCAACTGGTGTAGACCCTTACTGATAGAGAGTTCATAATACAGTAATCATATGGGCAATGGGAAGCCTCCATGATAGTCAAAGAAAAGAAAGTTACAGTGGGACTATCTGTGGGATGTTAAAGTTGCACAAATAAAGAAATTGATGTTGTCCAAGGCTGGTGAGGGAGTAGTGAAAAGTAAAAAATTCCAGCATAAATTGTATTTTAAAATGCTATGAGCATTTTTGGAAAACTTTCCCAATACAGACCAAAGGCATAAAATGCTTGTGACCTTTAACTTCATACTTCTACTTCTGGGAATCTGTGTATGGAAAAATCCAAAACGCATGTCCTAGGATATTTATGACAGTGTTATTTTTAATATGGAATGACCAGAAATAACTTAAACATCTAACAAAGGAGTAACAATTAAGTAAATCGGCTAGTGTGGACACTCAGAATACATTATAGCCATTAAAAATGATTATTATGTAGATTATGTGGCAACATAGAAAAGGCTATTAAGTTAGTAATTAACATCAGATATTTTTCTAAGTGCTTTACATGTCTAACTGTAAGGACATTTATTTGTTTAATCCTAACTACTATCATCCTCATTTTACAGCTTGGGAAAATGAAATACAGAGTAGTTTTCTAAGTTATCCAAGATTATATAACAGAGTGAGGATGTGAACCCAGGGAATCAGGCTCTAGGCCTTGTGCTCTTTTTTTTTTAAGTTTATTTAATTCATTTTGAGAGAGATAAAGAGCAGAGGCGGGGCAGAGAGAGGCACAGAGGGAGAACCCCAGTGCTCTGCACTGTCAGCACAAAGCCTGACATAGGACTTGAACTCATGAACCGTGAGATCATGACCTGAGCTGAAATCAAGAGTTGGATGTTTAACCAATTGAGACATTCAGGCAGCACTAGGCCTTGTGCTTTTAACCACTAAACTATACTTCACTGAGTTTGCTGGAAGGAAGAGAAACTTAAAAGATTGTTCTGTGTAATGAAACACACAGAATCTGGAAGGAACAACACAATACTAAAGGTTGCAGGGTGGGAATACAGGTGAATTTCCTGTTTTCTCTTTCCAGTTTTCTAAGGGATTTGTACTTTGCTAGCTCTGGGGAAGGGCCTTCTCCCAGCATATTGGGTTGGATTTGTGCCTGGCTTAGAGGCCATGTGTTGGGCCAAGACTAGGGGTACAGCAAACAGTTGGAGACTACTAGTGGACATTGGAAGGTAGGACCCAAGGTAGGAACAAGAAGGTGGGGTACAAGCTCCAGCCTGCACACAAGAATGGCCTGGGGGACTGCAAAAGTGTTACAGGGTCCCACAGCAGGGCTTAGGACTGCTTTCCTAACCTCCTTTGGAGGGTCCCCAAGGAGCTCACTGTGCATGTACTGAGGGCCTACCAGGTGATAGGCACCATGACAGACACTACAGAAGATGAATAAAAAATAGTCCTTGACCTCAGGGACTCCCTGTTCACCAAGGCTTGGGCACAAACAATTGTAACATAATCGGCAGTTAGAGGTAACTGTTTAGAATTAATTGCATTCAGTTATTTATTAAGCACCAATTATGTACAAGACTCTGAGGTACTGAGGATACCACTGATAACAAAATAGGTTCATTCCTACATTTTAGAGAATGAAGTTACTGATTACAATTATGAGGAAGTTGTTCATGATGTGCTTTTTGTTTATATGTAGAAAATGCATACTGTTAGCATCAACCTACTTTTGCAGCTTCATGCCTCCCCACATACTCTATGTCCCAGGTGCATTACTGATCATTCCCTAACAGGTCACATCTTTGTACATGTCTGTGCTTTGCCCATACTGTTTACCATTTTAGGACCTCCTGCATCATTATTTCTGTGTTGCTATTTCTTCCTTTTATTTTTTAAATTTACATTCATGTTAGTTAGCATATATTGCAACAATGATTTCAATAGTAGATTCCATAATGCCCCTTACCCACTTAGCCCATCCCCTCTCCCACAACCCCTCCAGTAACCCTCTGTTCTCCATGTTTAAGAGTCTCTTATGTTCTGTCCCCCTCCCTGTTTTTATATTATTTTTGCTTCCCTTCCGTTATGTTCATCTGTTCTGTGTCTGAAAGTCCTCATATGAGTGAAGTCATGTGATATTTGTCTTTCCCTAATTTCACTTAGCATAATACCCTCTAGTTCCATCCACGAAGTTGCAAATGGCAGGATGTATTGCTTTTGATGGCCAAGTAATACTCCATTGTATATATATACCACATCTTCTTTATCCATTCATCCATTGGTGGATATTTGGACTCTTTCCATACTTTGGCTACTATTCATCATGATTTACTCCTTAAGACTTGGCCCAAATGATCTCCTCTGCCAGACATCCTCTGCTTTTCCCAGCCAGGCATCCTGAACCTCCCTTTCTTCTCCCAGATCCTCTTTTCATCTAACCTGAATAAAGCTGGGCTGTGTCATGGCCAGGCTCAGTACTGTACTGCATCCAAAAGGAACACCAAGCTAATACCCAAGAAAGCATCAAAAAGCAATTTAAGTAATTACTGAAATCACTTACACAGGTATTGAGAATTGCATGGTATGGCAATCCTCCAAATTCCTAAATACCTTGGTCTATTATTTTCTTGAAGTCCACTTGTGTCAGCTACTCCCCATTTCTCTTTCTGCAAACAACTCCACCCATCTTACTCTCTGGCCCTCAAAAGCTGATTTCATTTTAGTTCTACTGAGTCAGAGCTTGTATTTCAAAGGTCTTCAGATGATTTATATGCCCATTTAAGTCTGAGATGCACTGAACTAGATGGCTTCTCTGCATGAAGTACTAGTTTTCTTCTACTGGATAGAGAGGGAGTTTTCTGCTCATCTGATTCCATTTGGGGGACATCTGCCTCCTGAAAGAAGATGTGCAAAATGTGTGCCACCAGATGGCGCCAAAGACATTCCATCAGAGAAGCTCCCAAAGACCCCCGTGCTTGATAGGTCTCTTCCTTCTTGGATGCCAGGTATCTATCTTCGTTACAGCCTGCAAGCTGAATAACTGGGCTTACCTGCAGAAATCCAGTGCTGTATGGGGACTGGAGAGCATGATCTACAACAAGCACACAGATGAGGAAACTGGGGCCCCTTCCAGTGACTCAGTTGGAAGCAGAGCAGGGATACTTGGGGTGCTGCTTCTACCCCTTCGTGGTCCCTGAAGCTCAGCCAGCTTCTCCTGACCCTGGACTTGAAAGCAGTAGGGGTGGGGCATTATGAGCTCCTGCTGAGGGAGAACTGAGGGGTGTGGGTAGTAGAGGTAGAAGGAAGTGAAACAGGCAGTGGATGTCAATGGCTCTGGCAGGGGTGGAGAACACAAAACAATGGGAAATCTGATAGGAAAGAAGGGAACATTTCAATGAAAGGAGAGAAGGGCAACTGCTATTTATTGATCCCTCTCACCTTGACTCTGTGCTATATATGTGCTTATCTGCATTTGCTCATTTAATCTTCACAAAATACTACCAAATAGGTACTATGAGCTATTTCCCCCGCCGCCCCATCTCAGAAGTGGAAAGTGAGGTTCAAAGGGAACAGCACAATCAGGAGGGAACTTCTGAATCCTCTTACCTCCAAGTCTGTAAACTCTTTTCCTCCATGTCTATTTTGTTTGCCTTTCCTCCTGTTACTACCGATGAACCGTCCCTGGTCCTAGCTAAAGACACCCCCAGGTGTGTGCCAGATCCCATCATTTTTGCCTGCTCTCCTTTGTAATTTTCTCTCCTTTCTTCTATATCATCAATTTCTCCTCCACCAGATCACTGCCATCAGAATACAACTATGTCATCAAGCTCCCATCTTTAAAAGGCTCTCTCTTGACTCTCTATAGTCCTACCCTATTCCTTCTTGGGAAAAGCTGTATATACTTATTGGCTCTATTTCCTTTTTTCTCAGTCTCCCTGAAACCCAGTCCAATCAAGCAACTGTCCCTACCTCTTGACAAGGTCACTTGTGTTACCACTTTGCCAAATTCAGTGGCCAGTCCTTGGCTACTTCTTCCCTGACTTCTCGGCAGCACTGGATACTGCTGCTCATCTTCCCTTTGGGAAACTCTTTCTGCACTTGGCTCCTGGAGCCCCACACTCATCAGCTACCTTACTATTTCTTTATGCTCTCTTTTCTGGGATCTTCCTCTGAGGCCATCCTGTGAAGTGGCAGGTTACCCTGATTACAGACCAGAACTCAAGAGGAAGAACAGCATTTCATGAGCCCCATATTATAAAGTCTGGCAAATATAGTTATCTCCGTTATTAACTTTCATTTTGGGCAGCTCTTGGGTAATGTGCTAGGAATTAAAAGTGGAGAGGAAGGAAGCTGTTTAGCTTTCTGGAGGTACCACCTGGAGAAACCCAGGGGTCCAGGGCTGTTGTTGAATATGGCTTGTGCCCTTGGGCTGCCCAAAGTGTCACTGGCTGTTTCCCATTCACAATGAAAGAAAAACAAGTTTTCCTCTTCAGAGGGAGCTTCCATAATTACATTTCCTGCAAACTGAGGATCAGAGGTTGTACGTTCAGGAAATAGCACAAAAGGACAAGCTGAAAATGTAATTTCTATTCTGTTTTTAATAGTCACATTTGAGGAAGTTAAAGGGAACTTCCATGCTGAAAAATGGGTTACTGGAGAAAAAAGGTAAAGAATTAGCCATTTTGTAGGTGAGGCAAGACTGCTGTCCCAGACAGGGAAGGTCAGAGAGTTAGGCTTAGTCAGGGTCTGCTCAACGTGGCTTCAGGGGCCTGGTGCCCTGGGGGACGGAGTTTCATCCACTGCAAGGCCAGGACTGCTTCCAGGATCCACATAATTACCTTCCCCCCATCCTCAAAAGCAGCCGACAACCATCACTCACTTGTTTGTTAGTGTATACTGGGTGCCTGTTCTGGGCCTTTGCTGCACCTGGCCGTGCATATATAAGGATCAATAGAACACTGTATTCATAGGTCATTAACAGCATATGTGCTCAGAAAAATTCAAATTCCCTTATTGGATACCAAGCATAGGCCTTCTAGACAACTTCAGCCCTATTTGTGTGTCATGAGAATTTTCTGGAACCACTGGACTCTCTAAAGGTAGTTCCTGGCCCATGCAGAAGATGGGCTAGACCTACTCAGACACAATCTGGGAGGAACAAGAAGGAGCAATTACCATCTTCTTGGCTTCTCTGGGGTTTTACCTGATGCAACAGGCTAATGGGAGATCACAGAGGAGACAGGATCAGATGCAAGAGGCCCATGGGAGTCTCAGGGCCAGGGACAGCCCTGTAAGTGAAGAGCAGGCACAGAACACAGGGCTTGGTGAAAAGGAAAGCTGTGGAGAGAGAAGGTTGAAAAGGCCAGAGGAATCCTCACTGTAAGGGAGAGAGAACGGAAAGTCCAGGAAATGCTGTTCCATGTGTGTGGTCGTGGTGTAGGGAAGGGGACAGCAGACCCCTAAGAGCTGGAAATAACTCCCAGTGTCTGGTAAATAGGACAGATCAGCTGGACAAAGTCTTCAGAGCTCTGCCACTCCTCTCCATCTGCCCCTTTGGTATCATGACGTCTGAGTTCTGGAGAACTCTGAAGCATTCTGCAAAGTGGGTGACTTCCTGGGCTCTGGAGAAGGATGGGATCAGCCAGACATGAGTGGGACAGGCTTGGCCCTGGGTGTGGTACCTTGGAGGGGGTGAAGGACACACAGAAGTCAGCCAAGAGCAGAAGAGAATTCTAGGCAAAGGGACACATTCAGAATCACAGAATGGCAGAAAATTCATGTAACAGTGAGGAATTCTATGGGCTAGAAGAATAGGGGTATATGTGGAAAGTGGATAAAGGTCCTGCCTCCTTCTCAGCTTTGCCCGGTCCTGTGCTCACACCCATTCCTTTCCTCACCTCTACCATAGCCTCACTGTCCTAGGTATCTTCCCTCTCTCTCATACCTTTGTGTCAGGAGCATACTATGCACCAAAGGTATCTGTATTAGGTACCAGAACTGTATACTGTTACATGCCTATCCCTGCCTATACATCACTCCTGTCCTTACAATGACCAGGCGCCATAAACAGTGGTAATGATGGAAATGGTTCACAATGAATTGGTGTAGAGTCTAGTCAACCAGACGCTGGCCTTTTGAAAGCATCTTGGTCATTCTGTAGATACTGGCTGATTATCATTCCTGGCTGTTAATACTATGATGCCCATTTTGCAGATAAAGAAAGTTGTAAGGATTTAAGTCAAATGGCCAAAGCCAAAGGGAAGAAAATGGGGATTCAGATTAGGCTTGTCTCAATCCAAGGTCTGATTGTTAAGCACTTGGACTCACAAGGAAAAATTTGAAAGGGTGAGGGAATGATGATGGCCTGACCTGCCACAAGGGACCCTGACAGGCCATCTGGCCTCAGGTGTGTGGTAGGACTGGGGAGCAGTGCAGGTCCAGGGCAGACTGATAGGATAGGAGGATGCTCTGCACTGGACAAGCCAGCTAGACTTGCACGTCCCGAGCCACACTGTATGAGGAGCTAGCAGTGGGATCTGGAGGTCCACGGTCACTAGGCCAGCAGCGTCCTGGATCTGGCTCCTGTGGAAGAATCCAGCTGGCCTGTCCTCCAGCATGATCATTCCTATCGCTCTCCCCCTTCCAGGTCTCTCTCTCCTCTCCTAAGAGCATGGATGCTTCTCTGGTCCCAGCTGAAACAAGTCACCTGAGCCTCTGTCTTTTCCAAAGCTCCCAAAGAGACTGTCAGCAGTTAGCATGTGGGCAGCCCTCTCACCGAGAACCAGCCTGGGGCGGCTGAGGCTCTCTGTGAGCCGGCTGAGATGGGGGCAGAGGAGACCGTTGGCAGTCCTGGAGAGCGCTTCACCCTTCCAGCAGTGGGTCTCCAGAGGCCCCACCATGCGGATGGCCCTGTGGGGTTGCTGAGTCCTAAGTGTGCGGAGCAGCCGGACTGGCTGTGAGACAGTGCAGATTATGTGCCGGAGCTTTTGCTCAGCTCCAGGCATGGCCCTGCCCTCTTGGAGCTGTGTGCTGAGATCCTGAAGCCCTCGGTCCCACCTTCCTTGTTCCACCAAGGATGTGATGCTGGGTTGGCATTTGGAGCAGGCAGCATGGCCCCAGTGTCATTTTCATGTGGCAGCCTGGTTCTAGCCCCTCTTGTATGTGGGATTCTGGGAATATTCTGATGAGGGTGGGTTGGGTCTGTCTCCAGCAATCACATGTGACTTGTTTTTGGGGTCTGTTTGCCACTGTCATTCCTCCCTCCCTCTCAATCCTCTTCAATTCTGCGTATAAGTGTTCCTTTTGTATTTTTGAGCATAGCTATATGGTTTTCCATTTTTCTTAACTTTATTTTTTTTAATTTTTTTTTACAAATAGTTTATTATCAAATTAGTTTCCACATAACACTCAGTGCTCATCCCAAGTGTCCTCCTCCATGCCCATCCCCCCTCCCCCCCACATCCATCAGTCCTCAGTTTTTGTCAGCATTCAAGAGTCTCTCATGGTTTGCCTCTCTCCCTTTCCCCCACCATTTCCCTTCTTCTCCCCCTTGTTCCTCCATCAAGTTCCTCCTAATCCTCCTATACGTGCAAACATATGATATTTGTCCTTCTCTGCCTTATTTCACTCAACATAAC
>NW_024081114.1:75555-249308 GCF_003009895.1 Hyaena hyaena
TAGATAAACCACATCTTCTTGATCCATTCGTCCGTTGATGGACACTTAGGCTCTTTCCATATTTTGGCTATTGTGGAGAGTGCTGCTATGAACATTGGGGTCCATGTGCTCCTATGCCTCAGCATTTCTGTATCCCTTGGGTAAATTCCTAGCAGTGCTATTGCTGGGTCCTAGGGGAGTTCTATTGTTAGTTTCCTGAGGAACCTCCACGCTGTTTTCCAGAGGGGCTGTACCAGTTTACATTCCCACCAACAGTGCAGGAGGGTGCCCGTTTCTCCACATCCTCGCCAGCATCTAGAGTTCTCTGATTTGCTCATTTTAGCCACTCTGACTGGCGTGAAGTGGTATCTCAGTGTGGTTTTGATTTGTATTTCCCTGATGAGGAGGGATGCTGAGCATCGTTTCATGTGTCTGTTGGCCATCTGGATGTCCTCTTTGGAGAAGTGTCTGTTCATATCTTTTGCCCATTTCTTCACTGGGTTGTTTGTTTTTCAGGTGTGGAGTATGGTGAGTTCCTTATAGATTCTGGATATTAACCCTTTATCTGATATGTCATCTGCAGCTATCTTTTCCCATTCTGTTGGTTGCCTATTAGTTTTGTGGGTTGTTTCCTTTGCTGTGTAGAAGCTTTTAATCTTGATGAGGTCTATTTTTTTTTTAGTTTTTAAATGTTTTATTTATTTCTGAGAGAGAGATAGAGACAGCATGAGCAGGGGAGGATCAGAGAGAGAATGAGACACAGAATCTGAAGCAGGCTCCAGGCTCTGAGCTGTCAGCACAGAGCCTGACACGGGGCCCGAACCCACGAACTGTGAGATCATGACCTGAGCTGAAGTCGGACGCTTAACCGACTGAGCCCCCTAGGCGCCCCTCATTTTTCTTAACTTCATATTTGGAAGTAAAGATTAAGCATGAGCTTAATCTTCCATGTTGCCCCCTGAGCCCTGGAATTGCTAACCAATCTCCTAATTGCCCACTTAGCACTGAGAACACACATCATAGGCTTCTGGTCCTGGACTCATCAGTAACTAGCTGGTGGGGTGGGCAAGCCCCTTCCCCTCTCTGGGCCTCCTCTTTGTTCTGTAAACCAGGGAAGTTGTAGGAGAGGATAGTAAAGATAGGAGCAGCAGGCTGCTGGAGACCAGCGACATCCCCACTTACATGGGATCTGGAATTTAATCCTTAGCAAGAAGATTCGCTGCACTACCTCGCCCACACCAGGGAGTAAGCAGCCTGATGTCATGGAGTGAGAGTGGAGACCTCTGAGTCAGAAATAACTAGGTTCTAGTCTCACTTTGTGCCTGTCTGGCTATGTGACCTGGAGCAAAAGTTAATCCTGGAACTCTAGTTTCCTTACCAGTGACAGGGGACAGCAATGTCTGTCCTCTGCGAAGCAGGAGGGGCTGTTGCCAGGAAGTTATGAGACAGTGTGGATAAAAAAAACCACTTTTCATACCTGAAGTTCTGTGTGCATGCAAAATGTTATTATCTGGCACAGCTTGGGCTCCCTGGGAAGCAGATTCTGAGACATGTGCAGTGTTCACGATGTTACCAAGATGTGATCTTGGGATTAGCACCTATGGAAGGGAGCAGGAAGAGGGGGTGGGGAGCAAGATGGAGTAGAAGAGAAGCTGGCCTGTGATGCAGTCCCTAAAGCCTCAGCCAACCCTGTGGGGAGCTCTGGAGTTCAATGTCCCCTCAGACTTGTTCCTCATTGGGCCAAAATGGTTGGACTTTTATATTCCCTCATCAGGGGGTTAGGGCATCCCTGGTAGGGCAGGACCACGGGCGAGGCAGCTGTCTGTAGCTGGGACTTTGCCTGATGCTGCTGACAGCCATGCCACTAGTTGGGGCATCAAGTCTTTTCTAGAAGGAAGATCTGGGTGGTACGCCTCCACGCCCACCTCTTTACTGTTGTTACTTACATGCTCATTCCTAATGGTCAGGCTGTCCTGATCAAAGACTTGATATTATAGGGCTCCTGACATCCTGGTACTATTTGCTAGCTCTTGTCACACATTTCAGATGCAGGACTTTAGTCTTTAATTTCTGATAAAAGAACGAGAAATCCTCTGCCGTGGGACCCAGAAAACCATTCCATCTGGCTTTGCCTAGGAGCGAAATAGACTCTGCTGAAACTGGCCATAAACAGGAAATCAAAACCAATGAATTTAACAAGGAATTGATTTAATTAAAAATGCTACATGTGTGTATGCACGAAGGTGTACACATGTAATGATGTAAATCCATCTGAGTGTGAGCACATGTGGGGGCCACTTCTATGTCAGTACATGTATGATGATCTGGACAAGAGAGGCAACAGGTGCAGGTGTCTGAGGTAGACACGCCCATGGGAATTGGCAGGTGTGCTTATGAGAATGTCAATTTGTGTGTGTAGACTTCATTCATTCATTCTCCAAATACTTATGAAACATCTAGAATGTGCCAGGTACTATGCTGGGAACTGGGGAATGAGAGTAAATGACATAGTTTCTGACTCTGGGAGCTTACTGTCTCCTGGGGAGATAGACAGCTCCAAGCGGACATTTGGAATACAGTGTGGTAAGAGAGAACTTACGGGGGTCACGGGTGACTGTGGGAGCACCTGGTGGATACCCGAATCAGACTGGGGAAGCAAAGGCTGCTGTGACTCTTTCCCTGGGACAGGAGACCTTTAAGCTGAGTTTTGAAAGGTACACAGGAGTGACTGAAGAGCAGAACTTTCACATGTGGAGAGATCCAACAGGGAAGGGGGTCAGAGGAGTAAACATAACAGTGGGTCAGAGGACAGAGAGATTAGTAGTGGTGGAGTAGGGCACAGATAGGCAGATTCTGGAAGCCTGATATTTGCAGTGGAGCAGTGTGAACTTGCTCACAAAGAGGGGGTTGATGGCCATAGTTTCATCTTAGAGAAGCTTTCTGGCAGCAGTGGAGGCAGGTGGACTGCAGGGTCCGGATGTGTCCCTGTGCCTATGTTTTTGAGGATGTACACACATGACACTGTGTGTGTGTACATCTGGAGTCTGCACCAGATGTGCTGCCCACATGGACTTGTTTTTCACTCCCACCTTCTGGTCTTGGCAGCCCAGTGGGTTCAGGGGGATGGCTGTCCTGTCGCTGACTCATGAGTGAGTCCCATGATGGAGGAGCCGGTCAGGGGCTAGCTGGCAGGTGTTTCCTCGAGGGCTGGGGCCACACCCCCATCCATGGGGCTAACAGTGAGGTGACCCACAGGAGGGCAGGGAGTGAATGCTTCCCACAGCCAGCTGGTGCTCCTGGACTGTGCTGCCCTTTATGCAGAGTGCCCCACTTCTCTGGGTGATGCTGGGCTGACAGCCAATACTCATACATCAAGGGGGATAGACTAGTGACAGGGCGGGTGGCCATATATCAGCTCTCCCTTACTGGGTCTCCCTGCTCTGGCTACCCACTCTTCAAGTGCTGAACTCATATATTTTGATATTAATTGTCTAATAATATGCTAAACTGTGCTATCCTGCCTCTTGAAAATGTATGACTAATCCAAAAAGACACTCCATCCATCACATTTCTTTGGCCCTTAATATGGGCCACAGGAAAGGAAGGAACATTGGTTTTATAATAGTGTATGGTTTGGGAACAGTATGGTGAGTGATTATGCACTTAGAATTTAGGGTCCAAATTTCAACTCTACACTTACTTTCTCCCTAAGTTACTTACTCTCTCTGCGCCTCAGTTTCTTCATTCTTAAGACAGAGATGATAAAGTCACATAGAATTAGACGTGTAAAGTGCTTAGAACAGAGTGATATATAATACATGTTCAGCTCTAAACCTTAGCTATTATCTGGGTTTGAACCCTCTTAGGTTTAACTGTAACTCATTTGATGAAAAGTTGTGACCTTTTTGGGTCTCATCTGCAAAATGAAAGGTTGGCCAATCTTTTACTCCCAAGGACCAACACCTGTCCCCTGCCAACCTGTTCTTGCCCTGATGTGCATCTTTGGTTTTAAAAGATTTTGCTTGCCAAACTACATCTGTTAGATACTAACCTACATGTCATCAAGGTTTCTCTTGACCTTTATAAAACATTAGGAGAAGCTCCCAGCGCTCTGAGAATGCCTGGATCAGGAGGGATGATGTGTGAGCCCCCCCACCTCCCGCCCTCTTCCCCTCCAGTTTCACATACTCGTTTCTACACAGTAATAAGCAAGTACCTTGAGCTACTTCTGGTCCATAGAACAGGTAGCCAAGTTGACCCTGAACTAGAAGATGCTTCACACTGGCTTTTGGAGTGCCCTGGTGCCCTGACATCAATGTCTTTCACAGTTATCATTCTGAGTAACACACATTCTAATCAAGTTAAGAGAAGGGACTGTCCTGATTCTGACAGAGCTACACCTAGTATTTGGAAAATCCAAGAGCAAGCTACTGTGGCTGGGGAAGGACATTTTTATGGTGATTGATGATTTGGTCCTATGAATGCTCTGTGCTAGTACTTTCCATATATTAGCTCTTTAAATTTTCATAATAATCTCCGAAAGCAGTTATTTCATTCCCATTGACTAGATGATAGAACTACTGCTCAGATATGTGATTAGCCCAAGTTTAAGCAGCTGGAAAATTACAGCATTGTTTAGTGTTTCTTTATTAAATCACTATAATTATTACTTTCTTTTGAAGCAGTAATGATTTCCATTTTAGAGATGAGCAAACTGAGGCTTAACAAAGTTAAGGGAGTTCTCCAAAGTTAACGGAATCCAGGGGAAACATGTGAGGAGGCATTAGTCTTTGGTGGCTTTGTCAGGTGGGGTGGAAACTTACCTTGGATGTCATCATTGAACATGCAATACTTGTTGCGGTATTTGTTGAGCAGGCGGAAGGCATTGGCATTGGCAAAATCTTCAAACTGGATGAGGCAATTTATTCCAAATCTGTTGGAAGGGAAAGAAAAGAATTATGATTGCCCCCCCAAGGTCAGTCTCTGGCAGATCCCAGCCTGTCCCGGGGAGGCACAGGACAGGGGATTAGGGTGGGGGGCATGGCTCATTTAGTGGGTTTTTGCCACCTGGCTGGCTCCTGGACTTCTGGGCTCTGCCTGCCCCATCATGTATGAGGATGGGGAAGGAAGAGAGTAGGAAAACCAGGCTTGGTGGGTCAGCTGAACCCATGCTGTTGTCTCTAACGTAGGCTGGTGGCTACCATGAGTTATGGGTGGCAGACCTTGAGAGGTGATGGAAAGACTGAGATGGGGCCTACGGCCATCTGAAATTCCAGTAGAAAGCATACTACCCACCCAACTGCATGCAGAGACCCCGACTTCTCAACCCCCGGGACCTGGAGAGCCTCTGTAGCCTTCATACAACTCTCTGGGTGAGTCCTGACACCTGGGGTTCCTCCACTAGAGACTCACCTGAGAAGAGTGTTCGCCAACTTGCAGGTACAGAAAAATCAGTTAGTGAGCTTGTTCAAAATACAGATCCCCAGGCCCATCTGCCAGAGATTCTCACTCAGTGAGTTTGGGGCAGGACTCATGAATGTACATTTCCCCCCCTCCGGCTTTATTGTGGTATAATTGACAAAAAACACGTATTTAAGGTGTACAATGGGATATTGTGATATATGTATACATTGTGAAATGATTACCACAATCAAGCTAATTAACACATGCATCGCCTCACATCATCACCACATTGTGTGTGTGTGATGAGGACAGCTAAGAAAAGTCTCTTGGCAACCTCAAGTATGCAACTCAGTAGGAACTATGAACTATGGTCACCGTGCTGTACAGCAATCTGCATTTTTAGCAAGCATCCCAGATTGGATTCTGACGGTCTAGAGAACTCTAAGAAACAATACCTTGGTGGGTGAAGATAATGCCCATTAAGCTGCCTGATGTGCCTTATTTAAAACTATGCTATAATTGACTCGTAGATTTCAAGGTGAGAGAAAAGTTTGTATTTCCTACAAAATGGCTGTATTCATAACCCATTTTTCCTGCTAACATTGTGAGAAAACTGACCGCTCAGTTTTCTGCTCCTGGGCTGCGGGCAGCTTCAGGCCAGCCTTTCTGCACACACCCTTCCCCTTACTCCATTCTTGCTTTTGGTCATCATTTTGATAGTTTTGTTCTATTGTGTCTTTTTTTGGAAACAAGAATGACACAAATTATTAAAGATTACCTAATACACAGACAAAAAATGTGTTTCATCTCACTGGGTCCACATGTGTTGAATAGTATCTAAGTTCATGTTCATTGAGAAAAAGTGACCTGACTGACCAGCCAGGAGTGTTGAAGCATGAGATGGGGACAAGGGGTCTGCCACTCCCAACCTGGTGTGAACTACAGGCTTAGGACCAGTGTGGGACCAGCTGTGGAAAGAAAGATTTATGACCCTGCTAGAAAATGTGGGTGGGGTGCATACCCGGTGGGCTTCCTGTGCTACCTGAGGCATCTTTCCAATGAGGCTGTTGGGTATGATGGATGATTGGTCCTGAAATAGCCCAGAAACTTCTATTTCAACCTTATGATTGTGTGCCTGGCTTACCCTATATGGCAGAAATCCAGCTGCAGGCAAATATTTGCTCCTGTCATGGTCTTTCCAGAACCTTAGCGAGTTAAAGCTGTTGGTGGGGGGCTTGGAGGTGGGTTCATGTCACAGGGGCAGAAATGGAGAGGCCGTGACTTGCCATAGTCTAGTACTAAGAGTACAGGGCATGGGTCAGCAGGCTTGTGGGCCTCACCTGGCTCTGAGTGGTCTAACAACTGTCACTTTACTCCTTTATTCTGCCTCAGTTTTCCATCTGTCAATGGGCACAGTAATATCTGCCTGGTCGACTGCAGTGGGGTGTTGTGAAGACGAAAAGTTGGAGTCATTTTAAAATTGTAAATTGCTAAACACGCACGTTATCTTGGCCACAATTTCTTTTTTTATTATTATTAATATCATTGTCACAACTGACACTCTCTGAGATTTAAAAAAAATTTTTTTTACAAATAGTTTATTGTCAAATTGGTTTCCATATAACACCCAGTGCTCATCCCCACAAGTGCCCTCCTCCATGCCCATCTCCCTCCTCCCCCCACCACATCCATCAGTCCTCAGTTTGTTTCTCAGCATTCAAGAGTCTCTCATGGTTTGCCTCTCTCCTTTTCCCCTACCATTTCCCCCCTTCTTCTCCCCCATGGTCCTCAGTTAAGTTCCTCCTAATCCTCCTATATGTGCAAACAAGTGATATTTGTCCTTCTCTGTCTGACTTACTTTGCTAAGCATAACACCCTCAAGGTCCATCCATGTTGCTACACATGGCCAGATTTCATTGTTTCTCATTGTCTTGGCCACAATTTCTGTTCAGTCACAGAGATGGTGCTGTTTGGGGTGGGGAAGGAGGCTCTCCGTATCTCCCAACCCACTACCCAGCTCCCTTCTCCTTTTACAGTCAATAAAACTGAAAAATAAAATATTCTATGCACAAATACAGTGCTATTCTTGCCAACCCAAAATTTACTGTGAATTTTTTTTCCAGGGTGTGAATTTCAAGTATTTGGATTGGAAGGAAACAGAGTGTCTTTGGTTACTGGTGACATTTTGCTGTATAGAATCCTCACAACACTCCCAGTGTTGCTCCATGACTGGCTTGGAGCTAAAATGTTGAAAAGGTCAGATAACAAAGCAATGTGATGCACGTTCTTTCTCTTTCTGTCACACACACAACACACACACACACACACACACACACACACACACTTGACCTTTAAGCAACACCAGTCTGAGGAAAAAATAAGCCAAGAATTATAAATACCTTTGTTCAGTGCACTACTATTCTTTCATATTAAATTCAGATTTTTATGAGTAAATTTTTATTTTATGTTTTTACTTATTTTTTAATTCCAGTGTAGTTAACAGTGTTATAGGAGTTGTAGGTGTGCAATATAGTGATTCAATAAATCTATACATTGTTCAGTATTCATAATGACAAGTGTACTCTTGATCCCTTTTACCGGTCATCCCACCTCCTTCTGATAACCATCAGTTTGTTCCCTGCAGGTAAGTCTGTTTCTTGGTTTGTCTCTTTTCCCCCCTTTGTTTGCTTCATTTCTTAAATTCCAAATGAGTGAAATCATTTCGTATTTGTCTTTCTCTGACTGGCTTATTTCACTTAGCGTTATATTCTCTAGATCCATCCATGTTGTTGCAAATGGCAAGATTTCTTTTTTATGGCTGAGTAAAACTGTATTGTGTATATATACTACATCTTTATTCATCCATCTATCAGTGGACACTTGAGCTGCTTCCATTGTTTGGCTATTGTAAATAACACTGCAATAAATATAGGGGTGCATATATCCCTTTGAATTAGTGTCTTTTTGTATTCTTTGTGTAAATACACAGTAGCCGGATTATAAGATCACAGGATAGTTCTATTTTTAGTTATTTGAGGAACCTCCATACTGTCTTCCACAGTGGTTGCACCGGTTTGCATTCCTACCGACAGTATTACACAGATTCCTTTTTCTCCAGATCCTCATCAATACTTGCTGTTTCTTGCATTTTTTATCTTAATGATTCTGATAGATGTGACATGATGCCTCACTGTGATTTCGGTTTGCATTTCCCTGATGATCAGTAATGTTGAGCATTTTTTCATTATCTGTTGGCCATAAATATGTCTTCTTTGGAGAAATGTCTGTTCATGCCTTTTGGCCATTTTTTAATTGGATTGTATGTTTTTTTGGGTGTTAAGTTTTATATATATTTTGCATACTAACCCTTTATCAGACATGTCATTTACAAATATCTTCTCCTATTCATTAGGTTGTCTTTTACTTTTGTTGGTTATTTCTTTTGCTATGCAGAAGCTTTTTATTTTGATTTTTGTTTTTATTTGTGTATATTTTTTGAGTCATCAAAGTTTCTCTTTTGTTTTTTGTTTTGTTTTACTCTTTTTTTCCATTCATAGTTTATTGTCAAGTTGGATTCCATATAACACCCAGTGCTCATCCTAACAAGTGCCCTCCTCTGTGAAGCTTTTTATTTTGATACAGTCCCAACAGTTTATTTTTGCTTTTGTTTCCCTTGCCTTAAGAGACATATCTAGAAAGAGGTTGTTTCAGCTTATGTCAAAGAAATTACTGCCTGTATTGTCTTCTAGGATTTTTATGGTTTCAGGTCTCACATTTAGGTCCCTAATGCATTTTAATTTTGTGTGTAAGAAGGTGGTCCAGTTTCATTCTTTCACCTGTTGCCTTCCAGTTTTCCCAACACCATTTGCTAAAGAGACTGTCTTTTTCCCATTGCTTATTCTTGCTTTCTTTATGGAAGATTAATTGAACATATAACTCTGGGTTTATTTCTGGTCTTTCTATTCTGTTCTACTGATCTTTGTGCCTATGTTTTGCCAGTACCATACTGTTTTGATTACTACAGTTTTGTGATGTAACTTAGTCTAGAATGGTGATACCTCCAGTTTTGTTTTTCTTTTTCAAGATATCTTTGGCTATTTATGGTCTTTTGTGGTTCCATACAAATTTTAGGATTTTTTTTCTAACTCATTGAAAAATGCTGTTGGTATTTTGTTAGGGATTCCATTAAATCTGCAGATTGATTGCTTTGGGTAGTATAGACATTTTAATAATATGTGTTCTTCCAGTCCATGAGCAGGGAGTGTCTTTCCATTTCTTCGTGTTGTCTTCAATTTCTTCCATCAGTGTTTTATAGTTTTCAGAGTACAGGTCTTTTACCTCTTTTCATATCTATTACTGACTTTTAATTCATTGTTACCATTAGGTTTTGTATATAACATCTTCTGTATAGTGTAGTCCATTAAGTTGATAGTTGCTTAAGTTTGAGCCCATTCTTTACTCTTCTCCCACATTTCTGATATACGGTACCATACCCTTTTATTTTTGTGAATCACTCGACTGATTTTTACAGATATTTTTATTGCTTTTGTGCTTCCTACCTTTTTTCCCACTCTTACTTACTGTCTTTCCTTTCCATGCAAAGAGTCCCCTTGAACATTTTTTGGAGGTCTGGTTTAGTGGTCATGAACTCCTCTAGTTTTTGTTTGTCTTGGAAAGTCTTTATCTCTCCTATTCTGAATGATAAGCTTGCTGGATAGAATATTCTTGCCTGTAGATTTTTCCCTTTCCACACTTCCAATATACCATGCCACTCCCTTCTGGCTTGGAAAATTTCTGCTTAAAAATCTCCTGATAGCCTTATGGGGTTTCCATTGTATGTAACTGTCTTCTTTTCTCTTGCTGCTTAAAAATTTTTTTGTTATTGTTACTTTTTGCCATTTTAATTACTATGTGTCTTGGTGTAGACTTGGGTTGATTTTGCTGGGGGAATTTCTGTGCTTCCTGGATCTGGATATCGATTTCCTTCCCCATATAGGAAAGCTTTCAGCTATTATTTCCTCAAATAAATTTTCTGTCTCCTTTTCAAATTTACTATTTTTTTAAGTCATCTCTAAACCCAATATGAGGGATTGAACTCTCAACCCTGAAGTCAAGAGTAGCATGCTCTTCCAACTGAGCCAGCCAGGCTCGCACCTCCCCCCCCACTTTCTCTCTTTTATTCTTCTGGAATCCTTATAATGGGAATGTTATTATGCTTGAAGAAGTTGCTGAGTTTCCTAAGTCTATTCTCATTTTGCATAATTTTTTCTCTCCTCATTTTGATTACTTTCCATTACTCTGCCCTCCAGGCTACTGATATGTTCCTCTGCTTCCTGCCATTTGTTCCATCTACTGCATTTTCAATTTCATTTATTGTGCTCTTCACCTCTGGTTCTTCTTTACGTTTTCTTTGTTAAGGGTTTCGTGAGGTCCTCCCCTCTTCTCAAGTCCAGTGAGTATCTTTATAACCACAGATTTATATCCTCTATCAGGCATGTTATTTATTTTGTTTGGGTCTCTTGCTATGGTTTTGTCCTGTTCTTTTCATTTGGACCATATTCCTTTGTTTCATCATTCTGTCCAACTCCTATGTGTTAGGAAAAGTCAGCTAAATCTCATGAAGAAGAGGTCCTTCAGTGTCCTGCAGTGAAGTGTCCCCTGTTCACCAGAACCTGGTGCTTCAGGGTTGTCTCCTGTGTGTACTGTGTGTGCCTTTCTGTTGTGTTCAGGCTGCCTTTTTCCAACAGTCCGGTCATCTGCATAGGCTCTCCCTGACTATTGTGTGCAGGATTTGGCCCCTGGCCCAGGTAGGGCATGTAGTTTTAATAAGATGGGGCCACTGCTGGGGCCAGGACTACAGGATGGGTTGTGCACTTTTAACAATTTGAGCCTTGGGCTTCCACAGAGCCTTGAGCCATCACCACAGGGACAGAGGCCCTGCAAATGCCCAAGTTGGGAGAAATGGTGTTGGCAAGATTTGTGCAGGTCTCCTGTGGGAGGGTGATTGCAGTGCCTGGACTGAGTCAGGGGTGACTGGGAAGGGTGGATCTGCCAAAGTGAAGGGGAGTGGGTCTTGGCATACACAAATTAGGTAGTGAATGTTGCCACTGTGCTGATTCCCATAGGTGGTTATATATTTATGCTAGGGGGTGGGGGAGAGGTAGATGGTGCAGGCTAATTTCTTTGTAGCTGGGAAAGTCCCTCTGGGAGCCCTGCCCCGAGATGTGTAAATAACTCTCCCTCATGTCTGCCCCAGGCATTTTTAAGACTGCTGCTTCTACGAGGGCTGTTTGTCATGCTGTCTCTTTAAGTGCAGTACTCAGCTTCCTATCTCCCTCCGGGCTCTTTCCTAGACCGAGCCTTCTGATTTTTAAAACTCCAAGCTTTAAGTCTTGCAGTCTCTAAGAACTCATGAAATTTGGCCCCTCTCACTTTCAAAGCCAAATGTTTTGGGGATTTGCCATCCCTGTACAAGCCCCTTGGTGTGGCAGTCTGTTTGTTTCTCTCCTTCACAACTCCTTCCACCCACGGGTGGCCCTGGTCCATTTAGATCTCCAGTGGGTCTCCACCCTTTCTACTGTCTTTGATGCAGCATCTTCTCTACCTTTAGTTGTGCAGTTTGTTCTGCTAGTCTTCAGGTCCTTTTCTGGGTTATTTGCATTGATGTAAGTGTTTTCTAGTTCTATCCATGGGAAGAGGTGAGCTTAGGATCCTCTTACTGCACCATCTTGGCCCTCTCCTACATTCAGTTTTACCTAAGAGAACATCCCCAGAGAGCAATTTGATGAAAATAGAGTAAAATTTCATTAATTCAGGTTGCTTTAATCCTAACTTGGAATTGCATAAAATGTGCAGTGTGCTATGTGAATTGTCCATCCAATAACCTAGGCTTATTTCCCAGACCTCCTTGGATTTAAGGACCTCTAGAATCCCTATCCACCTCTGATACCCATCTCCATGGCTACTCCTTGGACCTTTCCTCACCAGGAATCACTCCTACTCCAGAATGTCATACTGTCTATATCAGTCTCTAACAGCCTGTCCTTTGCCTTCCTCATTCCTACTGCACTTTGCACCTGTTCTTTGTCTCTATTGAGACCTTTGGGCCCTTAATCATTTTCTCTAGTCCCTGAGTACTTCATGGCTTTTCATAAAACTCAACCACTGGCTGGTGTGAACCAAAGGTGGCTACTTCAATGGTTCTCAACATCATCCATCCACTCATCTGTCCATTCATCCATCCAAAAGCATCACTAAGCACCAATGATAAGGTGATATGTGAGTTGTTAAAAAAATGTTTTAGGAAGGGGTGGGTATATGAAAGAGTTGGTAGAGGTTTAGTTAGTTTGCCTGCTAACTTGTTAAGCTAATTAAAAGCCCCTAAGAACAAACACAAAGTTTCAAAGTGAAAATTTAAATGGTCTAAAGTGAAAAAAAAATTGTTCTTAATTCATCCACATACATTCAAATACAGGTAATGGACTTTACCAAAACACCAATTTAAATGTCAACTGTAATTACTTTACATATTCATTATAATATGCCACTACTAACAACAGTAACAAAAAGAGCTAAACTTTATTGAGTGCTTATTCCCCATTGGGCATCATGCTGAACTTTTTACCATACATTATCTCAATTAATTTTCAAATGATTTAATGAAGTAGGTGCTGTTTCAGAGAAAGAATCTTGAGCTACCGGTGTGAAGTTATTTGCCCAGGGGCTACTTACTCTATGGCAGTTGGAAAGTGGTGGACCTGGAATCTGAATCCAGGGCTATCTGACTCTAGAACTTCGTAGCAATATGATTGCTTTAACTTAACCTTAACAGCAATATGATTTTGTAAAAGATACAATAGATAATAAAGTTGGATTTCTTTCTGTATCTAGAAAGACAGGGACATGTGGTGAGAAGAAAACACTAAACTGGATAACAGGCAAACCACGTTCTCTCTTTCTCTGACAGAAGCTTTGTGTCTTGGGTGTGTCCTTCTCTCTGGGTCTCAGTTTCCTGCTCTGAGAGTGGTGGAGCTGTAGCATGAACTACATACTGTACAGTTGGAGTAGAAACGCTGGAAGCTTCACTCAGATTTTTCCAGAAGTCCAAAGTAGGGAGGTGTGACCATTCTCAGGAAGAGCAACATGTGGCAGGAAAAGCTGAAGAGTTTTTTTCTTAAAAAAATTTTTTTAATGTTTTTTATTTATTTCTGAGAGAGAGACAGTGTAAGCAGGGGAGGATCAGAGAGAGAGGGAGATACAGAATCCAAAGACAGGCTCTAGGCTCTGAGCTAGCTGTCAGCACAGAGCCCGACACGGGGCTCAAACCCACAAACCACGAGATCATGACCTCAGCCAAAGCTGGATGCTTAACTGACTGAGACACCCAGGTGTCCTGAGTGAGTCTTTTAGAGTCTGTTTTGAGCCGAGACACAGCAGACCAGCTAAATGAGCAGGGCTGAGGCAGGTACCCTCCAGGTAGTGCAGCTGGAGCAGAGGAACCCCTCAGAAGGGCACCTGTTCATGCACACTACTCAGGTTCTGGGCAGTTTCCTGATTTTAGTGCTGCCAGCCTCTTGGTGACCTTTCTTCCTGCTGGAAGCTGCCCCTCACTGGGGAGGCTTCTGTTGATCTGTCCTCTTCTGAACTTTTGAACTCTTCACTCTGAAACCCTGGCAGGGGCTGAGGAATATCTGATGCTTCTCCAGGGGAGAATTCCGGCAATGGAGAAAGAGGCACCTCCCCAAGCCACACATGGAGCTGCCCAGACTTTTCTACCCTGGAGACTCAGCAGGGAAATGGCCTTGAGGCTGCTAGGGAAAGCGTTCCAATGCCAGGGTTCACTTAAAGACACAAGGCTGATGGATGGCTGTTCAATTCCACTCTCCGTCCCCCCCCCCCCCCCCCCCCCCCCCCCCAGTGCTCAGGCAAGAGGAAGCCTGCAAATGGCGACCTGTATCTGGGAACCCTAGTGAACTTTGTATGACACTGGACGAGACCCACGCCAGGACTGACAGAACTGGGTACTTGCCATCTGGGATGCAGCCACCCCATGATAGGAGAATCTGAGGTGGATACTTTGCCCATCCCCCCAGCAAGCTGACTGAATGTTGCGTGAGGGACTTGGTGAGAGGAGAGCATTTTTGGTGCTGTAGACCTGGTTTCTCTGTTCCAGAGGTCAGGACTTGCCATTCTTTCAAACACCTGGGTCTAACCTCTTTCAGGCCTGAATAAACACAAGGGACCTGGGAGGAGCAGGTGAATTTGCTCAGCCTGTCTCCAAACCAAATGACTAAAAGCAACAGTCATGTTTCCATGGGAGCCCTCTGCTCACCCAACAAACTCATGTGTATAAGATTCTCACAGCAGAGTGCTCAGTGAGCACATCAGTTGTCACCTAGTGGAAACCTATTTCTCTGATTTATTTCTTCCTTCCAGGAACTTCAGCTGACAGAATTATGAAAGATCTTGGTCTTTTAAAAATTTTTTATATATTCCATTAAACTCTAGTCTCTTGAGAGGTTCTCAGAAAGTTTCTGTGGCTCAATATGTTTGAGAAACTCTGAATGTGACATCTAATGTATGCAGTGAATACTGAAGGCTCTGAAAAATCCTGCATTAACACACCTGTTTAACCTGGCATTTTTTAACACTTATTTGACTAGAGACCTTACCCTATGTCCCACCCTCCCCACCTATGTATAGCAGAGAACGTACTGACAGACACAACTCTCCGCAGAAGAATTCTGTACCAGGTAGGGCTGGGTGGATTCAAGGCAAGGTCATCTCTCCCTGGGATTACTACAATAGACTCTTCTGACCTGGATCCTATAATAACTAATCTCACCCCCTCCAAGTTTATTTCCCTTCCCCTGATCCATCCTCCTTATCTTTCTAAGCAGAACACTAAATCTATGCAGAACACCTACTTTTTGAAAATCCATATGGGGCTCCAGCCACCCTTGGGATTATGTTCAAACTCCTTGGCTGGTATTCACTTTGGCCCCAACCTTAAGGCCCATGTCTTACCATACCCTACACACATCCTGCTGTCTCTCACTGACTGGGGGCCTTGCACAGCTCTGTGTTTTTGTTCAAGTGCCTAGAAGGTCCAGCATAAATGTCACCTCTTCTGGGGAGCCTTTCATGTCGTGTTGCTTTCCCTATCCTCAGGGTAGTGCCAATTATCTTCCTCTCTGGCTGCCATGACATTCCGGGTAGATCTTTCTCACAGTCTATATACCACATCACATCGCAACTATTTATTGACATTTCAGCTTCAATTATTAAAGAGATGTATCCAGCAGGTATTTATTCTCTTTGTGCCAAGAACTATCCTAGGTATGGCATAAGAATTCGCTTCAGCAAACACGTCTAAGTGCCCACTGTGAACAAGGGACCACCTTATCCAATACATTACAAAGACAAATGCAAGGATCACACAGTCTGATGGGGATGCAAGAAAATTAAGCAGTTGCCGCATACTGTGGTGAGGGTAATAGTAAGGTATGAGCTAGGTATGTGGAAGGCCTCCAAGGAAGCAGGCAGCTCTGCTGGAGGGAAAGGCAGCGAGGCCATCACAGGTGTGGCCCAAAGCAGGAGCAGAGGTCCACAGGCAGACTGTGTGGTGGGGGTAGGGGAGGAAGAAAGGTGTCTCAGGCACATGCATGTGGAATGAGAGTAGGGGGCCTTCCTGGGGCTGCAGAAAAATAAACAGAGCTGGAGCCTAGGGGGTGTTTGGGGAGAAAGGGACGTAGCTGGGGGAGACAGCAGAGCTGCAGCCACTGGAGCCATGTGACAGGCTGTGGTCTGGAGTGTCAGATGCCACCGGGATGTCAAGTGAGAAGGGGATCTTGAAGTGTCTGTGAGAGTTGGTGTTTAGATGATCATTCATGACCTTTTCCAGATTATGTTTATGAGAGTGGTGGAGGGGGACCAGACTGCAGGGGCTAAAGGGTAAATGGAAGGGGAGGAGATGTTGTGATTACAAAGTATAAGAAGGTTGGCTGTGAAGTAGGGATAGGGTGACAGCCTTTGGGGGATGAGGGGCTAAAGGACGGATTTATTTTTTTAAATGTTTGTTTATTTTGGGGGAGGGAGAGAGGGGAGGTGCAGAGACAGAGGGAGAGAGAATCCCAAGCAGGCTCCCGTGCTGTCAGTACAGAATTGGACACAGGGCTCGATCCCACAAACCATGAGATCATGACCTGAGCTGAAATCGAGTCAGACACTTAACCAACTGAGCCACCCAGGAGCCCCAAGATGGATTCATTATTGAGATGGGGCTGTCCTGATGAGGTAAGGGAGATAGTTTGGAGGAGAGGTGAGAGAAAGAGTGATGGGGGAGGTAGGAGCCAGACTCCAGTTAGAGCATGTAGAAGACATGGTTCCTCCCTCTAGAACCTCACAGCCAGTGGAAGGGTGGACATGAAGCCCTCATACCACAGCTCCACCACAGATATGCCAGAGGGAATGACTCATTCTGCTGGGGCAGGGGTTGTGAAGGGATTCACAAGCATGATGGGGAAACTATCCTGTAGGCGAGGAAACTGGAAACCATGGATTGGAGAAAGTGGGGATATTGAGCCTGGAAAAAAAAGCCAAGAGTAATGAGGCATAATGAATTTCTTCAAAGACATGAAGGTCTGTTCTGTGAACAAGGAATAAAGTAGACCTAGTTTATGTGGCCTTGGGGGAAAATGTAGAGCCAATGGTAGAGTCAGCAGGATACAAATTCCAGTGCCATATAAGGTAGAGATTTCAAGCACTGGATAGAAAGAGGCTACTGGGCACTGGAAGTGATTCTGTGATCACTGGAACTCCACCTGGCACGGAAGCTGTGGAAGGGATTCCAGCCAGGGCGTGTGGGTGGACCTCTGAGGCCCTTCCCTTCCTAGGTCTGGTACTGGGAGATCCCCCTGGTGTGCTGGGCTCTGGCAGCCAGACTGGCGGGCTCCTTTCTGGCCTAATGGGGAAAACTCCCATCAAGAAACAAGACAGTCACAGGAAGCAGTGACTTCTAAGCAAAAGGACCAGAATAATGTGGCAATTCCTCACTCGCTGCTCTGATGGACACCTCTGGCCAGACAGAAAACACTTCAGGAACAATTTGGATTTCCTTCTCAATTTCCTAGTTTGTCTGAGTTCCTGGGCAAGCACACAAATGGCGCCAGAAATCCCAGTGTGTAAATAAGATGGTGCTGATCTGCTGACCTCTTGACCTCTCAAAGGTCAGAAGTCAGTACCAGGTTTCTCTTCCAGGGCACATCATATCACTCCTCAACCTTCTGGTCAGGAAAGCCTGTGCGCGTTTCCCAGTCATCAACCTGCCGGCTGGCTTGGGGCTGTCAGCAATTCCACCAGCTCCGATTTGCCCACAGGATGTATATTTTAGTTGTCATAAAGCCGCTGATGTTCTATGAAGCTTCTCTGATTAGTTGGGCCCATTCTGGTCTCTCTCTGCAGATGACTACTGCAGTACTGTACCATACAGTCTGCCCAACAGTCACAGTTCGAACCTCTTCAGAGTCTCTACTGCCCCTCTCTCATAGACCTGGCTAAGTTCTACCCTAATTATGACAGTTAGTCAGGGGTGGAAGACAACAGATTGGAAATCTCAGTCAGTGTTTGGGGGCTTTCCAGATGGAAGTGAGGCACAGCTGGGGAGGTTCCCCCTCCAGGAAAAACTAAGCTAGGTTAGGGGACAGACTAGATCAAAGCAGCATGAAGCAGTGTCCTTGAGGATGGGGGAAGAGTCTTATTTGCCATTGTTTGACACAAAAGCTGAAGAAGCAATGCTGACTGACCACTTTTCCTGCTTCCAGCTCTGCAAAAGTCAGCTTCAGACACGTGTGCTAGAAGACCCAACAAACATGCTGCCCAGCCCTGTGCTTGCCTGGCTCAGTAAGTGTTGTGAACAGATGCAAGCAGGAATGACTGAAAGCCAGAGAACAGTCCCTCCACAGGAGTGTCCCCGCTCTACACATCAGTATGACATCAGCTCCCCTTGGAGCCACACATTCCTCTTAGACCACAACAGCAAAGTATCTCTGTGTCGCCTTAGTTCAGGCCATTCCCTTGAACCTCAAGGATTGAGTGAACACAAACGAGGCCACCAGCAGGAGGACCTTCCCAGTTAGGTGGGGAGAGTAGGCAGCAGAGGGTCAGTTGTCAACAACCTCAGGTTTTGGAGTCACATGGGTTTGGAGCGAGTCCAAACTCTTGTTAATTTCTAGCTGGGTGATTTTGGACAAGTTATTTAACCTCTTTGAGCCTCAGTTTCTCTATCTCTAAAGGTAGCTGTGATAATTAAATGTAAAGCACCCAGCACAGAGTAGGTGCTCTGTAAAAGTGAGTTGCTAGCTCTTTTCTGGGAAGGATGCCATGACTTTTAAATCTAACCAAATGTCCCAAGCACTCTGATCACTGTAATCCCCTTACCTGCCTTGAATGACACTGCAGGCAGGGCCATTAACTAGGCACACATCAAATCTACACAATTCAACAGTAATTATTTGAGCACCTTTCTTTTTTTCCCACGTTGATTATAAACTCTTTCAGAGCAAAGTCTATTTCTGACTTACCACTATGTTCAATAAATGTTTAATTAAGATTAAAATCTTGAAACTTTTTTGTAGTCCAGATGCCATATGCTTAGGGGTTTTCCTTTGTTTGTATCTATCATTTATAAAACCACCAGGGGAAGCTTAGAGCCAAAGAGCCTCAGCTATTCCCTTGGGGGCGGAGTGCATGAGGTGGACTCCTAGTTTACGAAAAACCCTGGAGGGGGTGCCCAGCTCTGCTGAATGATGGGGCAACAGGACCACCATTAAAGAAGGATTAAAGAAGTGGGTGCCTGGGCTCCTCAGTCGTTAAGCATCCGACTTCAGTTCAGGTCATGATCTCATGGTGTGTGGGTTCAAGCCCCACATCTGGCTCTGTGATGACAGCTGTGATGACAATAGCCTGGAGCCTACTTCTGATTCTGTGTCTCCCTCTCTCTCTGCCCCTCCCCTTGCCCTCATCCCCCGACCCTCTGTCTCTTTCTCTCTCTCAAAAATAAACATTAAAAAAATTAAAAAGGAGGATTAAAGAAGGAAGAATCAAGAAGTGCCAGAAAACTGACCCCGATCCTAGAGAATTTTCCCATCACAAAAAAGAAATGATAATTAATTACATGATACGATAAATAACCCTATGGTGCATATTCCAATATATGTATCAAATCAACAGGGGCGCCTGGGTGGCTCAATTGGTTAACCATCCGACTTCGGCTCAGGTCATGATCTCACAGTTCGTAGGTTCAAGCCCCACATCAGGTTCTGTGCTGACAGCTAGCTCAGAGCCTGGAGACTGTCTTCGGATTCTGTGTCTTCTTCTCTCTCTGACCCTCCCCTGTTCATGCTGTCTCTATCTCTCTCTTAAAAATAAATAAAAGACATTTAAAAAATTAAACAAACAAATCAATAGGTTGTGCACCCTAAATTGACACAATATTATGTGTCAGTTATATCTCAATAAAAATAAAAAATAAAAAACAAAGAAGGTGCTTCTCTCACTGCCGGTAGCAAGGGAGTTTTGAAAATGGGAGTTGATGGCTGGTTCCTCCGGAGCCCCCCTTCTGGTGAGGCAGGGTGGGACACTAACCCTGCCCTAGAACAGGGTGGACAGAGAAGACAGGAGTATGCCAAGTAGGATAGTTTCCAAAAGACCTTCCTCCCATTTATCTTCCTTGCTGACCATATCAAGAAGGTGTCTAAAGTATGCTAAACTGTCTTTCTTGTAAAATAACATAAATAGAGAGTATCCAAGTTAGAGGGTGGGTTCTGAAGTTAGACCACCTCAGTTCAGAGCTTGGCTCCACCATTTACCAGAGGTGTGATCCTGGACAAGCTCCCTAACCTTTCTGTGTCTCAGTTTCCTCATCTGTAAACCGTGCATTCAACACATGTTTATTGAAAATCCACATCACACTCAGCATTGTTCTGGGTGCTTAACAGGTAGCAGTGAACAGAAGAGTTAAAGTCCCTCCCTCGGAACTTCTATTTTAGTGGGACAGAACAATAATTGTTATCTACTTAACAGGACTATTGTAGTAAATGACTTAATGTATGTGCATTGCTTTGTGGTCTAGAGGAGCCTAACTTAGTCCAGCACTGAATTCACCAAAGGGAGAAGAGTGAGATGTTTTCTTACTTGTTTCTTTCTTTCTTTAGTGGACTGTTGTTTTTCTTTTTTTTAAAACACAAGGAACTATTTCTGGGAAAGAATTGGCTGCTTAACTCATTATAAAACAATTCATTATTTTTTCTAATCACAAAAGAGATGCCTGTGCATAAACAATAAAACGTTACAGAAATGAATGGCTTGGAAAGCAAACATCCCTGGCAATTGCATCCTTTAACTGTAGTCACTGTTAACAGCTTGCTGTAGAAGCATCCAGATACTTTTTTCTTTATAGACCTTATCTTGGTGAAATCATTTGTTTTTCAGAATTTTTACCAGTTATCTAACTTATTAAAAAACAATCTGGTTAAGCCTAATAAAATGAATATGGCAGAATAAGAAGAAACTGTGTGTGTGTGTGTGTGTGTGTGTGTGTGTGTGAATGAACACAACACAGAGAAAGAGACAAAGAGAGAATGAGACTAACATATTGTGCTATGGGATTGTTTGGAATTGCTATATCCCCTCTGGGATGGGGGGAAGAGATTTGGACTTGGGGGCCCCAGGCTTATCCATCCTTTCTTTCCTTTGAGAAATGCTCGGTTTCCTTAGTAGTGGCTCAGAAAAATCTTTCCTGATACGACACATTGGTGTCCCATTTCCTTTCTGGATAATCAAGTGTAGGAATGGAGAGTGCCTGAAATACCCATAGGTAGTACTTTTTAGAAAATGTTTATTTACTATTTTTGAGAGAGACAGACAGACAGACAGACAGACAAAGCATGAGCAGGGGGGCAGTCAGAGACACACACACACACACACACACACACACACACACACACACACACACACACACAGAATCCCAAGCAGGCTCCAGGCTCTGTGCTCTCAGTAGGACTCAAACTCACAAACCACAGGATCATGACCTGAAGTCAGACGCTTAACTGGCTGAGTCACCCATGCACCCCCCTCCCCCCCACAGGTAGTACTTTTGAGGGCTTGGGGTTTCTGATGGTGTCCTGCCCTAATACTGTTTTCCAGGACTCTGTTTTTCATTTTCAGAAGTCTTTTTTTTTTTTTGGTTGTTGTTCTTCTTCAAATTTGCTTGGGTTTTTTTCCCCCCTAAGTGTTGAGTACTTTCCTTATTACTTCATTCTTGTGAAAATTATCTCTTTAATACATTTAAGTAGAGTTGCTTTATAATCCTTCTGAGGATAACTCCTTTTTCGGGGGTTCTAAGTCTTCTATTAGCTGTATATCTGATTTTCAGCTGTGGATTCTTTCCATGTGGATTATTGTGAATCATGAATTTATCTTCACTGGGGGGAGCTGTTTTCCCTTCAAGGAATTCCACACAGCATGGCTTGTGGGAATGTCCCTACAGAGAAGTTTTACTTTTCCTTCTTTTAATTAAAACATGTTTTTAAATTTATTTATTTTTGAGAGAGAGAGAAAGAGAGAGAAGGGCAAAGAAAGACAGGGAGAGAGAGAGAATCTTAAGCAGGCTCTGTGCCCTCAGGGCCAAGCCTGACATGGGGCTCAAACTCACAAACTGTGAGATCATGACCTGAGCCAAAACCAAGAGTCGGATGCTCAGGGTGCCCCACTTTTCCTTCTGCCAGCTTCCCAGCTGTATCCCTAACACGGGAAAATATTTTGTACTCTTCTCTTAACCCTGCGTATGTCATAAATGTGGACTCTAAATCCACATGTGGTAGAGGCTGAGGGTTTCGGCTTCTTCCGAACATTCTTTCCCTGCACAAGTGCCTTGTCGTTTGCTGGGCTTGCTGAGCATAGCCTGTTTCTTCTTCACACAGAGTGTCAGCCATGGAAGGCTCCCAGTCTTCTGCAGGACTGTCAGTGCCAACAGCCTGCCTGGTACAGGTCTCAGCACTTGACCCTGCTGTGTGGTGTGGACCCATCTCTGAGCCTGAATGATGAGAAGCAAAGGGCCATGCAAATGGAAGGACATTCACGACTGGGGAAAGAAGCATGAAGGCTCTGCATGCAGCTTTAACAAAATGCCATGTGGAAGGAAGAGCAAGGCAAGTGTGAGCGGAGGTGAGATGGTGGCAGATGAAGCCATCAAAGGCTTCCTTCTAGCTCCAGGAGCACAGTCCAGGGGAACTAGATGTCAGATATCAACAGGGGTTGATATTGGGGCAGTTTAGTAATTTTTTATTCTTGGGAAAATTTCTGTTTCTCATTTTTGTATTAAGAAATGTCACACAAAGAGATGTTCAATTATGCAAGGGGATTATGCTCCCCAATGAACCATGTCTCCTGGTATTTTTGTCCTGTTATTCTCGTCCCTTGGAATCTGGTATGGATCTACGATTTGCTTTAAGTAGTGGAATATGATAGAAATTTTATTGTGCCAGTCCCACTATGGTGTGGCCTCAGGTATCAAGTGTAGGATAGTGTGTGTGTGTGTGAGAGGAAGGGACAGAGAGAGAGACTGAAAGAGAGAACCAGAGACAGAAAGTCAAAAACAACATTTTCTTAAATTAAAAAGCACATAATTTTTTTTTAAGTCAAAGGGTGCCTGTGTGACTCAGTCGGTTAAGCATCCGACTTTGGCTCAGGTAAGGATCTCTACCATGAGTTCGATCCCCGCATTGGGCTCTGTGCTGACAGCTCAGAACCTGGAGTCTGCTTCGGATTCTGTGTCTGCCTCTCTCTCTGCCCCTCTCCCACTCACACTCTGTCTCTTTCTCAAAAGTAAATAAACACTAAAGAAAAGGTTTGCTGTTATTGTTTTTTTAAACTCTCGTTTGCCACCTTCTTTATTGCTCCTCTCAGCAGCTTAGAAACCTCTAGTTTAGAGTTGGGAGTTACAGGAGGAGCCGACATATTGGAGGAATAGGGGGTTCTGTACTTCCTGCATCTCTCAAACAAGGAAGGACTGAGGCCAAAGGACTTTGAATTCCAAGAGTCTGGGAGGAAAAGAGACTGAGTCTACCAGAGAGAAACTAGGACAACTTAACGGCCCATAGGTGCGTAATTGCAAACTGGGGGAGATAAAACGAACCATGTAGGCGCAGAGGGGAGGGATCCCCTTCTGTGGAGACACAAAGGGAAGAGAAGGAAACCTGGCTGGGGAAACCTAGGACTGTATCTGGACAAGAGAATAACCTTGGATGGGACAGAGAGGGATCCCATCTCTAGCTGCAGGGCTTTCTGTGGACTGGGGCCGGCTTCCCTGTTCCCACACCTGGGGAGAAGGGGAGCCACCTCCAGGGATAGGTCAGGGGCACAGTGCACAGCAGGAGAAACAGGTCTCCTCCCCTGAAGTTCTGCAGCACAGGGAAGAACCACCTGGGACTACATATCAGGGGGCATAGGGAAGTGCTTCCCCAGTGCTGGGGCGCCAGAGTTTAAATCCCAGCTAAGTGGCAGGGCATGAGAGTAGGTGGACCGAAAAAGACTGTGCAGCCTGTGCCCGTGGCACAGTGAAGATGCCTGAATGGAATCCACAAGTCAGTGGAGAAGAGACTGGGGGGTCGCCATTTTTCTCCCCACCACCACCAAGGCGGGGCCTCAGGGATCAGTCCACGGGCCCACAGTAGGGACGGGACCATCTACACCAAACCATGCCCCTCTGCACCCGGGGACTGTGTATCTACTGGAGCAGGACAGACACTGAGGAACCAGATGGCCCCCTCCTCCAGACCAGTGCTGCAGTGCTGCCTGGATTAATTCTAAGACAATTCCTGTTATTTAGATATATTCTCCCTTTTCTCCTCCTTATCTCTTTCTCCTCTAGGCTGGTTACTCTGGTTATTGGTTTGCTTAAACAGACATATCTAATCCATTCTCTTGATACATGTTCTACAACTCCTCCTTTCTTTTCCTTTCTCTCTCTCTCTCTCTCTCTCTCTCTCTCTCTGGAATAACCAAGCCATACAGTTTCTCTGCCTGGGTAACTTTATCTTCGTTTCTTTTTCCTTGCCTCCTTACTAATTCCCCCCCCCTCTCGATTAAGCCTTTTAGTCTCTCTGCCTGGTTAACGTTTACATTTTCTTTTTTCCTGCCTCTGTCATTTCTCTCTTTGTATATGCTCTTCCATAAGCACCGCCTCCACCTTGTTCTTTACTTGTAGCTGGTGTTTCTGGCTTTTTGCTTTTGGAGATTTTTGGGGTTTCTTTGTTTTTGTTTGTGTGCTTGCATGTTTTTGTTTCCTGTTTGTTTGTTTTCTTTTCCAGGACTATGTCAAGGAACAAATCAAAGCACACCTGGTAGAGAGTACAAAACATCACTATGAGTAGAGAAATAAAGTAACTGAAGTTCACAACAATGGGGAGAAGGTAACACTCACCAAAAAACACCTCCTAAATGGCCAGGCCCTGAACAGTGTATGACCCCCCCTTTAATATAGCAGTGCTTGCAGGTGCAGAGCACATAACAAGCTTTTAAAATGCATAAGGGACAGAAAACTAGCCATAATGATGAAATGGAAGAATTCTCCTCAAAAGAAATTCCAGGAAGAAGTGACAGTTAAAGAACTGATCAAAATAGATATAAGCAGTAGAACTGAGCAACAATTTACAATAATAGTAATAAAATTAATCACTAGGCTTGAAAAAAGCATAGAAGATAGCAGAGACTCCATTGCTGCAGAAATCAAGGATCTTAAAAATAGTCAGGATGAATTTTAAAAATGCTATAATGAGGTGCAAAATAAATGGAGGTGGCCACAGTTGAAGAAGCAGAGGGGAGAATAGGTGAATTAGAAGATAAAACTATGGAAAAAGAGGAAGCTGAGAAAAAGAGAGAGAAAAAAAATCCAGGAGTATGAAGGGAGAATTAGAGACCTAAGTGATGCAATCAAACAGAACAATATCCATATCATAGTAATTCCAGAAGAAGAAGAAGAAGAGAGAACAAGGGGCTGAAGGTTTACATGAACAAATCATAGCTGAGAACTTCCCCAATCTGGGGAAGGAAACAGACATTGAAATCTAAGAGGCAAAGAGAACTCCCCTCAGATGTAAATTGAATTGATCTTCTGCACAACATATCATAGTGAACTGGCAAAATACAAGGATAAAGAAAGAATTCTGAAAGCAGCTAGGGATAAATGGGCCTTAACATACAAAGGTAGACACATAAGGGTAGTAGCAGATCTATCTACTGAAACTTGGCCAACCAGAAAGGAATGGCAGGAAATCTTCAAGTGATGAAGAGGAAAAATAGGCAGCCAAGAATCCTTTATCCAGCAAGCCTGTCATTCAGAATAGAAGGAGGGATAAAAGTTTTCCCAAACAAACAGTAACTGATGGAATTCATCACCACTAAACCAGCCCTACAAGAGATCCTAAGGGAGATGCTATGAGGGAAATGTTGCAAGGAGCACAAAGTACCAGAGATATCACTACAAGCATGAAACCTACAGCTAACACAATGACTCTAACCCCATATTTTTTTTATAATAACACTGAATGTAAATAGACTAAATGCTCCAATCAAAAAACACAGGGTATCAGAAGGGATTAAAAAAAAAACAAAACCCATCTATTTTCTGTCCACAAGAGACTCATTTTAGACCTGAGGACACTTTCAGATTGAAAGTGAGGGGATAGAGAACTATTTATCATGCTACTGGAAGTCAAAAGAAAGCTGGAGTATCCATACTTATATCAGACAAAGTAGACTTTAAAGTAAAGGCTGTAACAAGAAATGAAGAAGTGTAATTTATAATAATTACAGGATCCATCCATCAGGAAGAGCTAACAATTACAAATGTCTATGCACCGAATTCAGGAACACTCAAATACATAAAACAATTAATCACAAACATAAACAATCTTATAGATAAGAATATGCTAATTGCAAGGGACTTTAATACTCCACTTACAGCAATAGACAGATCATCTAGACAAGAGGATCAGTAAAGAAACAATGGCCCTGAATGATACATTGGACCAGATGGACTTGAAATATATATTTAGAACTCTACATCCCAAAGCAGCGGAATATATTTTCTTCTCAAGTGCACATGGTACAATTTCCAAGATATCACATACTGGGTCACAAAACAAGCTTCAATAAATATAAAAGAATTGAGATCATACTATGCACACTTTCAGATCACAATGCTATGAAACTTGAAATCAACCACAGGAAAAAGTCTGGAAAACCTGCAAAAGATTGGAGATTAAAGAACTTCCTAGTAAAGAATGAATGGGTCAACCAGGAAATTAGAGAAGGAATTAAAAAATATATGGAAACAAATGAAAATGAAAATACAACAATCCAAACCCTTTGGGATGCAGCAAAGGCAGTCCTAAGAGGAAAATACATTGCAATCCAGGCCTATCTCAAGAAACAAGAAAAATCCCAAATACAAAATCTAACAGCACACCTAAAGGAAATAGAAGCAGAACAGCAAAGGCACCCCAAACCCAGCAGAAGAGAAATAATAAAGATTAGAGCAGAAATAAACAATATAGAATCCAAAAAAAAAAAAAAAAGAACAGATCAGTGAAACCAAGAGTTGGTTTTTGAAAAAATAAACAAAATTGATAAACTTCTAGCTGGGCTTCTTAAAAATAAAAGAGAGAGGACCCAAATAGATAAAATCACAAATAGAGTTGGGATCTACAGAGAAAGGGGGTGGTTTCCCTCTCAAGCCTGTCAAAAGGCTGACGCTGCTGCTGACATCAAACTCTGTCCAAGCATCAGATGGGACCAGGGCTACAGGTGCAAAGTTACACCACACCATTCCCATCCATTCTACTGTAAGTAACCACACATGTAAGTGGAAACCACTGGGGCAAACATGTCACTCAGGTGCAGTGCTCTGGGTCTCACCGTGTTGCAGAGAGAGCATGAGGATGGAATGACTCGTGTTCCCTACGGGAACAGCAGGCTAGGTCTCAGCTTTGAGCAGCACACAGGCAGGTATTTACTGCTGTGCTCCACAAACTTACATGGAGATTCCTTCTGCTCTACAGGGTCCTCCCTAGTGGCCAAACTCCTGGATAGTAACCAAGGCACAGTGACTTTTTTTAAGGCCAAAAACCCCCTTAAGATACACCCGCATCAGGGGATGGGGCAAGGAGGTGGGGCTTTTCATTAGCAGGATGTTTGGAAAAAGACAAGGAAATTGAAGGCAGGAGTCACCATTTCCCAAAGTTTTCTTTCTTAAAATACACTGTGTTTGGCTTCAGGGCTGCTGACTCATCCCCCATCTGGGCATTCCATCTTGGGGCTACTATGTTCCCCAGAGTGCTTGGGGAGACCAGCTCATTTCCCACCTACAGTATCCACAGAAACATCTGCTTTAGCTTATTAGAGAGTCAAAACAAGCAACTGTCAACTCATCACCATCTCCACTTGAGGACACATTCCTTTTGGCTGACGCATGCCTCTCCCCATCCCCCCACCCCGACTGCCTGCATGTCTGAGGCTGTGGGCTGATTCTGACGATAAATGGAAGAGCCTCTTACATCCTCGTTTATCTAACCTTCTCACACGCATAGCAGGACTTCTCTGGGGAATTGAGGAATGATTTATGACTCATCAGATAAGCAGTGGGTCCTGGAAACAGGAAGCAGAAACCGGGTTCTCCAAGCCCCTACCAAACCATTCTCTTCCTCCACAGGTAACTTTGCACTGTGGAAAGCAGTCTGGCTTTGGAGCCAGCAGACCCAGGTTCAGCCTGCAGTCCTGCCCAACACTGTGGGGCCTGAGACGGGTTCCTTAGCCTTTCAGGGTCTCAGTGTTTTCTTCCATAAAATGGGAACAGCATTACCTATCTCACCAGCCAGGCAGGGATCTTATGTGGTATACAAATGGAACATGGGGTAGGAAGCATCTTAAAGAGTCTCTGATGCTTAAATTTCCTCCTATAATTGCACCACCCATAACCTACACTTGAACCTTTTCTGTGAAAGGGAACTCATTCCCACAGACAACCTAGTGCACTGTGGGATAGTTCAGATTTATTTTGAGCTGAAAACTGCCTCCTTTGGCATTCTACCAATTGGTTCCTCTCCATGTGCGTATACAGAAACAAGTAGAACCCTTTCCTAGAAAAATGGCTTTCAGCTATCTGGAAGGTATACCGCACCCTGATATGGACAGCAGCCCCTAAGTCCCCTCCCCACTAGGCTAAGCCTTTCACACAGTCATGGTTACTATTCTCCAAAGACACTTCAGGTAATTTATGACTCTTAAGTATCTTGTCTGGAACTGAATCTGGTATTCAGGATGGTCTGAAAGGGGGAGAATGAACTGGGACATTCATCTCTCTTGTTCTAGACGCTATGCCTCTATTAGTACAGCTGACACCGAGCTGCTTTGGTGGTTATATCTCAATAGCAGCACTTCCTCTATAATCTCAGCTGTGAGCACCTAACTTTCTGATTACCACCTCCTTTTTGGACATCTCATTTTACCTTTACCGATGTCAATAATTCTTAAGCCACATGAGGACTTACCATCCCTTGTTCTTGTCACTGTCCCCTATCTGCCCCCGCCATGTCCTCATGTCCCTTCTTAGTCAGCATAGACCTCAGGACACATCATTATAATAATCCCCTTAAATACACCACAGTTCTCTTTTTCTGTCTTGCCTATCAAAATCCCAAGTCTGATTAAAGCCTACTTTCTGCCTCTTCCTGTCCTGCATCCAGACAGTTGAAACTGGCCAGAGAAGAAACACAGTAATAGGTTAAATTCATGACTGGTGATCTGCAGGGGCCAGCAAGCATCCTCACATGCCCTAGTTTGGACATTTCAGGTTATACCTCCTTTAGCTTTAAACCTTCACCACCTCTGTTCCATCCTCACTCTGTGGACGACCTTGCCTTCAGTAAGTAGGCCTTCCCATCCCTCAAATCCACCCACCTTCCCGCCTCTATGCTCAGCGGTCTGTCTTCTCTCTGTCCCTGTGGATGGGCCTCTGTGCAGCCATCGAAGGCTAAGCCCTCCAGGTGTGCACCAGACCCTTGCCCTCTTGCTTACTCGGGAACTTTGGCCCCCCGACCCCACACTCCGTTACTAATTTCCTCTTTTCTATAGG
Organism: Hyaena hyaena; assembly: GCF_003009895.1. Classification (NCBI taxonomy): domain Eukaryota; kingdom Metazoa; phylum Chordata; class Mammalia; order Carnivora; family Hyaenidae; genus Hyaena; species Hyaena hyaena. Next base: position 105,128 of record NW_024081114.1, read on the forward strand.
ATCATTCCCATCCCATCCATTATTTTATTTCATCTTAAAAAACAAAAAACCACAACAACAATAAAATGCTTGCTTCTTATCCCTAGATAGGGAAACCACATGAGGAGACTTCAAAGCTCAGGAACCTACTCAATGATGTCACAGATCTAGAAGTGATGGGTCCAATCCAGTTTTCCTGCCCCCAAAGCTGCAGAAGCCAGAGCAGCTATCTTCCGCAACTGACAGCTTTGCTCTGAGTGGCTGAGCACAGGCAACGGAGTCCTTGGCCCCAGATGACCAGTCTAGCTCTGCTGTGACCTGGGCACTCCTGGGACAGCAACAAAGGCTAGAGGTTCTCAACTGACTGGGGCACCTGCTAGGTCTGCAGAGGTCTGCTCAGCTGCTGAAACTATCTTGACTGACTTGCCCATCAGACTAAATGTGGGTAGGTGGAGAGGGTGTTTCCAGAACTCCATCCCAGGACCATGCCAGCCACAGCACGGTGTTTGGGGGGCCGTGATGGCAGACAGATGCGGCAGGTGAGGGGGGCTGAAGCCACCAGTATCACACACACTAGTGCACAGATGACACCTCATAAATCCTGCAGGCCCACAGCCTGTGTGGTGGCTCATTAACGCTGCCCAGTCTTCATGTACAGGTAGAAAATGACGGCTGATGTGGCAAGCTGCCTTCCCAAGCCAGTCTGTCAGAAGGGCACACTTCTTCTCTCCACTGCTCACTACATCCCCGTTCATGCCAAGAGCTCAGAACAGCTCAGCCAAGGGGGTTTTCTTCCTGGGACATCGGGCACTTAGCTACCTCCAATCACAGGCCCTCAGTCATCAGCCCTTTTCTCTTTCCTCTCTGTTCTCAAAAAGTCTCCTGCAGAACAAACCCACTGGCTTTGAGTCTTCCAGATACACAGGGTCAAGCTGCAATTTTCAGATCACTCAGAAAAGAATGTGTCTCCTGCATCTTGTCTGCATGTCTGAATAGTCAGGTACAGTGTTGGCCTGACTCAGACCATCTCCCAAGAGTCCTCTTTCAAAAGGAACAGGATGACCCACTTACTTGTCTGTTACAGCCTGCATGAACTCATCCAGCAGGTCGTCGTACGCCTTCCCTCGCACGCGTTGGTGTTTCAGCCCAATGTACAGAGGGTCTCTGAGCAGCTCCTGGAACAGACAGCATCCGTTTGTTCAACTGTCCTGGTTTAGTGGGAAGGACCAGAGAGAAGGAGAGGAGGGAGCTGAGCGCTAGCTGTCCAACCCGCCTCACCAAGTGTCATCTCTAGAAAGGTCTGGAGGCTAAGCCAGTGACTGAGGTGGGAACCCTAGGTGGTTCCAATGTTAGGAGACAAGGATGCTTTGACACAGACAATCCTCTCTCAGATGTGGCAGTCTTCCAACCCTTGGCTGCAGGTGCTCTGGGTTTGTTTGTTTGTTTGTTTATTTAAAGAATGTTTATTTTGAGAGAGAGGGAGAAGATGAATGGGGGAGGGTCAGGGAGAGAGGGAGAGAGAAAGAATCCCAAACAGGCTCTGTGCTGTAAGTGCAGAGCTGGACGTGGGGCTCAAACTAATGAACCATTAGATCACAACCTGAGCTGAAATCAAGAGTCAGACGCTTAACCAACTAAACCACCCAGGCCCCCTGCTCTGGGTTTATTTCAAGGTTCCCCAACAGTGGCATTATTGACACTTCAGCTTGGAATTCTTTGATAAGAGGGCTAACATGCACATTGTAGAATGTTTAGCAGCATCTCTGGCCTCTATCCATTAGAAGTCAGTAGCACCCCCAGTCATGACAATAAAAAATGTCTCTAAACACTGCCAAATGTCTATTTGGAGCTCTATACAACTTCTGGATTGAGGTATTTCGTCTTGTTAGAAAACATTTTATTCATTCAAAGAGATCTCACTGAATACCTACTATGTGGCTGGCACTGTGCTAGTCCCTGATAAGGATAGAATGATACAACCACACATTTCAGCTCAAGAAAGATGCCCCCCTGAATACCCGCCTGTGTTAGGGGATCCCCCACTCCACTTCCTGCAGCTCTGTCACACACTCTGGTTATTTTCTGTGTCTGCCACCTGCCAACTTCCCACCTCTTCTCTACCCCCTCACACACACCCCCTACATAATCAGCTGCACGTTTACCGATGGTCTGTTACTGCTGACCTTGGGCCCTGCTGGGGTCCATAAGTGAGTAATGAGTGGTTGTTGCCTTCAAAGCACTCACCTTCTACTGTAGGGGGCTCATGAGTAAGCAAACTCTACTACAGTGAAGAGCGACACTATTCTGGCACAAAGACTGGCACATGGAAGCACAGAGAAGGAATAAAGTAATTCCCGCTGGGGGATGGGTGGTGATGGTCATGGGGCAATTAAAAGAAGTCAGGCATTAAAAGAAGCAGAAGGGTGCCTGGGTGGCTCAGTGGGTTGAGCCTCTGACTTTGGCTCAGGTCATGATCTTATGGTTTGTGGGTTTGAGCCCCACATGTGGCTTGCTGCAGTCAGTTCAGGGCCTGCTTCATATCCTCCGTCCTCTCTCTCTCTGCCCCTCTCCCACTCGCATGCTTGTGGGTGCGCTCTCTCTCTCAAAAAAAAAAAAAAAAAAAAAAAAAGATGGGTGGATTTGAACAAGTTGGCTGGGCCAGTACAGGGAAAGGCTGGGGGCTGGAGGCAGAAGGAGGGAAAAAGTATCTGATGTAATTAGGAAACAGGAAGTGATTCTGCATGTGAGGGTCTCCAGGAGCTTTGTGTATCACCAAAACTATGAGCTCCTTGACAATAAGCATTATGTTACGCTCATCTCTGCACTGCAGGATGCAGAGGTAAGGACCCCACAGCCCTGCCCTTGGGAGGTGGGAGGTAGCTTCAAGTCTGATCCCCATCACAGACTAGCTGTGACCTCAGGCAAGTCACAGGATCCCTCAGACCTGTCTTCCCATTTGTCAAAGAGGATGAGGTGCCAGCTGCAAAGGGTGCTTGTGATGATTAAAAGAAATAACGTCTGTGAGAGAGCTTTGTGAATTTTAACATACGCCATAAAGTGATGGCAGCAGCTTTAACTTTCATGACACATTCTATGTGCCACATACTACTGAACAAAGGAACATCCTAAGTATGTGATTCTCCCCTTAGAGGGGGACAGCCATGGAGGTGTGTGGCTTGGAACTCCCTTAAGAGAATCTGCTGAGGGAGAGGAGTTGAGCAGACAGCCTTCAGCTGCCATGCCTCCTCTGGGCTGCTCCCAGCCATGGCCATGCATGGCAGATGCCCGGTCAATTCTCTGTGCAGGCACCCTGGGATCGGGCTTTCCATCAACCTGCCTGAGGATTTCCCAGGACCACACAGAAGGCTGAGCTCTTAATTAATTAAGAGAGACAGAGTGCAACTGGAGGAGGGGCAGAGAGAGAGGGAAACACAGAATCCCAAAGCAGGCTCCAGGCTCCAAGCTGTCAGCACAGGCCTGACGTGGGGCTTGAACCCACAAATTGTGAGATCATGACCTAAGCCAAAGTCAGACACTTAAGTGACTGAGCCAACCAGGTGCCCCCAGGCTGGGCTCTTCTGACTGAGGTCTCCCTCTCCTTCCTCCTCTCCTTTCATGGGGGCCAGAACTGGACTGTAGCCTGAAGGCCCCACCCACTTGCCAAATACTCCTGCTCCCCCCTTTATTCTTCCTGGGTGTCTCCCAACAAACCTCTCACACCTCTGTTTCCTGGCGGACCCATGCAGACACAAAGGTAGATGTTATTACATCCCCCATTAGGCAAATGAGCAAACAGGACACAGAGAAGTTAAATAAGCTGCCCAGATCTCGGGCTAGTAAGCAGAAGAGTCAGGACTCAAACAGGTTGCCTGGCCCCAGAGCCCACGGCCTTCCCCATAGAGCCATACAGCTTGGGTGGCTTTTATGCACATCCACCAGAATGGACTTATTCTTTGTAAAAGACACTGTTCTAGATCCATACTATCTCGATGGTGCTACAGAGGTGGTTATGCAAACTGTAGGGGACAGAAAAGACGAGGCATATCTACCTTCCTAAACTCTCATCCCCAATCCCGAGCGCACACAATCTGAGGTAGGTGTAGAGCTCTCTGCAAGGCACCATGGTCTACATTTAGCAAAATGGTCAATGCTACCCTTCACTTCTCACTCTCTTCACCCCAGATTATACCTCTCTAACACAGTTTAGGATTCTGCCCTGGCAGGCATGTGTGTTTTTGAGACAAAAGGATCATGGTGGCATTTAGGTGCCCACCCTTCACATGCCACCTTTAAGGTGACCCTTGACAAGTCACTCGGGCAGCAAACATGCAGCCAAGGGCACACCATCAGGTAAATGCTGTGATGAATTGATGGAAGGCTAGACAGTCATTAAAATTAGTGGTTTTTAAGACTGTGCAGCCACCTGGACAAATGTGATAATTTAAAGTGAAAAGGGAAGGATACAAATGGCACAGATATAATTTCAGCTCTCTCTCTCTCTCTCTCTGTCTCTCTCTGTCTCTCTGTCTCTCTGTCTCTGTCTCTGTCTCTCTCTCTCTCTCACACACACACACACACACACACACACACACACACACACACACACACACACAAAACCAGGAAGGACAGACACAGATAGAAACAGTGTAGCTCTCGGCAGCTACAGAAAAGACACATATTTTTAGTTCTTATAGAGACTTAAAGGGTCCAGCAGAGATATAATTTGTAAAGTTGCCAAAGTGACAGATTTGAATCACTGGTACAATCAGGCAGTGAGAAGCAAGCTTCTCAGTGGTGTGTGTGAGGTTTGTGGGGCAAGCCAAATTCTCCAGTGGTACTGAAGTATTTGAGGATTTTCCAAAACTTTCTCAGTATATCTGTGTTAAGAATCAAAGGTCAACAGAGGAGAGAGAGGCAAGATGGCTGAGAAGTAGGGAGCTCCGTACATTTCACTTGCCCCCATCTCTTGAACGGAGAAGGCCTGAAGCCATAGGAACCCTTAGAGAATCCAGGAGTGTGGGAGGAAAAGGAGACGGTCCACTGAGAAAACCTTAGAGCGTGAGTGCGAACTGGGGAAGATAAAAACGGGTCAGATCCAGAGACACGGAGGTAGGGGAGGGAGCCTCCTTTGCGGGGAACCAAGGTGAGTCTAGGGGAAAAAAGAAAGAGGGGTCAAAACTGCTCAAGACACTGTCCCTGTCACTGGAGAAGAGAAAAACCTCAGCTTGGGACACAGAGGGATCCGGTTTCCTGCTGTCCAGCTGACCCTAGGCAGGACGTACTTGTCCCAGGCAACCCTGGGAGAAACTGCTTCTCGCTCGCCAGCTCGACCTGGAGGGGACTCAGCGCCTAAAGCCGCGCCTTTGTGCTTCTGGCTCGGCTAGACCCTGGGGGGAGGTGAGAGGCTTCAAACTGCTGTGAGGGACTCAGGAGATATCAATGGGGTGCGAAGACGAAGATCTGGAAACGAGGCCTGGCTTGGGATATAGAGCATGGCCCACCTTAGCTATACCCCCCAGCACAGGAAGATCAGATCCAAAAGAGTGAGTTACAACACTTGGTTCGAGAAGGGACTGGGGTGCCGCCACTTTTCTCCCACAACCAACAAGGCAGGACTCCCGTGGGACGCACTAGACCAAACCAGGCCCATCCCCACTAGAGAGCTCCCCTCTTTTTTTTTTTTTTTCCTACCAGAGCTGGGGCAAGACCAACATGGATGCACTGCCCTGATTAATTCTGGTCACTGGCTTGTTTAAACAGTCACATTTAATCCATTCTCTAGATGTATATTCTACACCTCCACAGCTACCTTTCTCTCTCTCTCTCTCCCTCTCTCTCTCTCTGGACTAATCAGACTATATAGTTTCTCTGAGTAGCATTATCATCATTTCTTTTTCCTTACTTCTACCATATTTCCCTCTTTCTCTCTCTGAATTAAGCCTCTTAGTCTCTCTGCCTGCTCATTTCATTTCCAATTTTGCTTTTCCCTGCCCTGTCATTTCTCTCTTTGTATAGGCTCTTCCATTAGCACTGCATACAACTGGTTCTTTTTTTTTTTTTTTTTAAATATTTTTTATTTATTTCTAGGAGAGAGAGAGAGAGACAGACAGCGTGAGCAGGGGAGGGTCAGAGAGAGAGGGAGACACAGACTCTGAAATAGGCTCCAGGCTCCGAGCTGGCAGTCAGCACAGAGCCCGATGCGGGGCTCGAACCCACGAACCGCGAGATCATGACCTAAGCGAAAGTCGGACGCTTAACCGACTAAGCCACCCAGGCGCCCCAACAACTGGTTCTTTAATTGTAGCTGGGAATTATGGTTCTATGCTTTAGACTGTCCTTTGTCTACTGGGTTTTTTCTTTTTTTTTTTTAATGTATTATTATTTTTATTAATTGTCTTCCCTCCTTCCTCTTTTTTTGTGTCCATTCCTTTTTCTTTTTCCCTTTCTGTTTGTGTGTTTTTTGGATTTGTCTGTGCGTTTGTGTGCCTTTGTTCCCTGTGTGTTGGTCTGTTTTCTTTTGCAGGGCTACCTCAAGGAACAAGCCAAAATACACATGGTGGAGAGTCCCAAATACCACTATGAGTAGGGAAATAAAATAACCAAGGTCTCAACAAGAGACACCAAAAGACACCATTCAAAAAACCCTTCCGGAATGGACAGGCCCTGGACAGTCAAAGAGCCTTCTTTGGTACAGCAGCACTCGCAGGTGCAGAGTGCACTTTAGCTCTTTTAAAACTAACAAGAGATAGAAAACTAACCAAAATGACGAAACAGAAGAACGCTCCTCCAAAGAAATTCCAGGAAGAAATGACAGCTAAAGAACTGCTCAAAACAGATATAAGCAGCATAACTGAACAATAATTTAGAACAATAGTCATAAAATTAATCACTGGGCTTGAAAAAAGCATGGAAGACATCAGAGAAACTATTGCTACAAAGACTATGGAGCCTAAAAATAGTTGTGATAAATGAAAAAAATGCTAAAAATGAGATGCATAATAAAATGGAGGCGCCTAATACACGGATTGAAGAGGAAGAAAGGAGAATAAGTGATTTAGAAGACACAATTATAGAAAAAGGGGAAGCCAAGAAAAAGAGAGATAAACTGATCCAGGAACATGAAAGGATAGCTCGAGAGCTCAGATATACAATCAAACGAAATAATATCCGTATCATAGGAATTCCAGAAGAGGAAGAGAGAGGGAAAGGCGCTAAATGAGTCCTGGAACAAATTATAGCAGAGAACTTCCCCAATCTGGCGAAGAAAACAGACGCTGAAATCCAAGAGGAACAGAGAACTCCCCTCAGACAGAACTTGAATTGATCTCCTACGTGACATATCATAGTGAAACTGGCAAAATATAAGGACAAAGAGAAAGCAGTTAGGGATTAAAGGGCACTAACATACAGAGGGAAACCTATCAGAGTGGTGACAGACCTATCTACTGAAATGTGGCAGGCCAGAAAGGAATGGCAGGAAATCTTCAATGTGATGAACAGAAAAAATATGCAGCCAAGAATCCTCTATCCAGCAAGGCTGTCATTCAGAATAGAAGGAGAGATAAAAGTCTTCCCAAAGAAATAAAAATGGAAAGAATTTGTCACCACTAAACCAGCTCTACAAGAAATACTGAGGGGGACTCTATGAGGGAAGTGTTGCAAGGAGCACAGGATACAAGAGACACCACCACAAGCATGAATCCCACAAAGGACACAATGATTCTAAACCCATATTTTTCAATAATAACACTGAATGTAAATGGAATAAATGCCCCAATCAAAAGACATAGGGTAGCAGAATGGATAAAAAAACCAAAATCCATCTATTTGCTGTCTACAAGAAACACATTTTAGACCTGAGGACACCTTCAGATTGAAAGTAAGGGGATGGAGAAATATATGTCATGCTACTGGAAGTCAAAGAAAGATGGAGTAGCTATACTTATATCAAAAAACTGGACTTTAAAGTAAAGACAGGAATAAGGCATGAAGAAGGGCATTATATAATATTACAGGGTCTATCCATCAGGAAGAGCTAACAATTATAAATGTCTATGCACCAAACATGGGGCAACTAAATACATAAAACAATCACACACAGAAACAATCTTATGGATAAAAATGTGCTAATAGCAGAGGACTTTAATACTCCACTTAAAGCAATAGATAGATCAACTAGAAAGAAAATCACTAAAGAAAAAAAGGACTTGAATGACACATAAAACCAGATGGATTTGACAGATATATTTAGAACTCTACATCCTGAGGCCATGGAATTAACTTTCTTCTCAAGTGCACATGGCACATTCTCTAAAACAGGTCACATACTGGACATAAAGCAGCTCAATAAATATAAAAGAACTGAGATCATACCATGCACATTTTCAGATCACAATGCTATGAAACTTGAAATCAATCACAGGAAGAAGTCTGGAAAACCTCCAAAAACATGGAGGTCAAAGAACAACCTACTAAAGAATGAATGGGTCAATCAGGCAATTAGAGAAGAAATTAAAAAATATACGGAAACAAATGAAAAAGAAAATACAACCCAAACTCTATGGGATGCAGCAAAGGCTGTTCTAAGAAGAAAGTACATTGCACTCCAGGCCTATTTCAAGAAATTAGAAAAAGCACAGCTACAAAATCTAACAGTGCACCTAAAGGAACTAGAGGGAGAGCAACAAGAGCACTCCAAACCCAGTAGGAGAAGAGAAATAATAAAAATCAGGGCAGAAATAAACAATATAGAAACCTAAAAAACAGTTGAACAGATCAATGAAACCAAGAGTTGATTTTTTGAAAAAATAAACAAAATTGACAAACCTCTAGCCACTTCTCAAAAAGAAAAGAGAGAGCACTCAGATAGACAAAATCATGAATGAAAATGGACTGATTACAAGCAACCCCTCAGAAATACAGGCAATTATCAGGGAATACTATGAAAAATTATATGCCAACAAATTGGACAACTTAGAAGAAATGGAAAAATTCCTCAACACACACTCACTACCAAAATTCACATGAGAAGAGATAGAAAATCTGAACAAACCCTATAGTAGTGAAGAAAGTAAATTAGTTATCAAAAATCTCCCAACAAGGGGCGCCTGGGTGGCTTAGTCGGTTAAGCGTCCGACTTTCACTTAGGTCCTGATCTCGCGGTTCGTGGGTTCGAGCCCCACGTCGGGCTCTGTGCTGACTGCCAGCTCAGAGCCTGGAGCCTATTTCAGAGTCTATGTCTCCCTTTCTCTCGGACCCTCCCCTGCTCACGCTGTCTCTCTCTCTCTCCTAGAAATAAATAAAAATATTAAAAAAAAAATCTCCCAACAAATAAGAGCCCTGGGCCAGATGGCTTCCCTGGGAGAATTCTACCAGACATTTAAAACAGAATTAATACCTATTCTTCTCAAGCTATTCCAAAAAACAGAAATCGAAGGAAAACTTCCGGACTCATTTTATGAAGCCAGCAATATCCTTGATGAATATAGATGCAAAAATCCTCAACAAGATACTTGCAAATCAAACCCAACAGCACATAACAAAGAATTATCCACCAAGATCAAGTGGGATTCATTCCCGGGTTACAGGGTTGGTTCAATATTTGCAAATCAATGCGATACATCACATCGACAAAAGAAAAGATAAAAACCATATGATCCTCTTGTCAATAGATGCAGAAAGAGCGTTTGATAAGATACAGCATCCCTTCTTAATAAAGATCCTCAAGAAAGTCGGGATAGAAAGAACTTACTTAAACATCATAAAAGCCATCTATGACAAGCCCTCAGCTAACATCATCCTCAATGGGGAAAAACTGAGAGCTTTCCCCCTGAGATCAGGAATCATCAGGGATGTCCATTCTCACCACTGCTGTTTAACATAATGCTGGAAGTCCTAGCATCAGCCATCAGACAACAAACGGAAATCAAAGGCATCAGAATTGGCAAAGAGGAAGTCAAACTTTCACTTTTCACAGACAACATGATACTCTACATAGAAAACCTGACAGACTCCACCAGAAGCCTACTAGAACTGACTGATCCATGAATTCAGCAAAGTTGTAGGATACAAAATCAACGTAGAGGAATTGGTTGCAGTTTTATACACCAACAATGAAGCAACAGAAAGAGAAATCAACCTGATCCCATTCACAATTGCACAAAAAACCATAAAATACCTAAGAATAAACCTAACCAAGGATATAAGAGATCTGTATGATGAAAACTATAGAAAACTTATGAAGGGAATTGAAGACACAAGAAATGGAAAAACATTCCATGCTCATGGATTGGAAGAATAATTATAGTTAAAATGTCACTACTACCCAAAGCAATCTACATATTCAATGCAATCCTAATCAAAATTGCACCAGCATTCTTCTCAAACTAGAAGTATCCTAAGGTTTGTATGGAACCACAAAAGACCCCGAATAGCCAAAGTAATATTGAAGAAGAAAACCAAAACGGGAGGTATCACCATCCCAGACTTTAGCCTCTACTACAAAGCTGTCATCATCAAGACAGTATGGTATTGGCACAAAAACAGACACATAGACCAATGGAATAGAATAGGGAACTCAGATTTGACCCAAAAGTTACAGTCAACTAATCTTTGACAAAGCAGGAAAGAGTATCCAATGGAAAAAAGACAGCCTCTTTAACAAAGATGGTGCTGGGAGAACTGGACAGCAACATGCAGAAGCATGAAACTAGATCATTTTCTCACACCATACACAAAAATAAACTCAAAATGGATAAGGACCTGAACGTGAGACAGAAAACCATCAAAATCCTAGAGGAGAAAGCAGGAAACAACCTCCTTGACCTCCACCGCAGCAATTTCTTACTTGACACATCCCCAAAGGCAAGGGAATCAAGAGCAAAAATTAACTATTGGGACCTTATCAAGATAAAAAGCATCTGTACGGCAAAAGAAACAATCAGTAAAACTAATAGGCAACCAATGGAATGGGAAAAGATAGCTGCAAATGACGTATCAGATAAAGGGCTAGTATGCAAAATCTATAAGGAATTCTCCAAACACCACACCCGAAAAACAAGTAATCCAGTGAAGAAATGGGCAGAAGATATGAACAGACACTTCTCCAAAGAGGACATCCAGATGGCCAACAGACACATGAAACGATGCTCAACATCGCTCATCGTCAGGGAAATACAAATCAAAACCACACTGAGATACCACTTCACGCCAGTCAGAATGGCTAAAATGAACAAATCAGGAGACTCTAGATGCTGGTGAGGATGTGGAGAAACGGAAACCCTCCTACATTGTTGGTGAGAATGTAAACTGCTACAGCCCCTCTGGAAAACAGTGTGGAGGTTCCTCAAAAAATTAACAATAGAACTCCGCTAGGACCCAGAAATAGCACTGCTAGGAATTTACCCAAGGGATACAGGAGTGCTAAGGCATAGGGGCACATGAACCCCAATGTTCACAGCGGCACTCTCAACAATAGCCAAAACATGGAAGGATCCTAAGTGTCCATCAACGGACGAATGCATCAAGAAGTTGTGGTTTATCTATACAATGGACTACTACATGGCAATGAGAAAGAATGATATCTGGCCACATATGGCCACATGGATGGACCTTGAGGGTGTTATGCTGAGTGAAATAAGTCAGGCAGAGAAAGACAGATACCATATGTTTGCACCTATAGGTGGATTAGGAGGAACTTAACGGAGGACCATGGGGGAGAAGAAGGAAGGAAATAGTGGGGGAGAGGGAGGGAGGCAAATCATGAGAGACTCTTCAATGCTGAGAACAAACTGAGGGCTAATGGGGGTGGGGGGAAGGGAAAGGGGTAATGGGCATGGAGGAGGGCACTTGTTGGGATGATCACTGGGTGTTATATGGAAACCAACTTGACAATAAACTATTAAAATATAAAAGAATAAAGGTTAACCACAATGAGGTACTACTGAGACATAAGAGTAACTAGGAAAGCTTTAAAAGTCTTTATATGTTGCTTTTATATTAAATCGATTTATGCCTGAAATACTTCAAAACCTAGGATACAAATAAATTGGAAAGTTTTTATATGGAGATAATACTGAAATATAAATACTGAAAATATTTATATAGAACTTTCAAGTATTTAGTTCTCAATTAAAAGAAATTCGATACTTGTGTCTTACCTATTCTCATTCCCATTTTATAGATGAGGAAGGTGGATCTTTTACGGAAATCGCCCAAGCTCACACAGCCAGAAAGTAGCTAAGCCTTGCTTTGACTGGACCTCATGACAGTGCCCTTTCTCCCCAATATTCCAGGTTGTAGGGAAGAGCTGACCTGGGGGTGGCTCATCCCCCTCTGCCTGGTCCCCTGGAGGATTCAGCAGTGGCTGGGAAGGTCCATACTATCATCTTGCAGGTGAGGCTGGGGAGCAGCGATGGGAGTCCCCATCACCAATCTGCTGGGTCTCCTTTGGCAGGAGGGGAAACAGCTTCCCCAAAACAGCAGAGAGGGGAGCACGCACGCTGTCCTGGCACGGCATGAGACAGGAAGTCCATACTTTGCCCTTTAGAAGGGCTGCCAGCAGGTATGGGGCTGGTAACTGACCTGGGTCCTCTCCTTGCACCTCTCCTCTATCCTGCACATCCTTATGTACATGTTTAGAAGTTTTCAGTAGGTAGTACTGCCAGGAAAAATACAGAATGCCTGCTTAAACTTGAATTTCAGATAGGCAATAATTTTTTTTTAGCCTAAATATATCCCAAGTGTTGCATGGAACATACATGGAAATATAGGCCAAAATATGATTAGTTATTTATCTGAAATTTAAATTGAACTAGCATCCTATATTTTTCTTTGCTAAATCTGGTAGCTCTAGCAAGAGAGGCAGAAGGGATCTTAAAGCTGGGAGGCAATGTGCTACAGAGCGAAGTGCACTGCCGGGCCGGGTGGGACTGGTCGGGGTGTTCCCTCTGAACGCCCTCAGTATGGTCTGACTTCGCAATTGGACTGACCAGGGTTCGAATTTAGGCTCTGTCACTTAGGTCTGTGACTTTGGGTTTTTCTTGGAGACAAAATGTCATGAAGATAAAATGGGTTTCCTTCTCTTCACTTGCCAGATCTCGGAGCACTGGATTTAAGCTGGAAAGGGAGATGAACTTTCTGGCCCAGGTAACTCTTTATCCTATGTAGCAACAGGCACAGTAAGAGGTTACTCAGAGAGGATCTGGGGAGGTCATGGGGTTGGGTTCACGCCGTGGACACCGCACACTTCCCCCACTCAGGATGACAGTTATGCCTACCATGCATGTCTCTGGGAGCTCAGTCAGGCCCACGGGTAAGCTAGAGATCCCAGGATGGGCACCTTCAGGGTCACATGCACACAGAGAGCTAGTGCCTCTGACAGCACCACATGGCAAACTCTGGCTGTTTGTCAGCCGCAGCAATGACGCTCTCATGAAGCAGAAGCAGGCCTTCAACACCCAGCTCCCTTGGCTAACCCACAGTCCTCAGCAGTCCTGGAATAAGCCCAAGGCTTCTGCCGGACTCTGCGGACAGTCTGTTCCCATGTCTCCCCAGGAGCTATCCCCCTATTAGAATCCATCGAGGTTCAAGACTTCTAAGGCTCAGAGGCCATTTTTTTAATGTTTTTATTTATTTCTGAGAAAAAGACAGTGTGAGCAGGGGAAGATCAGAGAGAGAGAGAGAGGGAGACACAGAATCTGAAGTAGGCTCCAGGCTCTGACCTGGCTGTCAGCACAGAGCCCGACGTGGGGCTCAAAGCCACGAACTGTGAGATCATGACCTGAGCCAAAGACAGATGCTTAACCGACTGAGCCACCCAGGCGCCCCTCACAGGCCGTTTTAAAGCCAAGTCCCTGGGTTGCCCTGCAGGCTCCAAGCTGTCCGCACATAGCTCAATGTGGGGCTCAAACCCACAAACCATGGGATCGTGACCTGAGCCGAGGTCAGACACTTAACTGACTAAGCCACCCAGGCGCCCCTCTCTTGTGATTTTCTTAATATTCTTTTCTTTTCTCTAGCTTACTTCATTGTAAGGATACAGTATATAATACATACAACATATAAAGTATGTGTTAATCGACTATTTATGTTATTGGTAAGGCTTCCAGTCAATAGTAGGCTGTTAGTTCAGTTTTGGGGGACTCAAAAGTTATATATGGATTTTCAACTGCAGGGGGGTTGGCACCCCTCACTCCTGAGTTGTTTAAGGGTCAACTGTTGGTCAACTGTTCAAAGGTCAACTGCTCAAGGGTGAACTGCCCCTTCTAATGTGGACAGTATATGATGTATGACACGGTCTGGCTTTGCATGTGGATGAAACAAACTATACAAACTAATCCACACACAGCCGTGACGGAGGCCTAGAGCAGGTGGGCCTATCTGGGAGGGGCACCCTGGCTTTGTCCCTTTAGAAGTTAAGCACGGGCTGTCCCCTCTTCATGGGATCACTGCCCCACATATTTATCTTTCCAAACCTCCTTGGGAGCAGCAGGTAAAAGTGACCTCAGTTTCAGGGCTGTAGGCAGCAGATGTTTTCCTTCAACAGGAAACGCAGAGGGGTGTGTTCTTTGACTCTGATTAAAGCTCTTGTTGCCTCAGGGGTTTTCACAGAGATGCACACACAGACCATGTCGTTATCCTGACCCTACAGCCCCCCACAACAGCACCCTCCCTGCACTGACATGTGAGATGAAAGGTATAAAGTTAAGCCTCTCTGTCCTATTGCTCTGGCTTGCTCTGGGGGGAGATGTGCTCCAGGACTTATGGGCCTGAGGTGGTAATCTTGCAATTTTTTTTTTTAAGAACTATAGCATGGGGCATCACATAGTGAATGCATCTGGAAAAAGTGAAACCACCATCTTCCTGATATTGGCTGCTTTGTAACTTTGGGTTTTTGGGTCTTGAATTTTGTGAGGAGGGTCTGGTGGGGTCTCGCCTTTCTCTAGAGCAGAAGGACCTGCAGATAGCATTGGCACTCCTGGGCCTGAGGCTCAGTGTCCAAGGGACCCCGACTGCATGAAACACCTGCTTTCCCAGTCTTCATTATAGTCTATAACATGAATGCCCGACCTCTTGAAAAAGCATGCCACAGTGGACAAGTCAACTCTGGAGTCCGAGAGACCCAGGTTCAAATCCTGAGACTTAGTGCTGTGGGACCTGAGGTAAGTAGTTAACACGTTTCAGTCTCTGTTTCCTCATCTATAAAATGGGAGAGGACAGTATCTCATATAGCTGCTGTCAGAATTAAATGAGATTAAAATCCATGAGATGTACTAAAATCTATAAAGGCTATGAAAAATCTAGAAAAGTCCAGCACACTGCAGGTGCTGCTTTCTCTCACCTCATGCTGTGGGGGCAGTGCCTCCTCTCACCTTGTGTTTCCCCCTCTCAGCGGGAACACTCTGGCCCCTCCTGATTGGGGGGAGCTGGGGGGGCATATCCAGGGGAAGCTCTCTCCCTTCCACACTCAGAGGGAGAAGTGATTCAGATCCTAATGCCTCAGGGGGAGAAACAGACTCTTGGTGGAGATGTAACACATTAGCCATTAAAATGATCAATTAGGTGACAATATTGAAACACTGACAACTAGAATATTCCACCCACGCCTGGCTCTCATTTATCTCCCTCATGCCTAGCCAGTGCCTGACACCAATTAAACATTCAAAAAAACTCTTGCTAAGTAAGTAGAGAGAAAGTATTCATGAAATGCCATTCACTGAAAAACTCAGAACGAAATTACAGGCACATTATGTTTATGCATAGACAGATACTGGAAAGGAACACAGATATAGCGTTGTGGGAGAAATGCCATTTCTCTTTTAAGATTTTGAATAATGTGTTACAGTGACCTTAGTGATAAGAATTCTAAAAATCAAGAAATGACCTTTGCTTACAAAGCAGCAGGAAGCCAGGCAGGCAGCTGGGGTGTGGGAAGAGGAGGGCAGACATAGATTAGGATGCCCGCCCTGTCACTCCCAGCAGATCTTCATGGGCAAATTTATTTCTCTGGATTGTCAAGCTTAAACAGGGTGGTCTGGGAAAAGCTGCCTGGACATGATTTACTCATAGTTTCCTGCCATCTCTTCTGGTGGGTTTATTACAAGTTGGGGCTCTAGATTTTAGCACATCGTTGCAGGGTGTTGGACCTTCAATGACACAGGACCTTACGCACATGCCAGAGGCAGCTGACACCCTTCCAGGGGATACAGCAGCCTTAGAATCAGATTCAGTGTTGCTTGGAGCAGGCTCTTAGGAGAGAGTGAGTAAAGGTCTCAATTAAATCCAGTTGGAGGGGCGCCTGGATGGTTCAGTCTGTTAAGCATCCTACTTCGGCACAGGTCATGATCTTGTGGTCCAGGAGTTCGAGCACCAAACTGGGCCCTGTGCTGACAGCTTAGAGCCTGGAGCCTGCTTCTGATTCTGTGTCTCCCTCTGTTTCCGTCCCTCCCCCATTCGTGTTCTGTCTGTCTCTCTCTCAAAAAGTAAACATTAAAAAAATTTTTTTAATCCAGTTGGAACACAGCAGGAGGCATTGGATGTGAAGAACAACTGAAAGTTTGCTGTACTCATCCATGCCTGCATGATTCCATGCACGTTGAGACCAAAGAACAATTTCAGCAAAACCCAGGGACCTGGTCTAGGAAGGAGAACCACAGCATGGAGCAGACCTTGAAGACTGGTCTTACACCTCCATCTTGCCTCCTAGGCTGGAGGGGAGGCATGTGGAGAAGAGCTTTAGAGGTAGAACACTCGAAAAACCATCTGATCCAGTTTCTCATTGTACTGGAACGGGAGCAGGGACTCACCTGGCTGTCAGTGGTGCCAGAACCAGGGTCCCTGCTTCCCACTTCCCTTGTCCTCCCTCACCTCCCATGATTTCCCAGCTCTTAGCAAGGTCAGCCTGGCTCTGCCCTCCTTTGACTGCATCTGTGGATGAAGCCCAAATAAGCATCATTCCTTACTAGGAGCTATGGGCTCATTCTTGTTTAGAAATAGGGGTAGGAGCACCTGGGTGGCTCAGTCGGTTAAGTGTCCCACTCTTGATGTTGACTCTTCACTGAGTGTAGAGCCTGCTTGAGATTCTCTCTTTCTGCTCTTTCCTCACTCATGCTGTCTCTCAAAATAAATAAGTAAACATTAAAAAAAAAGAGAAAGAAACAGGGATGTATAGTGTCTAGGGAGGAGGAACTCCATGCAAAGAATTGTGTCAAGTATCTTGTGAAGGATCACTGCACAATGCAAATAAGTATAACCTTTTTGACAGTATGAATCAAGAATCTAAAAATCACCACTCCCTTTGCCTTAGTATTTCTGTTTCTAGGAAATTATCCCAAGTACATAATCACATGCGCAAACAAAGACTGATATGCAAAAATGGGCTTAGAATAAAATCTATACATGCACAAAGACTAGAAGCCACCTGAATGCCCATCTGTGGGAGGTTTCCTATGTGAACAGTGACACACCAGGCAGCTTATGGCTAATGACCTGGGAGAAAACGCACAATATATATTAAGTTTTAAAAAGCTGATACAAATGATGTATTTAATATAAAACCCAATTTTGTTTTTATAAATGCTTTGGTGGGGAAAAGCCTGAAAGGAAATACACCAAAACATAAACCATGATTAGTAATGGTTGTGTGACTGATAGTTTATTTTTAGCACTTCTTTAATTTTCTCAAATTTTTTCCAATTTTTAAAAAATATTTGGTTTGGGGAGAACACAAGAAAGGGAGGGGCAGAGAGAAGGGGACAGAGGATCCAAAGTGGGCTCCGCGCTGACAGGCTGAAGCAGTGAGCCTGATGTGGGCTCGAACTCCTGAATTGGGAGATCATGACCTGAGCCTAAGTCAGGCACTCTACTGACCAAGCCACCCAGGTGTCCCGATTTTTTTACAATTTTTAAAAGATGAATTTGCGCTGATTTTAAACTCTGAGATGAAGGTCACTAAGAAGGAATTCTTGGGTACTAGCTCTTTGTCTTCTCTGACACAGAGACCCGGAGCGGAACCTGCAGACACACCCAAACACTGCATCCCAGGGCGGTGCCCATGGACCCTGCCCCTCAAAGACACCCCCCCTCCACCCTACCTGCCACCTTCTGGCCCCAGGCCCAGATGGTGCGTTACCTCATTGTTGGTGCCGACGTCCAGCAGGACGGGGAGGCACTGCTGTGGGCTCACTCCTCCGCACGCCGTGTACAGGGCCAACTTGCCCACGGGGATGCCCATGCCATAGCAGCCCAGATCGCCCAGGCCCAGGATGCGCTCGCCATCAGTCACCACCACGGCCTGGAAACAGAACAATCGGGAAGCGCCTCTCATGACACAGTGCTCATTTTATCAACCCTTACATGTCAGCCTTGTCAGACACCCACCTCCTCTGCTGTGGAACCAAACCACCTGTCTGGGAAAAGGCCAAGGGATTCATTCAGCTTCTGGTAGCCTTCCTTCTTCCTGCGCCCTCCCCTTCCCTGCAGGCTGGTGAGAAACCCCACTGAGCTGACACCTTGCCCTGCTCGAGGTTTTGGGTGAAGGCTGCAGAAAGAGCTGGAGGGAAACCACATCTAGTCACTCTCCCTCAAAGAAACTAAGCAGATCTCAGCTTGGGATCTGGGGGCAGGGATGGAGGGACATAATGAACGGAGACAGTGAAAACCAGGTGTTCATGCCGCTGCCACCAGCCCCAGTAGAGAGGCCAATGAAGTCTCTCTGGACTGCTCCTGGGGTACAATAAACCCAACCTGCACAGGGCAGGGCTGCTGTGACAGCTGCTGGGGTCACTACCCCACACTAAACCAGAAGGATTCTCAACATGTACTGCGATTTCCTGTGTTCTGGCAAATATTCACTGAAGGTATTCTAGGCGCCAGACACGGTGCTGGTTCAGGGCTTCCATACTGTTAACTAACAGATGCCGATGAAGCTGATGGTGACTGAAATTCCTATGATTATGACAGATATTCATTTATCCATTCCTTTAGTACATATTTATGAAGCACCCACTTCTCAGACACTATGCCAGATCGTGGGGGAAGGAGTGTCCGTTTGGTCTCTCGTAATAACAAGAACGTACGGACTCGGGCCTTCAAGAACTCAGGGGCAAAACAAGAGATGAAATACGTCTATGTGTAATTCGCACATCTGGGAGGAAAGTGGGTGCAGCAGAAACAGCACAAGGGTAGCAGAGACAGAGAAGGGAGAGTCACTTTCTGTAGCGGACCCTTGATGGGTGAGGGGACACGCATGTCATGCTTGGGGCAGGAGAAGACTGTCCACAGGCAATGCAGCTGGGAAGGAAGGCGCTTGATACAAGAGGAAATCAGGATCCAGGATAGAGATGGGGAAGGGGCGGACTGTGTGTGGGGAACAAGGAGGGGTGGGTTGTATGAAAGAAGAGAACAGAACACGAGGCAGGAGTCAGGCTGTGAAGGCCACAGAGATCCCCTCAGGGTGTCAATGAAGTTGTCTATAGGTCACCCCAACCTGCTCGCCATCACTGCCTCCCTCTGTCTGGAAATGAATTAAGTTATAGGGCCACTCATCCCTCTTCTGGAGCCTGGTGTAGACCAGGGCTTAGGACCAGCTTTGAACTATGGAGGTACGGGTGGCCCAAGTGTGGTGCTCATGGGCACCACAGGCTCAGTTCACTCCATGTAGCTACAAGACTAAGTCCTGGAGATAAAGTGATGAAGACCCACTCTTGCTCTGAAAGAGTTTATGATCTGGTACCCAACAGGTCCATGGCACCTTATCATTTCTATTCTTTAGCTCTCTAAGTCACACGTGGGCTGGTGCTGCCTTTGGGTAGAAATAGGTGTAGGGATTCCTTTTTTTTTTTAAGAGAGGCAGAGAGAAAATCCCATCCCGCAACCCTGGGATCATAACCTGAGCCAAAATCAAGTCGGAAGTTCAACTGACTGAGCCACCCAGGGGCCCCAGGGGTAGGGATTCTTAAAAATACTCCTCTTCTGAAAAGGGGAGTCATGGGGTGGTGGTACAAGACACCCATGAAGATTATAATATTCCCCCTCAGACTGATCTATTGCCTCTACGGAGAATGTTCTTAACCCATAGGTCACCTGATTCTCCCCACAGTCCTGGCAGGTAGGGGAGTCTCAGACTGTTAGCCCCATTTCACAGGTGAGTAAACAGAGCTCTAAGACCTTCATGTTTGATATGTATTTGTTACATATCAGCCAGATGCCAGGCACTGGACTGGATGTTTGCACATTGGGTATCTTAGGAAGATTAGATGACTTACGCAAGTCACTTGGCTTATGCATGTGGCAGGGCAGGATTCTAATTAGGCTTTGGGTTCCTGGTTCAGAGCTCCTCCTACCACATTTCAGCTGGTAGAAGCACCATTAAAGCATCTGTTTTCTTGGTAAAGTTCTGCCCTGCCTCTTTGCCACCCTCCCCACAGCCTGCCTCTGACCTCCCTCTGGCAGCTCTCCCTGGTGAAGCCCGTACCCTCACGCTGCCTGCGTGCCCATGCTCTGGGCACTTCTCTACCATCTTTCCTAATCCAAGCCTCCTTATCCTGATTCCCACACTCCCAGAATTTCTCTCCATTGAGGGGCAGTGAGTTAAACAGAGGAAGTTAGTGATTACTCCAGGATGTTATCCCTACAACTCTGGGGTCATTCAAGATGGCGATGGGGCTCCTGAAATGTGCAAGGGCACTCCAGTGCATGCCTGCCTCCTCTGAGGGCATGGCTCACCATCTGTTGCCCACTCTCAATCCCACTGTGTGAATGGCTGGGCTACTGTGATGGCTTCAAGCCAGACTCACCCTCCTTCCTTCCAATCTCCCCTGCCAACCAATGCCAGATTCACTGTATCAGAAGCCCTTTTTCACTATGCCATTTCCAGGCTCAAATACCTTTAGTGGCTTCTAGCTTCCAAAGAAGAGAGTCCAAAACCTTTAACTCTTTAACGACCTGGACCCAATATATGTTCTGACGTAGCTCCTGCTATGCATCTGCACACAAGTGCCTACTCCAGCCAGACTGGCCGCCTCACTCCTCCCAGACATGCTATGAACTCACCTATAGTCTCTTCCCTCTTGGCCACTATGTTCCTTCTCTTTTTCCAGCATTCAAACCCTGTCCATGAAAATCTAATATGATTTCTCCTAGTATTTCTTTTTTGTAAATGTTTGTTTATTTTTGAGAGAGAGAGAGAGAGAACGAGAACAGGGGAGGAGCAGAGGGAGAGGGAGACACAGAATCTGAAGCAGGCTCCAGGCTCTGAGCTGTCAGCACAGAGCCCAATGCAGGGCTTGAACTCACAAACCATGAGATTATGACCTAAGCTGAAGTCAGACGTTTAACTGACTGAGCCACCCAGGCGCCCCTCTCCTAGCATTTCTTAAAGCTACTGCACAGCTAGTCTGCTCGTCCTCTTTGTCTGCCTTTCACAAACATTAAGTACCTACTGCTTGCCAAACCCTGAATAGGGTGCCACTTGAACATTTAACACTTAAATGAATGCACATTTTATCTCACCAAACAACATAAAGATTAATGGCACCGGTTTTGGAGTCTGGTAACCAGAATTTAAATCTAGGCTCCTTGATAATGCATCATATGTAATACTGGGTAAACAGATAATTTTTCTGAGTTTTAATTTTCCATAAAATAGGGATAATAATACCTCACTCATCAGATTGTTGTAAAGATGAAATAATATCAGTTTCATTTTAATCAGGTGCATTGGGTAAGTGGTCAATAAATGCTTGCTTCTGTTATGATTACCACAGTGGTTATTATTTGGGGCAAAGATCCCATGTTAGGTTTTGAATTGTTTTATTTCTCTCTAGTTCAGCATTATCACAGAAAGGCCATTCAGTATCTATCTGTTAAAGGAGCGAAAGAAATGGAAACTAAGCAGAGTGGTGGCTAATGGCTAAGAAAGTTGGTCATGCAAAACTTGTGGCTTCTATGGTCATTTTTTAATTTTTTAAAATTCAAATTAACTAACATACAGTGTAGTCTTGGCTTCAGAAGTAGAACCCATTTCCTTCCTACATAGGGCACCAAGTGCTTATCTCAAAAAGTCTCATTATTAATGCCCATGTACAGCTGGCTATCTGTTGGACACTGCCATTTGGATGTCTAATAGTGCTCCCAAATTCCTGAGTCCCTAACCAAATGACTCCACTTTTCCCTTTTACTCTTCTAAACCTTTCACTTCTGCTGTCCTCCTACCCTCTGTTACCTGTATCTCCCAAGTTCAAAGCTGTCCTAACTGCTTAAACTCCTCTCTGTCATTAGTCAGCCACAGCCAATTGGTTACCAAGTTCTGCTGATTTGATCTGCTCCTTGTTTTTCCATTTGTTGCATGATCTTCACTTCCATTGCCACTTGCCTTAGGCCAGCCTGTCCATCTCATCGACCTCTGCAGTGGTCTCCTGACTGGTCTGTCTGCTCTTGGGATTCTCCCCACCCCACTGCAGGTCTCCAAACCATACCCAGGTTTGTCACTTTCTTACCCCAAACATCCAATGGCTCTTGATGCCTATAAAATAAAGCTCAAACATCTTTGACTGACATATAAGACCTTCCATGGTCCAGGTCCAATTTACCCTTTGAATTTCTCCTTTATACAAATAGAATAATTCTAACCTTGTATAAGGTTTGTACTTTCCTGACTACATGCCATTTTACTTCCTCAAACCCTATTATCTCCCTGATCCACATCCTACCATTCTTATGTGCTTTAAGGAGCTGTACATAAGTTACCTTCCTCCATGATGTTCCCCCTTCTAGAAGTCATCACTCCCTTCTCTAGCTTCTCTTCAGGGCAAGTAATGGGTCTTATCTTTGATTCTTCAGCACTGTGCTTGGTGCCTGCAGTGTGATACCAACTGCTTAAACGGTGGCCAATGTGATAGATCTAACAGAGCAAAGGATCTCCATGGGGCTAATTCAGACCTTGTGTATGAATGAATGATTTCAGAGAGGAGATACTGGATCCTATTTTTCATAACATCAATGGAGCTGATGCCAAGGGCCACTAATGCAGTAGAGGTCAAAAGGCTGAGAACAAACCTGAGCAGCACTGTGGGGTTATAGAGTCCAGCAATAACTGTCTGAACTATGGGATCAGTTTCCTTGTTTGGATGGCATTTGCAACTTCTAATTCTTCTGTATTTCAGATGACTAGGGGGAGGCTGGGCCACATTCTTCCTCTGTCCATGTACCTTGGACCTACAGCATTTTCTGACTTGTTCTCCATGTCCCTTAGTGTAGGTGGACCCAATGGGGCCGACCCCAGACTGACCGGAGGGTCATGACTCCTTGCTTGCCTGAGCCCTGGTTTCCCTGGACTAGTAGCTGTGTCATGGGCTGCCCACAGCCCTGTGTATGCATCCCTCTCCTTCTTCCTTCACTCCCATCCTTCCTTTTTCTCCTCCTCCTCCCCACCTCCTCTCCTCTTCTCTCTCCACAACATCAATAATGCACAGTCTGCAGTTTCAAATCTTGATTCCACCCTTCACAGGTAAACAACCTAACCTCTCAGCTTCCTAGTCTCTATCATAGGGGGAACAACAATCCCTACCACTTATAGGCCTTGAGGAAAAGTCGACGTGGTCATCTATATAGAGCACTTAGCAGAGCTGTGTTAGGTGGATATGGGGATGAGCCGCCCACATCTCCCTTTCAAGACTGAAGGAGTAATTCCCTCAACCATACCTTCAGGTGTCAGCCCACTTTGAGAATTTCCATGACTGAAGAGAGCCACCTTGTCCAAGGTTACACCCTGTTCCAAAGGGCAGCAGTCCACAACCAATGACTGGTGGATGCAGAGCTATAAAGGCCCAGCTCCTCTGTCCCAAGTTCGTTTGACTTTGAAGGACCACCCCAGCTCCAGAGGCTCCTCATCGGCTCAGCTGAGTCTTCCTTGTGACTTCACCCAGCCTAGCCTCCCCCTGGGCTTTCTCCTGCTGCCTTCCCTTCTAGAGGTATTGATCCCAAGAGCACTCCCTGATATGCTCCTGTCCATCTCTAAGAATGGTTCCCAGGAACCCTCCACCTTCTGACACTGAGTGGGGAATGGGTTTAACACAGAGCAGGCCTGTGCAATACAGGTAGGCACATGGCGCCAGAACTTGGTCCAAGTTTGCCTGTCCATGTGGCAGGGGCCACTCCAGTGGCTCCACTGCCCAGCTGCTTCTCAGCACCTCCCCCTGAAGCTGCTAGGATTGGGATAAGGGAGAGATTTAGGAGCTTGGGAAAGCTGTGGGGAGGAGGTCTGTTCTCAGCTGAGCCTTCCTCAGGCTCAAGGCAGTGGCCGCTGTGGGAAAGAGTCAGAAAATCAGTTCTCACTCCTCTTGGTGATTTATGCCGGACAGCTCTGGGCAGCCTGGCCCGCCCCTTCCTCCCTGAACAAGAGGGGCCCACAAAACTTCATGGCCTCCACAGCCCTGGGCTTTGGCCTCACTTATCCTGTATTTCAGTCTGCAGTCCTGCTTTCTGCCTGGGAAACCAAGGAAAGTCATCCTTTATCTTCCGAGTTCCTCTGGACCCCCCCTCCCCTCCAGCCAAGAGGCCAACAGCATTAGGTCTTTTAGGTATTTTCATACCTGTGCCATGAAAAACTGCCTCCTGGGCTCAGCAGCTAGGGGAGAGGTCGCTCAGCTTTAGGGCTCTGCTGGCCAACACCTATTCATGGGTGACCTTGGCCAAGTCACAGCACCTCCCCTTGCTCACCTGAGGGACAACACACCCTACCCACTCTTCAAGGACCCACCCTGAAGGTGTCCGTGGCACCCCTTCTTTCCTCCACTCTCATCACAGTGGCTGAGAGAACCGAAGGAAGTAATGATGGGCATCTGCATCAGTCCCAAAGTATCATGAAAGGGATTCCTTGCCTAGGAAGGGAGACCTTCATCTCCTCTTTTTTGTTTTATTAAATGTTTATTTTTGAGAGAGACAGAGAGGGGGGAAATGAGGGGCAGAGAGAAGGGGATAGAGGATCTGAAACAGGCTCTGCACTGTCAGCACAGACCCCAGTGTGAGGCTTGAACTCACAAACCTTGAGATCATGACCTAGCCAAAGTCGTACGCTCAACCAACTGAGCCACCCAGGTGTCCCTCACTCCTTTTAAGGCAACTGGAGAAAACACACCAGCAAACTAGACTAGGAGTTGGAACATTCTGAACATTTGAAAGGGCAGCTTTAGGGGGCAAGGGTGGGGGGAGGGGAGGATCCTCCAGGAAAAGGCTGGTGGATGGGGCAGGCCAGAGGCTAGAGGAAGCTGGGGGAAGCCTGATCAGTCCTAAATGACCTATTTATGAGCCAAACTATGGGCTGCTGGTTTTTCTAGAGAAGGCTAAAAATCCAAGTTTCTATCTTCCTTTTCTCAAGTGAAATCTCCCGGTTTTAAAATGTTGTCTACGAATTCAAAATTTTGAAAAATCACTGAGGGCCAAGTCAAACATGTCCAGGGATTAGACTGGGTGGATGCCCCTCTGTGGCCTATGATTCACAGGTAGACAGCCTCCTCTTTGGCTGCTCTCAAGGCCTCTGCAGTCTCTCCCCTGCGCTGCTGTGTGTCCTACAGCTGCGCCTTCCACCTCCAGCAATGACCATATCCATTCAAGTGCCTTTCAGTATCATACACTCTATGGTTAGTCTTCATAATAAGAAAACAAAGATCAGAGAGCTTATCTGCACAGACAACAAGTAAATGGAAGATGTAAGATACTGGACTATAAAGCCATAGTGGATTCTTCCATATAATTGCCAGGGACTGATCTTGGGGCTTCTCCAAAGTGAGACAGATGTAAAGGGTCAAGGGAAAGAGGTGACCCCAGGCATTCACTTGCCTGTTCTAAGCTAGTACAGGATGAATGGTCAGCCAGTCAGCACATTTGCTCCTCTCTTGGGCAGCACACAGTCTACTCCAATTGTTTCTGGGTCAGTCTCTCCAGCCTGAATTTGAGTTCCTGGAGTTTGGGCCTGTACTCCTTTATCCTGGAAACTACAGCGAAATCCTATAGATGTTTACCACGTGATCAACAAATGCAACTGAATTACATGCACTGGTCCAGATATGCCCATGGAACCTGTGTTCGCCCTGGAGGCTTTGGAGGTCTCTATCTGCAGTCTGCTTCAGTCTCACCCCGTCTGGGGTGACCTAACACTCCATTTCTCTTCCTCTAAAATCACAAAAGTTGCTGTCTCCATCTCTGGTAGTTAGTACTTAATACTTGGAACGTTCTCAAACTATGTTTGTTGAAGTCAGTCAACGAGTATTTTCTAAGTTGTATCCTGACCAAAGGAGCAAACAGAACCCAAAATCCAGTCCACGAGCTCCTCACCAAGCCTGTGTGCCAGCCTGGGGGAAAGAGGCACTTTCTTCTTACTGGTTAAGAGGGGGTGGCTTTTTGTCATTCTTTTGAATTCCCTGTAGCTTGCACAAAGGCATGGCACATGCTGGTGAAGACCCCATCTCTCTGCTCCTGGCACTATGCCTGGTACACGGAAGACCCTCATCATGTCCACGGAGATCATTTACCTCAGCAGGCATCTGCTTTGTGCCTACTATGTACAAGGTTTTACCATGGCTGAACCTCCCAAGAAGGTGGACAGATTTGTCTGCAGGCATCAGCAGCACGTCTGCAAAGGACAAGTTGGAGTTAACTTCCCATCCAGTGAGCTGGCTCCCCTTAATATGGCTCAGATTTTATTATAGCTGCACTAGACACGCCCTAGCAACTTGCTTCTTCTGGGATGGAGACCAAAATTCTCAAGACAAGGCCTGCATGTAACTAGAGTCTAAGCAGATAAGCAGGGAAGAGAAGCACAGGGGGAAAAAATCACATCCAGACATAGATATACAAAAGGAGCTCTTCAACATGGCCAGGACTGAAGTCCGAGGGCCCTGGCCACGACCCCGCCTGGCTTACAAGTGTCAAGGTCATGCACTCTGCTCTGGTTCTGAATACTACCACTCCCAGGGAGGGCCAGAAGTGGGTGGGATGCAAGGAGAGCTGTATTCAGTGTCTAGTTCAGAGAGGTGGGAGTTGTTCAGGGGAACTGGCAGGAACAGGGAGGAAAGGCCCGAGGAGGAAGCAATGTTGGGGTGCCTCAGCCTCCCAGACAAGCAGGGTGGTGTCAACAGCTCCAGCTCCTCCCCAGCATGTGGACCAGAAATGCCTTCGTGAAGCAGCTAGCAGATGTTCTGCATTTTTGCTTCACCCATTTTATCTGCATTAGCAATATGATCTTTTCTTTTAAGGTTTATTTATTTTGAGAGAGAGGAAAGAACTCAAGTTGGGGAGAGGCAGAGAGAGAGGGAAAGAGAGAATCCTCAGCAGCCTCCACCTGTACTGCAGAGCCTGATGTGGGGCTTGAACTCAAGAACGATGAGATCATGACCTAAGCTAAAATATAGTTGGATGCTGAACAGATAGAGCCCCCAGGTGCCCCAGCAGTAACAATGATGTTAAATGTGAAAGCCCCTCATGCTCTGCCACAAAAGTCCCTCTGGCAGGAGATATGGGCATGTAGCCAGAAGCTATCAAGTTCCTACAAAGCTGCACATCTTATATTTTAAAATCAACACAAAACGTGCATTCTACATTATA
This sequence comes from Hyaena hyaena, assembly GCF_003009895.1. NCBI lineage: Eukaryota > Metazoa > Chordata > Mammalia > Carnivora > Hyaenidae > Hyaena > Hyaena hyaena. Next base: position 132,707 of record NW_024081114.1, read on the forward strand.
TCTTACTTAGGATATAAACATGTTTTACACTTAGATTTTTTTGAGTGAAATTGATATTCCAAGAAGCAGCAGATTTATTTTGTCACTCTGTATATAATCGCCTCCACTGATCGGGGACACCCAGGTGTGAAGGTATCATTCATCATAAGCTTTCCCTCTTGTTGCAAAATGTCCCCACCCTGTGTTTTACTCTCTCCAAAGCCTACCTGGCCAAATTCTAACCCTCAGTTAAAGGCCCTGCTCCAATGTCCCATGAGGTCGTACTCAATTCCCCTCAGGCTAGAAGTAATCTCTGCCCTCACACCCTCAGCTCTCTGTGTGCTTCCTTTACCTCTGATCAAGTTCCTTGTTAGCCTTTCATGTCTCTGTCTTACTTTCCTCATGAAAAGTCAGCTACTGGAGAAGTTCTGTCTGATTTTTCCCCGAATCCACCATGGAAACTGGCAGTGTATATTTAGTAGGTACTCAATACATTCCGAAAATGTCTTCAGACTACTACTACACTATTAATAACAAGGGCAGTTTCACATGGCTATGGGTCAATGTACACCTCTACTCCGTGGTGCATTTATGCTTGCCTCTCACCAGCCTGTGCTCTGGGCCTGGGAAAGCAGTGCAGAATCTTGCTGTTAGTGCTGCAGTGGCTCATTTTCTAGCTGGGGATGCCTTCAGTCAAAAAAGAAAGGAAAAAAAAAAAAAAAAAAAAAAAAAAAAAAAAAAAAAAAAAAAAAAAAAAAACCACAAAAAACAGAAGCAAAAAATGGGATCATACCTTAATATTGTCTTCTGGCCAAGAGTTCAGCATTGTTGCAAGGTGGCCTTTGTCATGAATGGTGATAAACAGCCCACTAGGAAAAACAAAACATGTATACACAGAGAAACCAGGCAGTCAGAATAGGAACAGAGCAAAGACCACAATACTGTGCATCACTGCATCATTTAATTTTTCCCACAGACCTGGGCCAGGGCAGTTTAGAGAGCCCTGCCCTGGCCTTCCTCCAATTTCTCCTCTCCACAAGGCAAGGAGTCCACGGGGCCAAGCGCTGTGCCCTCTTGGGGACTGTGCTCAACAGAGCCTGCCCTCTCCCTTCCTCTCTCTAGAGCAGGCACACAAGATCCCAGAATTCTCTGAGTAACCCCAAAACTGCTTCAAGAAACTATGTCGGCCTCTTCTGAGTCCCTCTTCTAAGTACAGAGCACACTACAGTGGGCAGACCCCTCCGCCTGGGGCTGTCACTGGAACTTGGACCTGTGGGTCGTGGTGTCCAGACACAGGCAGTGGGGGATGGGGCTGGGGAAAGGGAGAGGTGTGGGCTGCCAGCTTTGAGCCACTTTTCCTTGCAGCACTAGGGCCTGTGACTTCTAAATTCAAACTTGGCCTTCCAGGCCAGCATGAAGGTGTATCTGTAAAGGTGGGAGGCTGGAACATATTTTACTCAGCAGTTTATTGGCATGATTTAGAACTTCTAAAGTTCAGCCCTCTGTCTGTGGACCTGAGTCTTCTGTCAGGGGATCAGGGGTGGGAAGATGGGGTAGTTCATGCCACTTCTTTCTTTTCCTTTTGTCCAATACACCCCAAAAGGCTCCTTTTGCTAACAAAGCATGCGCTCTGGTTTGCCAGTGTGAGGAGGCTGGGGAGCTGTGGGAGAACAGCTTCCCCTATTTGCACTGCCTTGGCTAACTCAGAGAAGGCTTCTAAACAGAGCTTGTCATGGCTTCATTAGATGTTCACATTTTGGATCCTTTATTTAAATCATGCCCTAGTCAATTCTGTAAACACCCGTGGCCCTGCTCTTTGGTTTCAGCAGTCTTGTAAAGTTCCCAACTGTGGGCAAATGTCCTCTCTGCTCCCTGTACACTTCCATCCAGGCAGCCAAAGGCAAGTGGAGAAAGTCTTACTATAGGGCAGACTGACTGGCACTTCCACAAATTCTTTACTGTCTCAACAATCCCTATGAATTGTCAACAAATGACCGGTCTTTGTTCTTTCATGGTTTCTCTTGTCAAAATCCACTCATTACACCCTTTGCAAAGACTATTTTAAGTTTCTCTGTTCTCAAGCCTCCAACAAACAGCCTCACCTTCCCCCAACCCCCCTAGTGACTTCGTCTCTGAGGTCACATGAAGCCATGGGATGGCATTTCTGTCAACTTTCCACCATGAAAGCTGCAAACTTCTGCATCTGCAGACAGTTCCTTCATTCCTTCCGTTCCAATGAATATTATAAAGTCTTATAGTAATTTACCTCTTCTCTCCTCTAGACTGTCCATTAACCTCCCATCAGCTCCACAATATCCCCAAGTCTTTATCGTCTTAAAATATTCTGGCTTTTGTTGATGACAGTCTCTTGAAGAGAGTAAACTCTCTTCAGATAACAATAATAAAACTGTCATTTTTAAGACGATTACATTATTGTTATAAAACTTAGGAGTGTATAAAATATACATATTTTAAGACAATGGAAGTTGGCCAAAAGCAGGCAGAAACTGAAAGGGAATTTACCTTTGAAAGTAGGAATTAATCACACCTCTTGAGATTTACGTAGGTTTATAAATTTGCAGCTTCGTGTTTGAGGGGAGTCTAATATGAGGCCAATTTAGTGCAGCAGAGAGCCTTCCTAGCTTGAGGTTTCAGAGAGGGGAGTAGGGGCTGGAAGAACAGCCAGGAAGTGAAAAGAGGCACTCCGGAAGAGAAGGAGCCACAGAAAGAATGAACTCCGGGGTGGGGTATAAATCCTGCACACATCATTGAGCTGCTGACCATCACCTGTGCACACACGCATGCCTGGCAAAGCAGCCACAGCTGCGAGCAGTGAAACATGAACAGAAATTTCAGTTGCTGTTGATCTGGAGAGACAGAGTTTTACACAGTGCTCCTTTAGTATTCTACTTACTTTACGCATGTTAGACATTTTCCATCGTAAAAAATTTTAAACAAAACAAACCAACAAAGATTACCAAGGAACCCCCAACGATTTTTGGTTTCCACATTCCTTGCCAACACTGTGCCTTCTCGCTCCTCTCTTCCATCGCCAAACTTCTTAAAAGTGTGGTCTACACCAGCTATGGTATATCTTCTCTCACAGTCATGCAGCCAAAGCTGCACTTGCTAAGGTGACTTCCATATCAACAGTGTCATCACTGTCAACACTGTCATCAACAGTGATTTCCATATCCCTGATTATAACAGGGATTTTCAGTTTTCATTGCCTTTGGCTTCCCAGTAGCATCAGACACTTTCATGTTCTCCCACCCACCCTTTGGCCTCTGAGACTCTCTCTCTCGGAGGCTTCCTCTTACCTCTGGCTGCTAGAGGCTCTTTGTCTTTCATGTAGAGCCATCCAGCTATTAGGTGTTATAGTTCCTCAAAAACTTGTACTCTTCTGCTTTCCTTCTTACTCTTATTTCTATATGTGATCTCACCAGCGCCCCCAAAGCTTTGGGCTAGTTACTCTCAGATATCTGCAGTCCAGAGTTTCTCACCTTTGGTGCTACTGACATCTGGGTTGGATAATTTTTTGCTGTGAGAAGTGAGGTGGCCTGTGCATTGTAGGATATTTAGCAGTATCGCTGGTCTCTACCTACTGTGCCAATAGCACCCCATGCCATGTTGTGACAACTGAAAATAACTCCAGACATTTCTAACCTGTCTCCTGGGAGGCAATGTCACCCCTGGTTTTAGAGCCATTGTTCCAGACCTTTATATTTAAGTGCCTACCTGACATGTCCCTTTGTATGTTTCAAAGGCACTTCAAGCTCAGCAGGTCCAGAGCCAAGTCTATGATCCTAACCTTCTACCACTATGACTCAAGGACAGGACAAAACAAAGACCCAAGACAAACCTGATTCTCTTCCCTTCCTTCTTTTCTCAGTGAATATTCCCCTCACCCCACACTCCCATCTAGTATATACATCTAGTTTAAACATCCCACCCCCCTGGAACCAATCCTCTCCCCTTTAATATAACCCAATGCTAAGTCCTTCAATTCTACCTTCTACGTAGTCCTGGTTCATATACTTCTTTCAACCCTAACACCACCTCCCTGGTCCAAGCTCCTATTCTCTCTTCCCCAAAGAAAGAGTGGGGTGTCCCTTGGGACACCACCTCTTGTCTTTCTTCAATCCATTTTCCACACAGTATAAAGAGAGATGTTCTTGAAATCAAAGTCTTAACTTTGTTATTCCTTGTGCTTGTCTTCCCATGGCTCTTGGAATAAAGACCCGAGTCCTTAACACGAGGCCTGGCCTGAGGAGGTCTTGTTAGGGATGAATTTCTGCTAGTTTTTACTTTCCCACAGCTGTACTTCTAATATCTGTAAGTGATTTCTCCCCTGGGTTTTCCAGAGCGAGTCAGGTGGAATAATAATGCCAACAGGATGCCAATTCTTTCCAGCTGGAAGAACTGAGTCCCAGCTCCAGGCTCACTGATGACTCACTGAATGACCTTGGGGAAGTCATTTGCCTACACTAATTAATGCCAGTGACGCATTCCTGGCCTCTTGAAGCTGTTTAACTTGGCCCTGTTCTAGAAACGTTCCTCACCCAAACAACTCTGGTTCTCAATATTCACCTGATAAGATTGAGGCATAGTAGTGATACTTAACAAAAATCTCACATACTAAGGAAGGGGTTTGATCCATGCACACTATTTCAGATCTTAGCAAAGCTCTCGTGTGATTAATTCTAAACACAGAAAAAAATACGATTATGAAAATTCTTTGGTACATTAAAACAGTCCCTCTTCATTGAAGATAAGGAGAGGAAGGAGGGAGACTCAAAATGTTTTACATTTAAATTTGAGTTACTAAAATTTTAAAAGATTCTTTTTCTCTCTCATTTTTTTGCATATATAATTTTATGCTCTGCAGGGATCATGCTGTAAAAAAACACCTTTTGAAATGTATTAAAAGCTTTTAATCACTTCTCAAAGTGCTCTTCCATCTATTATCAAAACTATAGCAGGGACAACTGGGTGGCTCAGTTGATTAAGTGTCTGACTCTTGATTTCAGCTCAGGTCATGATATCACATTTCATGAGTTTGAGCCCAGCATTGACCTCTCTATTGATGGTGAGGAGCCAGCTTCAGAGTCTCTCTCTTTGCCCCTCCCATGCATGCTCTCTGTCTCAAAAAGGAAATAAACTTTTAAACAAATAAACAAACTATAGCTACAGATGATCCCAAATTGATTGCCCTGGATGGGGACTTTGAAATATCTAGTCCAAAGACTTCATTTTATAAAAAGAGGACATGGGCATCCAGAGAGACCACTGAGGCTACTAATGAAACATTTTTCTTTGATGCATGTTGGCGAGAAAGTAAAACGTGCAGAGTGAGGGATTCTGATTGTAAACAACCAGACTGCAGGTTTGAGCAGGATCCTAAGGGGGGCTCTTGCCCATCCATCCATTTCTTGGCAGAACTGGATCTGGGAAAAAAGAAAACCTCTTAAATGTCCTCAGCAACCTATTTGCAGGTTTAGCCACTTTCTAGTCAGGGGACACTATCTTTTCCAGCAGGACGTGGTGATGGGGTTGGCTGTTATCTCTGTTTCCATGTGGTTCTGATCCAGTGACAAGTGCAGACGTTCATTCTCTGTGTAACTTCTTAGTGACTTCAGGAAGTAAACACATAAGTGCCACGGGAGGATCTCCTGCACCTGCTTTGTCTCACTCTGAGACCTTAGACTCACAGGCATCCCTGAGGCTAGAATGGGGATTTTCAACTAATTTCCAACAATACAAAGCACTGAAAATAATGGGGCTGCAAGCGACTCACGTGTAATTTTGGGAAAATGGCAGATGGAAGGTAGCACAGACTAGGGGTTAGATACACGTGCTTTATAAACATAGCACATGGATTCAAAGCCTGCCTCTGTTACTAGCAAAGTGGCTATGGACAAGTCACTTCCCTTCCTCAAGCTTCAGCTCCTCATTTGTAACATGACAACATGACACTGGCTGCTGCATACATTTGCTATAAGGACTAAGACAATGTGTATTTAGTTTATCACAGTATCTGTTGGTATACAGTAAGCACTCAACAAGTGGCAGCTCTTAGCATTGCTGAGCTAGTATAGTGGGTAAGAGTCCAGACTCAGGGGGCATCTGGGTGGCTGTTGTGTCTGACTTCAGTTCAGGTCATGATGTCATGGTTTGTGAATTCAAGCCCCACGTCGGGCTGTGCTGACAGTGTGGAGCCTGCTTTGGATCCTCTGTCTCCCTTTCTCTCTGCCCCTCCCACCTCTTCAAAGATAAATAAAATTTAAAAAATAAAGAGTCCAGACTCAGGAGTCAGACTGCCTGCGTTCAAATGCTAACAAAATGCCAGTGAAGTGCCTGGCTCATAGTGAATGTTCAGTGGATGCTAGTAGCTAATTATTAACTTGTATTTTAACTAGAATTATACCAAATCAATGTGCACGTTTGTTGAGAGCCATGACTGGCAGTTATATGTGCCTTTGGTGAAGGCAGTCGTAAAATGTAGTGGAAAATCTTTTCATTATGTGGGTCATTGAGTGAGGGCAAAATACTGGGGTGATACACACTTCGGACTAAAAGTTTTCCATGTTCCTTGCAAGAGCTAGTATTAAATGAGTGTTATCAAGAGCAAACGGAAAGGAAAAACAGGGCACAAATGGGCAATATTTACTTGTTCACTCACTCATTCACCATTCATGCTCTCATCCACTTATCTATCCATCCATCCATTCATAGGCTTTTTGAGTGTATCTCTGTTCTAGGAACCCTGCTAGGGTTAGGCTTTTTATGTACATATCTTAATTCTCATGGAAGACTATCAGGTGGGCAACACCATCATTTGATAAAGAAGATTAGGAAGTACAGACGTGAAGGTAAAGGTGAGATTGAAGCACAAATCTCTTGGTTCCAGCAATGTGGCTCCTTTAGTGTGTGATTTGGGGCAAGTCACTTCAACTGTCTGTGCCTTAGTTTTCTCTTCACTAAATTGGGAACAATGACTTCTCCATTGTGGAGTGACTGTGGATGAAACAAGCAAGTTCACAAAAACTCTGCACATTGGAAAATCCTATAGACATGTGAATCTTGGTGTTTGTCTGACCTTGTCCAATATGGTGAGTCTGAGAGGGGGTTAATGTGAAGTCATCCAAGAGCATGCCAGTCTCTTTGGTTTCCTGTGGTCTCAGACAGCTTCTTGACACCTAACTTCATCCATCAAGGGCCCGCAGGAAACCAGAGAGACTGGCATGCTCTTAGAGGGGTTCTTTCCATGAGAAGGAGTCAGAAGCCCACGGAAATGAATGATACCCTGTGAAGCACTACCTTTGACAGCTGGTGTGATGTTATCATCCTGCTCCAAGGCACAAAGGGAGGCAGGAAGGTGGGAAGCTCCAGGAAGCCCTGGGCTGAGATGCAGAGGCGTTTCCAGCTTTTGAGTGAGTTACAGGCTGCCCTGGGGGATCCCAAAGCATTGAACATCCTGCAGTGAGCTAATGTAACCTGAGCATTCATCAAGGCCAATGACTCCTCTGAGTGATTAGAACAGAACATCCTGTACGATGCTAACAAAGATGGGCACCTGGGACAGAGGCACTCCTGGGAATGTCTCCCTGTTAACAGTCATTAAGTGGAACAGGAAAAAAAAAAATAACTTTGGCTACTTGTTACTTCCCCCCCATTTTTCCTGTTTACTTCAGGGAAACACTTCTGGAATCTGAAGGAAGAACAAATATATGTAGTGAATATGGCCAGTTGCCAACCTATGGAATCCAGGGCTTAAATAAATACATGCCCTGCTTTATATAACATACAGCCTATTCTTGAAAAATTGTGAGTAAATAAAATATCTATATGTAAAATTATATTATTCATGCATTTGGGAGGTTGCTGTTTTAGGGAGACCTGCTGAGAACTGTTTGCAAACACAGATCACTGTGCCCTGATTTATGGCTTTCACAAATTTGGACTCTCGAACTTCAGCTTCTTCAGAACTTGGATTCTCTCTTGGCTGATGCCTGGACAGCAGGACCCACTGACCAAAGCCAAGAAGTGGCCAGAGAAGTGGGGCAGCCCCCTTCCACATGGAGCTTTGGGATAAATGTGTAGACAGGGAAGGGACGGAATGATGCTTATGTTCTCTTCTTTCACATACATGACCCGTGTGGCCTAACAGGCATATCTGTCATAGGCTTTTCATCCTGGAGCACAGCTGATGTGACACTTTGGGATGCAAGTGTTTAAAGGCCAGCGTGAGATTCACCACCTGCTCTTTCCCTTTGCCATGGCAACCTGTCCAGTTCCAGATGAGGCTACTTCAGCAGCCTGGTCCTAGAGGAAGAAATCCATGAAGCACCACCTCCAGCTGCCCCACAGAGGACAGGAAGCAGGAACACAGAATACGTTTTGTTTTAAGAGTTGAGATTCTTAGGGTTTGTTCTGCCATGTAAGCCAGCCGTAGTACTCCCTGTACAGCAAGATCTCCCAGAGGTGCCCCATACGTAAGACAAATGTTGGGGCTCTGGTGAAGCAGAGGTGAGGGCCTGCCTTCTCTGAGGGACCACCCACTGCTCTTCATTTCACTGTTACTGTTCCCACAACAGATCTCAGGCAATGACAGCAGAGAAAAACAATTCCTGATTGGAAATAGTGCTATGACATTGTGAGTCAGTAATTGGTATTTAGGAAATTATGTCTTTTTTATTATAATGTTTATTTGAGAGAGAGAGACAGATATTAAGAGGTGGAGGGACAGAGAGGGGGAAACATAGAATCTGAAGCAGGCTCCAGGCTCTGAGCTGTCAGCATAGAGCCTGAGGTAGGGCTTAAATCCATGAACCGTGACTTCATGACCTGAGCTGAAGTCAGACACTTAACCAACTAAGCCACCCAGGTGTCCCGGAAATTATGTCTTTAATGCATAACTCCTCCCACTGGACTGAATGTTCTATATCCATTTTACTCACTGCTGTACCCCCATCCCCACCCCCACCCAAGGGTCTCACACAGTAATGGGTGCCCCAAAAACAAGATATGTGCTGGGTATGCTGAGTGGTTCAGAACACGGCTGCTGACATGACACAGATCTGGGCCTTTATTTTCTCAGGTATAAATGGGGCATATAATGACCCCTACCTCAAAGTGCTTCTGTGAGGGTTAAATGAGATAATATGTAACAGGTACATTGCACAGTGCTTGGCATGTGAGAAGTGCTCTTGGAAGTGCGATACTTAGCGATACTGTTTCCTTATGCTAAAGAGTGATAAAGTAGCCAAGTATTTTCCAGGTTAGAAAAACTCCAAGCCAACTGTTGTAGGTTGGCTCATGTTTCCCCCAAAAGATATACTGAAATCCTAAGCAACAGTACTTGTGACCTTATTTGGAAAAAGGGTCTCTGCAGACGTCATGAAGCTGAGGTCACAAGGAAGAGAACCCTGATCTGACATGACGGGTGTCCTTAGAACAAAAAGTGGGGATACACCGGGAGAAAATGGCCATGGGGTGCCAGAAGGGAGACTGAAGTGATATATCCATAAGCCAAGGAATGAAGGAGTGGAAGGAAGGGTTCTCCCCTACAGATCTCAGAGAGAGCACAACTTGGTGGCCACCTTGACTTCTTGCCTCTAGCACTGTGAGACAATGACTTTCTGTTGTTTTAAGCTCCCAGTCTATGCTGTTTTATTACAGCAGCCTCAGGAAGCTCATGCACCAGCCATCCACCTTCTGTGCAGCATCCATGAGCTGTTGCGATCACGATTCCTTCCCTCCTAAAACTCTAGTTGGATGGAATGTTGCAAGGGCAGGTACAGGTGAAGTTTCCTCCCTCCAACGAAGGCCTGTAAATTACATCACTATCTACAGTTTCCATCAGGACCCAGAAAAATCCATTTGAATTTTAGAATTCAGTTACATGAAAGAGAAAGAAAAACAAAGATAATGTTCACTTAGGAGAGTGTTATTTCTTGAGAAAAAGACTCTTAACCCTTATCTCTGCCTGGAGAGGAGTGACCCTTAGAAGTTTCCTAAAATAGAACTGGGGAAAAAAACTAGCAAAATCCACTCAAACAGACAACATTCATTTAGGCTTCTTGGCACCAAGTCCACCACAAAAGAAGGACTTAATTAAAACAGAGTCGGTAATATGAGGCAAAACACTGAGGCTGGGCTCAGGAGGAGCGACGTGCACGTTCAACTCTGAACAAAGGCTCACTGTTGCCACGAAACCACCATTCCACACATGTTTGGGCAGGAAGGGAAGCTATCCTCTGAAATACCATAAGAGGCTATTTGTAGGGTCCAGCACTGGTCTCCAGAGCCAGCAGCAGAGCGGAACAAGGTAGGTCTGAGAAGTGAGAAGTCTCACCTGGTGAGACAGAGCCTGAGGCCAAGGTGACGAAGCTGTCCCTGTCTTGGAGGAACTTAGAAGTCATATTCTTTCTTCCCCGATTCTGTCAAGTGTCCTCAGGGACTGTGGCTAAAGTAATGGACAAGTTTGTGGTAGGTCTCTCACAATCCTTCTTTGGTTTTATTTCCTATCTCGAGGATTATTTTAACCCACTGAACAATCACAGCTAATTTCCACTGATTATTTTAACCCACTGAAGAATCACAGCTAATTCTCTGTATCTTGGACAGCCCATCCAGTTTCCATTCTGTCTCCCTCCAGGTGGGATGCTACAAGGGACCTGTGGAGGCCCCCTTTTCTTCCGATCCTCCCAGATCACAAGGGATGTGGCGTGTTCCTGTCCTTGGAGTGAGGCATAAAGGTGAGCACGGAGGCGTCTGTGCATGGGACTCCTTCCGTGGGACCGTGGGGCAGGCATGGCTTCCTGGATCCCTTGTGCTTGAGGTTAACAGCTTCCTTGCCCCCTGCACAGGCTCCATGCATCCTGCTTCATGCCAGGCACTGTGTTGGGCACATGACTGAGACTTTACTTGGATTCAGTGGGGTTTTCTGATGGAGGCAGACCAGGAAAAAAAAAATGAAGTACAATGTGGTATAACAGAGACCTTGCTGGAGAATGGGGAGAACCACAGAATAAGCAGGCCCCGGAGGGTAAAATCACAGGGGGACAGAGTCACAGAGCTGGGCCCGGAGTCCCCAGGCTAAGACCCTTTGGCTCCACTGTCCCCTTTCCCTCCCTCTTGGTACTGTGGGATGATGTCTCCCAAGAAGACTCGAAGCCTCAGATGGGCAGGGACCAAATCCGCCAGAATAGCCCTATGGACACTGTATTCCTTCAGAAAGGAATTTCTGAAGAGATGATCTATCTCTTCTTTCCTCTCCTTCCCTGAATGTGGGAATGGAGCAGTCAGGACCAGGGTGCTAGTGTGTCCAACCACATCTAGCCCAGTAAATTTGAAAAAGTTACCAGACCTCTCTGAGTCTGTTTCTCCACATGAGAAATCTAGGATTCTGTGACATAATCTAGCAAGTCCTGCACTTTCCAGGTATCTGCAATGATGCAAAGACATGAGGAAAGACAACGAATCGGTGACACCAATCCTGTATTTCATGACAAATATGTACAAAAGGGAAACTGAGTAATAAAAACATACAATAAAATGAAAATGAAGGAGCTCCTGGGTGGCTCAGTTGGTTAAGCGTCTGACTTCAGCTCAGGTAATGATCTCACAGTTCATGGGTCTGAGCCTCACGTTGGGCTCTGTGCTGACAGCTCACTCAGAGCCTGGAGCCTGCTTCAGACTCTGTATCTCCTTCTCTCTCTGACCCTCCCCTACTCACACTGTCTCTCTCTCTCTCTCAGAAATAAAAAACATTAAAAAAATGAAAATGAAGCTTTCATCATTTTTTGTAGTATAAGCCAAAAAATAAATAAATAAAGGAAAAAAGAAAAGGAAAAAGAAATCCATGCACTAGTTGCAAGAACATGGATTTGGAACTAGGGAGACCCGAGTTCAAATTCTAGCTCTAACCAAAATTTATATGCTTGCTGGGCAACTTTGAAAAATTACTTAACCTCAGCACTAGTTGCTTATTATTTTAACAGAGCTCTAATTAGTAATTAATTTAATAATTAAATCCATCTCACTAAGTTTGTGTGAGCATTAAATAACATAACACAATGTCGGTCACAAAATAGGCTCTCAATCAAATCTTAAGTTGGAACCTAATAAATATTTACCAAAGGAATGAATATCAGTTTAGTTCCCATCAAAGGGACACTGAATTTTGTACCACAGATCATAGACAGGGTGACTACATATTCTGGTTTGCCTGTGCCTTGGCGCAATTATTGTCTGATTTTCTTTTCACTTTCAAAAATGTACTGATCTGCAGGTCCAGTCTGTGACACTCAATTGGGATGCCCAGTGTGGAAAGTCAGGTCCATCTTTCTGGTGCCATTGTTCTGAATCTTTTCCCTGTGTTGTCATTAATTTTAATCCTACTAATAACAGGGCACCTGTGAAGTGGCTAATACCCAGTCTTTTGCTCTCTTCACTTTAGGAAAAGTCAACAGCATACTTTGTGCCAAACTCTGCAGAGCTCGGGTTGAACCCAGACAAAGGATGGAGCCTTAAAGGTGGTAGACCTGCAAACCTTTTAGTCTTGCCTCCTTGCAAGTCTGATCTCTGGCCTTGGGTAACTCATCTTCTTTACCTCAGCTGCTGTGTGAAGGAAAGAAAGAGAGAAAGAGAGAGAGAAAAGAAGGGAAGAAGGGAAGAAAGAAAAGAGAAAGAAAGAAAGAAAGAAAGAAAGAAAGAAAGAAAGAAAGAAAGAAAGAAAGAAAGAAAGAAAGAAAGAAAAAAGAAAAGAAAAGAGAAGAATTTGGGGTGGGGGGATGCTATGTTCTGATTGCATCTGCCTAGCATTCATGTTGAAATCCTAATGCTCATCGTTATTGTTTTCCGAGGTGGCGCCTTTGGGAGGTGATCAGGTCATGAAGGTGAAGCCCTCATGAATGGGATTAGTGTCTTACAAGAGGTTCTGGAGAGTCCCTAGCCCCTGCCACCATGTGAGGATAAGGAGAAATCTGGCACCTGGGACAGCCCTCACCCAACCATGCAGAGCCCTGAGCTCAGGCTTCCAACCTCCAGTGTCTTGTTTGTCAGCCCTGCAGTCTGTGGTACTTTGTTACGGCAGCCTGAATGGACTAAGACACTCCCACTTGGAATACTTTACAAATACTACACCATTTACTCATTGCCACAAACCTGAGAGGCAGCTATGGTTCCCACTTCCAACTGAGAATACTGAGACTGGCTGAAACAAGGTAACATCACTCAGACAAGTAGCCCAAGTAGTACAGGCAAGCAGGTAAGAAGGTGTTGTGCCTTTAGGTCTCTTGTTGAAGTGTTAGGAGACATTTTAAAACACCAACCTTCTGTTAGCATAGAGAAAAACTGGAATAACTTTTGGGGCGTCTGGGTGGCTCAGTCGGTTAAGTGTCTGACTTTGGCTCAGGTCATAATCTCACGGTCCGTGAGTATGAGTTCCATGTTGGGCTCTGTGCTGGCAGCTCAGGGCCTGGAGCCGGCTTTGGATTTTGTGTCTCCCTCTCTCTCCACCCCTACTCACCGGCCACCCCCCCAACACACTCATTCTCTGTCTCTCTCAAAAGTGAGTAAATGTTAAAAAAATTTTTTTAAAGACTGGAGTAACTTTCTAATTATTTTTCTATTTTTTTTCTTCCCAGAATTTGCAAATCTCAGATATTGCTCTGGTGTCATTGATTATGAATGCTTTTTGGCAGAGAAAATTGTTCAAGGCACATTCCAAGGGTTGGGGAGGAATTTCTCCATCTGTTCTCTTTGAATAAAAAGGATCCTCATAAGGTGTACAAATAGCTGATGAAGAAATGAGGTTTTCATTTAAGAAGCACGCATACAGAGAAGAGCTGATGAAGGGTGTGCCCTGTATCTCCATCGTGTCACTGGCTGACTGAACAATTTGTAATCAGGAGGGGGAAAAAATGTCCCATACATGGAAATTTTAGCTGCAGCTGACACCCTGTCCAAACAGCAAATCGGTTCAGAATCTAAAAATTCTAATTTTGCAATTCACAGGTGCTTCCAATTAGAATAGGGAAGGTTAATGTGGTTTCAGCTGTTACTTGAAAATATTAAAATATGCCAAGAAAACTCAGACAGAGCTGGTACAAAGGAGTTCCTTTTTCTACTGAAATATTTACTCCTCCAAAAATAATAATCACAGAGGCTTCAGGCCCCCTTTTCCCAGAGAAGTCACACTTAACACTCTTCACTTTCTTTTACGGTTGTGAACATCGTACACACCCACACATGCCTACACTTTATAAAGCAAACAGCACTTTCTGGCCATCTAGAAGAACTCTAATCTAGGTCTCTGGGCAATAAGGTTTTTGTTTTAAAATTTTTTAATGTTTTATTTATTTCTGAGAGAGAGAGAGACAGTGTGAGCAGGGGGGGGTCAGAGAGAGAGGGAGACGCAGAATATGAAGGAGTTTCCAGGCTCTGAGCTAGCTGTCAGCACAGAGTCCAACGCTGGGCTCAAACCCGCGAACCATGAGATCATGACCTGAGCTGAAGTCGGACGCTTAACCCACTGAGCCACCCAGGCACCCCAGGGGCAATAAGGTTTTTGGAACATGGGTATGTTTTAACATGAACTTCTGATTTATCCAAGCAAATAATCATCAAACCAGAGAGTCTGAAATTGTGATACCACCAACTCAGAGGCCACGCACTGCTTGTTCACAGGTACGTGAGAGACAGGGAGGGCAAAAACATCCTGTCTGTTTGTTTTTCCAAAGCAGATTTGAAAAGCAGTCACTCATATTTTTTTTCCACTGAGTCATAAATTTCTGAGGCCTCAGTTTGATAAAGAGGCTAGGAACTCAGAACCCTATCAGAACCCACTGAGGTATGAGGTCCATGAGCCAAGGACAAGCTGCAACTATAAAAGCTTGCAAGTTTTATGCTAGCATTTACGAGACAATTCTATGGGCAGGCATCTGCATTCTATCTTGAAGCAATTTGTAAGCGGAAGGCTCTGCCCACTTTAATTTATTATATAAACATTTCTGGAGCTATCACCAAATATTAGTCATGAAAGCTGGAATTTAATAAAGGAGAACAGAATGCAGTTTTCAAAGAGGACAAAAGTTCACTGGGAAAACACATGTGCAAACCTCAGGGACCCCGGATCACTGGAAGCAAATGTAAGAGACAGTTAAGTGCCTGGAACCAAATGTCTGAAAGGGCTGCTCATCAGGAATAAGCTGGGGGGGGGGGGGGGGGGGGGGGGGGGGGGGGGGGGGGGGGGGGGGGAGGGGGAAGGTAGCGGGGAGACATTTGACTTCACTTGTCATTCTGATGGAGTTGAGCCTCCCAACCATAAATGTCTTTCAGGGAAGAAGTCTCAGAAAACTCAAGATCAGGAATGTTCAAGGACAAGAAAGTATTTCTCTGAAATGACTAGGGGAATGCTGTGTGCTTCTCTCGTCAGAAATAAGTCCCAACTGGACCCACTCATTCGAAACCCCAATGTCATTGTGAAGCTCAGGAGCAGAGGTTCAGACAGACACACATTCCAATCTGGAGTCTTCTGGTTAGTACTGAGTGACCTTGACAAATGACTTTGTTGGGGCCCTAGTTTCCTCATCTGTAAAATAGGTATAATAAGACATTTCTAATAAAGTTGCATGTAACAATTAAAAGAGATAATATATGGAAAACAGCATAATGCTAAAGATTCTTAAAGGAATCAAATCACCTTTTACATTAATGTTAAAAAATTTTAAGACAATGCATTTTTTTGTTTTTTTTAAAATAATAAATTGTTTTATTAATAACTAGTCCATGTTTTTACTTTTACCAGGAAATTATATATGTTCATATATACATATTCTGTAAATATAAATATATATGCATTATTCATATGACTTTGAGTTATTGTTTAGTACTTTATTTTATTTCATTCAAGTTTAAAACTTGAAGAACTAACTTTAGAATTTCTTGTAGGACAGATTTATTAGAAATATACTCCTGTACCAATTGTTTATCTTAGAAGACACAATGCATTTTAAACAAAGTTAATAGAATTAAAGCTCTTTGTCTTTAAGGAATCATTAATAATAGAATTTCACTCATCTAGGATTCTATTACAAGTCATCAGGAAAATGAGACTCCAAGTTTCTTCTATTGTTGCTCCTATTCTTTTTTTTTTTTAATTTTTTTTTAATGTTTTATTTATTTCTAGGAGAGAGAGACAGTGTGAGCAAGGGAGGGTCAGAGAGAGAGGGAGTCACAGACTGAAACAGGCTCCAGGCTCTGAGCTGGCAGTCAGCACAGAGCCCGATGCGGGGCTCGAACCCACGAACCGTGAGATCATGACCTAAGCGAAAGTCGGACGCTTAACCGACTAAGCCACCCAGGCGCCCCTCGTTGCTCCTATTCTAACTATTGGTCCTTCCTTACACCCTCCTTCCATCCAACAAAGCCCATACACTAGGGGCTCTGTGCTAGGGGCTGGGTGTCCAATGGTGAGCTAAACAAAGATGGCTCCTGCCCATCGCAAGCTTACAGTCCAGTAGTGTGAGAAGAGTCCTGGATGGCAAACAGCAGTAGTTCAGTTTTACCTCTCACTACCTGTACAGCCTGGGGGAGTCAACCTCAGGAACCCTCATTTGCTCAAGTCAAAGGGGCTGCATTATCTTTTTCACAGAGTGCCTGGCAGGACTGTATTTGAATTCATACTAAAGCTTCAAAGTACTTTATAAGTAATAATTATGAGTTATGCTTACTTCAAATGATGGGGGAACATCTCTCTACATAGTAGAAAGGAATAAAGAGGCAGGAGAACTGACTTCAAGTCCTACCATTTCCACTGACTTGTACCCCTGGTTGGAGAGGGTATCATGTCCCCTCTTGGCCTTAGTTTGAGCCAGCTGAAATATAGCAGCAGGATCCTGTCACTGTGAGCTCCAAAGGGAGGTGAACCTACAGAAATGCAGACAGAGCCCAGGGTGTTTTCGGAGCTAATCCCTTCCACCCCCTCACAGACCTGAGACTTGCTGAGGAGATGGGACTCTTTTCAAAGTCCTCTTAGGAGGCTGGTTCCTCAGCCTGTCTTGGAACCCAGAGGGGAGAGATGTCTGAGAATTTGGGGGATTGGGCTGCCCCCGGGACACAGGTAGCATCAGTGTTTGCTGTGCAGGGTGCTTTTAAAATTGGAGGCCATTTAATATCCCGACACCAATTCAAGGGAGTATCATGGTAGCAGGAGCCACGAAGTGCTTGGTGTGTTCTTGCCACTTGCCTAAAAGGCTCTGTCAGTGCAGGTATGAAGGGCCTGCCAAGGTGCAAGCCCTGGGCCTCTTCCTGATGCTCTGTATGAGGGCACCCTGACATAGCAGCACAGTTCACGTCCTTGCTTTACCTCGTATGCCCACAGGGAACTCCAGTCGATACCTGCTGCTAACTCCATTCGGTCTAAGAAATGTGTTTGCTTTGCCACTGTTGTTTGTGGGGTGTGGGTGTGCACATGATTCAGAAGTGTTGAGTGTCAGCAACGCAGGACTGAGGGGGCTCCAATGAGGAAGGAGGGGGAGGCACTGGAAAAGGACAGGTTTGGGTTTGAACACTGCCACTCACAGCCAGATGGCTCTCGTCAAGACCCTCATCACCTGTGACCCTCTCCTCTGTCACGTGGGGACAATAATGCCTTCTGATTTCTCAGGGCTATTGCAAGAGTCAGAGATAGTAAAGGTACAGTGATCATCACCATACTGGCCACAGGGAAAGGCAGTGGTAGTGGTGGCTGTGGTCATTCTGCTTGAGGTTCCACTTCTGGAGCCCCATCTCAACTTTTCCCAACTGTCATTATGCCACAACACAGTTCAGAGCCAACAAATCTCCCTTCACCGCCACATCACACCAGTGTCCATGTGCTGCAGCATCCTGGGTTTTCATCTTCATCTCCACATCTAGGACCCTCTCTGGCTCTTCCCTCCTGGTGCTTGAGGGAAAACAGCACTTCCCTGTGGCCTATGCTCTTCAGTCCTCATGAATTATCCTCCTCGAAAAACGCTT
Organism: Hyaena hyaena; assembly: GCF_003009895.1. NCBI lineage: Eukaryota > Metazoa > Chordata > Mammalia > Carnivora > Hyaenidae > Hyaena > Hyaena hyaena. The sequence continues at coordinate 150,713 of NW_024081114.1, forward strand.
TTGTTACAATCTTCCCGCTCTAAAGTGTATCACCATCTTCGACCAACGTAATTCAAACCCCTAATTCCACCTCACGTCAACCCCACCTTCCCCACCCTGTCAGTGGAGCGAACTCCTCACACACCCTGCACGCGCTATGGGCCAGCATGGTGGTGAGTCCTCTGTCCCAGACATGCTCAGTCACCAGAGAGAAGAGGCTCGTTAAGGACACATGGGCAGCAGTGAGGGTGTGTGCTGTGAAGCCTGGGTAGCTCTTTCATGTAGTGGATGTGTAACCTTTTTCAGTGACTTTAACTCTCAGTGCCTCAGTTTCTTCTTCATTAAAATGGGCCTAATAGGATTACCACATGGAGATGTTGTGGGGACTATATGTGAAGCACCTAGAAGAGTGTCTGGTACATCAGAAGCTCTGAGTAAACCAATGTGAGCTACTGTTCTGTGACAGACATGACTCAAGCATCCTCTCAGGAAAAGGCACTGCTTTCAGTTGTAGGCAAGAGAAATCTGGCTTGGAAGAGGAAATTCACTTCATATAACAAGTCCAGGGGAAGGTTGCTCCAGGATTTGTTTGTTTAGTGGCTCAACCATGTCACCAAGGACACAGGTTCCCCACATTACCATTTTGGGCATTATTGGCCTGGTCCCTAGGCTGTTTGTCTCATGACCATCAGATGATCATCACCATTCCAGGCATCCCAGGCAGCCATGAAAATGTCCTGGGAAGAAGGAGCTCTCTTGCGACAAGAAAAACCTTCCCAGAAGACCCTCATATCTCTTTGGCCAGTACTGAATTGGTCTGTACTGGGATTAATTAGGACCCACTGCTTGGTGCTGGGAAAGGCCAAGACTTTCTCAAAGCACATGGCCATTTGAGGGAAAAAAGATAAAGGAGAAAAAATAAATAAAACAAACAACAACCAGGGTTTTGTTAAGGAGGTGGAAGGGACCATTGGCAGTGTCTTCTACATTCCCAGTGCTGAGAGTCTGTGATTCTTGGCTTCTTCAGCCACATGTCTTACTTTATGCAGTTCTTCCTGCTTGGAATTCATCCACTAAACCTTTGTATGCCAGGGACTGTGCTGGGCTACCTTCCCAATGTGAATCAAAATCCTTTTTTCAAGGTTTAGATCAAGAAACAATTCAGTGGAGAGATCTCTTACCATAATGAATTACTTCCATACTTTCAAAGTGAGCTAGACAATCCACACCACAATTTACTAACTGGCTTTTGTTGCTTTAGAGAAACTCTTCTTCTCAGGTGGCTTGTAAACATCTCAAGGTCACAGATCCTGAATAAATTCTTATTCCATTCCACTACATTCCTGTAGTCCAACCATGAAGATGGTGCTTAATCAATGCTTGTTGAACCTAATCAGAAGACAGTCCTGAAGTGTTCTCTCTGGTAAGTGCTTGGAGGTACTATGCTCAGCACCAGGGAAGACACAGAGAAGAACAAAACACAGTTAATTTCCCTCCTGAAGGCTTGTGGTCCAGGAGAGGAGCTCATAGGATGAATGGTGTGAAGTTGGAGAAGTCCATCTTCCTTATCCATGTTACTTTTTGTTCTTTTGGTTTTTTTACTTGTTCCCCTCAAGTAAGCTTTGGACAATATTGAGGCCTTAGTGGGGCAACCTGATGGAGCCCTGTTTCCATTGGCAGCATCCCAGATTTGAAATCTTCTTGACCCACTTCTTCCCATCCCTCTCCCATTCACATAAAACCTATCCTTCCTAAGTTCCAACCTCTATGGTTTTAGGAAATTCTGGTTTAAGATTAGTTTCTAAGAAACCAGTTCATCAATAAAGTTTTCAATGTTATCCCTCCAGGGCACACAGAAAATTTGAGGGGACTCCTGTAGGTACAATGAGCCAACCTACAGACATGACTATCATCATCGATTTTAGGGGTTTGCCCGCTGGTGGTGGAGTTCTTTCCTGGCAAGGCAGAAATTCACTTTTCTTTGAGAAATTCTTCAACAATGACCCTTTATTATTCCTCTAGTCCAGAACCTTTACACTATTTGCAGCATCTCTTAAGAAGCCACTCCTTCTGGACTAAACTTAGCGTGAGCAAACACAAGCTTTAGTGCATTTTACAGGTTAATGAGAGATCAAGGTTATTTGAGGAAAGGTCAACTCAACTCCTGCCTGTATGTACGTATTTCCTTCTCAGTAAGGAAATTCTCCCGCCCCTATTCTTTTGATCACCATGGCTGGGATTGCCAGGGACAAAGGAGGAAAAGGACAGAGTCAGATAAAAAAGAAACAAAAATCAGTTTGTTTAAATTGCCAGGGAAATCTGTCTTTGGCCAAAGGAAGTCAAACCCAGAACATCCTGTTCTAGTTAATAAGGCTCATTTGCTTCCAGCTTGAGTATGTGTGTGGGGTGGCTCAATCTCTTCTACCTGCACTCTAAGCTCCTACACCTAAACTCCTGGATAGCTGAGAGGTTCCTCTGTCCTCCCCAAACATCAGGCTGCTCCTTCTGGATGCTAAAGTCCCAAGCAGGTTACATGCAGTTAAATAAACTCTTTTTTTTTTTTTTTTTTGCATATAAATCTTCACACTTCCTCTAAGAAAGAAAAAGCCAACTCCCTCAGGGACTGAAAGCTATGTAATTCAGACCTGAGAATAAATGCTTCTTCTCTCCTTTAGAGATCTCTGTTCCAGAGTGTTTCAACGATGTGGGATCTACACATAATTTAACTTGTTCCACGTGACATTCATGTCAAATTATAACTCAATAACTATTAAAGTCCTTCATGCTTTGGAAGGAATGCTTCTGCCACCTTCCTTAGATCTACTCTAGCATCAATTCCCTGGCACAGAACAACCCACGACAGACCCTGGACTTCCCGGTTGGTCTGCTTGGGAAGGTGGCCATGTGTGAGTCAGAGCTCTCAGCAAAATGACACTTCTGCAGATAAGCCTGCAAGCTTTTTCTTGTCAGAAAATGAAAAGTATGTGTTTTTGCTGACTTTTACATTTTCCTCCCTTGAATGCCAGAAACTTTAGAGGCAAATTTATAGCCACAGTGCTTTAATCTGCTCAAAAATTATAGACTATCAGGGTTGGAATTAGAAGGAGCCCCTGAGATCATCTAATAAAATCCTCTTGTTTTATAGGCCCAGCAAGGGGGAGGGGCTTAGTGACAGTCACACTGCCAAAACTGGGACCAGAGTCTAGGTCTCATGACTCCCAGATTTTGCTACTAACGTCCAGTGGGGCCTGAAAGTACCCATTCCTTCTGCTTCCTTCAGATGGCCTCTTTTCACCAGCTCTTAATCCAGTGGTTTTCAAAGCATGGTCCCTGCCCCAGCAGCATCAGGGTACCATGAATCTGTGTTTTGCCAAGCCTCCAGGTGATCCCATTGCATGCTAAGTCTGAGATGCCCTACCTTAACCTATTTGCCTCACTCACCTGATTAATAAGATCAAGGCACTAATCAAATCCATCTAATTTCAGCCCTTCTTCAGTTTGGCTCCTTCCATTACCTAAGGCAGAGGTCCACTTAAGTTACCTCTGGGGAAAGAGTTTATTGGAAATTTGTAACTGGGGTGGAAAGCTAGGGACCGGCACTTGCTCTGCCTACATCTTCCTCATGCCACCACCTGTTCTGTTCTCCTCTCTCCACAGATCTGTTGTTAACTTCCTTCACAGCTGGTATTTGCTTTTGTTCTACCATGACCCAACTCTGAACTCTAAACTATCGCATCCCTTCTGCCGTAATTTCTCTCCTAACTGTAAAATTCTTCCTACGTAACTTTTCCCATTTTTTGGTTTACATTCCTGAAAAGGACTCCAACTGAGCCAGCACATCTTTTAAGCCAGTTCACACTGGTCCCATACTCACCCCCAAAATGCTCCGTCACCTTTGGTCTGATGCTTTTTACTGTCTAATTAACTATTGACATAAGATAAGTGTACATTCTGGACAGGGTGGGGGTGAGGCTTCTGTGAAGTGCTAGAAGCTTCTGGAGGAAATTGGGGGAGGGGGAAGGAAGCACATGGGTGACTCCTTCCTACCTCCCCCTCCACTAATCCTGGGAATGAGACATGAGGGAACTTTGCAGTGGGTTCAAAAGTTAAGCTTCCTGAGGGTTGAATTGGAGATGGAAGTTCTGTTATATTATCATGACCCTAATTTTCATATTATTTTTTTTTCTTAAAAAGTTTATTGTCAAGTTGGTTTCCATATAACACCCAGTGCTCATCCCGACAAGTGCCCCCTTCCATGCCCATCACCCCCCTTCCCCTCTCCTCCACCCCCATCAGCCTTCAGTTTGTTTTTGGAATTCAAGAATTTCTCATGGTTTGCCTCCCTCCCTCTCCCCAACTATTTTTTCCCTTCTTCTCCCCCATGGTCCTCTGTTAAGTTCCTTCTAATCCACCTATAAGTGCAAACATATGGTAGCTGTCCTTCTCTACCTGACTTATTTCGTTCAGCATAACACCCTCAAGGTCCATCTATGTTTCTACATATGGCCAGATTTCATTCTTTCTCATTGCCATGTAGTATTCCATTGTATAGATAAACCACATCTTCTTGATCCACTTGTCAGTTGATGGACATTTAGGCTGTTTCCATGTTTTGACTATTGTTGAAAGTGCTGCTATGAACATTGGGGTACATGTTCCCCTATGCATCAGCACTCCTGTATCCCTTGGGTAAATTCCTAGCAGTGCTATTGCTGAATCATAGGGGAGTTCTACTGTTAATTTCTTGAGGAACCTCCACACTGTTTTCCAGAGGGGCGGCACCAGTTTACATTCCCACCAACAGTGATTTGTTGCCCTGGCTGCCACAAGAACCCCTAGGGAGCTTTTGAGAAATGAAAGTTGCCTGGGCCTTGCCTTGGGGATTCTGACTTAAAGCACCCAGATGCTTCTAATGCACAGCTCTCACTGAGAACTACAGGTCTAACTTGACCCTCTTAATTTTATAGGTGGAGAAATGGGCTTGGCTATATAGTGTGACTGTGGCTCACTTAGAGATCTCATTCCTAACTTGGTTATAGAGTTTGGGTTATTAGAACAGAAGAGATCAGAGAAACCATGCTGTCCAACTCTACACTTTCACTTGAGACTAAGGAGCTTAGTGATTTGCCCACAGAGTCAGCCAGGAAGGAGGTGGCCGACACAAACCATGTGTCATGACTCCTCACTCCTCTATGCACAACACCAAGGCTGAAGGACCAAGGATGCCAGATGAGAAGCTAAGCAGACCCAGCTGCAGATCTTACCCTTGCTCTGCTCTGGGGAGCCCTTCGAACAGCACAGCTGGAACAGCTTGGCAGAGAAACCCGATGTAACTGGGTGTGGAGCAGGCTCAGCCAAAGGAATCGGCACCTTGGTGCCTTAAGGATGGGGAGGAGGCAGCCGGTTTGATGATGCTAATCCTTGCTTTCTGCCTGCCTTCCAATTATGCTGGGAGTGCAGGTGCCTGACAGCTGGGCTGGAGTCCAGACCATGATGTGCTCAAAGGCTGTGCCCTGGGTGTCAGAGGGCTTCTGACACATGCTGAGATAGGGTTGTCTTTGCTTTCAAGAGTGGCTTTAAGTCAAGATGTTGGTGTCCCTTGGTACTGTGTATAGCTAGAAATGGCTTCAGTTGGCATTTAGGATGAGCCCTGGGGGCCCTTGTGTATGTGTGTACATGGGTAGAGGTGACAAAAGTGGTAGCAATGGCTGAAGATTAAAAGATTCCAATGTAAAAATAAAAACAAATGAAAGAAAATAAAAAAGCATTTAGGGATTCAACAACAAAACCAAAACCAAAACGAGGCAACAGCTTAACAGACATCATGAGTGGGAATCAGGAAAGCCCAAGGAGATGAGTATGAGCCTCGATCACAGCTTTTTGGGGGGCTGGGGTGAAGGAGAAGAAGCAATGAAAAAGCAGTGTCCCTTTACCCTTGTGAGAACTTTGTAGTGGATGAACCACTTTCACACACATGTAGCTCATCCAAACTTTAAGACAACCCTGCAAGGTAGACAGTTCCCGCGATCCAAACTTGCAGACAGGGAGCCACCGGGCTCCAAGGCCACATGGTTAATGGGGGAGCTGACCCATTCCCTCTGGACTACAGCCCCAGAGCTCTGTCTGCCATGGTACAGTGTGTGTGTGTGTGTGTGTTTGTGTGTGTGTGTGTGTCCCTCAAGTGTGCAGGCCAGTCATGCAAGGGAGCTTCCATGAAGACAATCATGCAAATGTTTATCTCTGACATGTCATGTTCACAGGGCCCTAAGAAGCTCACCTGTGAACTCAGGAGAAACACAGGCAATTGGCTCTGGGTCAGCTGGGGCATCTCAGACAAGTAGCCTTAGCTTTCATCTCATAAGGTAACAAGCCCCTTGTGGGGTTGTGTAGGGCTCAGGCATAAAGTACCCAAAGTACCTATCCTAGGGCCTGCCATGAGCTTCATAAGCATTCAATAAATGGAAGCAGTTACTGTCTTGCATACATGTTACTGGCCTGTGTGCAAGACCCCGCCTACCTGCAGATAAGAAAGACAACAGCCTGGCTCAGGGCCAAAGGCTGCTGGCTTCGTCCAAATCCAAACCTGACTTCAGGTATCTTCCACAGGATCTCCTACCGGTGAAGCCAAGGCCCACTTTCTACCCTCACCTCTCCCTCCACATCTCCCCCTTACCTGATAACAGGTTTGCTAGTTAGGCACAAATACAGATCATTTCGGGTCTGCATCAAACAGAGGATGGAAGCACTTCAGGGGGCTGAGATGCCCTCAGCTGGTTTACCATTCAGGCTTTTGGGTAGGGTGACTCAGAGTCAGATGAAAGACCCTGAGGGTGGTATCTCAAGCAGGTCACAGCTGCTGAGCACTTGCTAGGGCTGGGCCTTTTACACATACAGTCTCGCTGAATCCTCACAAGCAGCCACATGAACAGGCATCATTCCTGGTTTACACATGAGGAGACTGGGGGGGAGGGCAGGTGCTAAATGGTCAAAAGTCATCAGAAACTGGGATTCAAGTCCAAGTCTCCCTGCTTCAAAGTCTGTGCTCCTTCTGCTACTCACAACCCAACCCTCATTGCCCATCTGGATCAGAGCCCACAGAGAGGCTGGGAAATGTCAGGATTATAGGCATGTGTATATATGTTAGACCCTAAGAGGATGAAGGCAAAGACAAGATTGGTCTAGATGGAGGTGCCTCGGGAAGGGAGGGTATTCACTCACACTGGACAGCAACCTACACCATATTGGCTTTCCCCTCATAGCCCCTCCTTAGCTGAGTTGCATTTTGGACTCCTGCCTGGTCTCACCCTGGGCTTGCACATGCTAATGACATTCAAGGCCATTCTTCAAGCCAGGCTATCCAGGATCTCTGGGCCAACAGAGGCGCATGCACAGGGTGTGCCAAGGGCAAGGCAGGAAGGGGCAGAGGAGGCTCCACAGAGTCTGGAGCCTTCAGCTGTGTTTATCCACCCAGGGATACTCAGGTGCTCCTGAGAGAGTCTAGCAGCTCTCTCAAGGTTGTGAGGCCATGCAGAACCCCAGGGACCCAGGAACGCTGGAAGTTCAATTTTAGCATCAGCGGGACCTAATTAGCTTTGAGGGGGTAGGGAGGGCCTTTCACAGACGACTCCATTGTTCCTGGGAACCTGGCAGTGTTTATCATTTCAGAAACAGAGAAGGAGCTGGCTCTCTCCCTCCTGACCTTGGGGCTGTCCTCCCTTCAGATGCTAATCCATAAAGCTATTCCAAGCTAGGCCTCAGAAGCAGCTCAGGGCTAGGGTGGAGTCCAACCTCCCATTTCCTTCAGGAGCAAGGCAGGTGTGGAATCAACACCTGGAAAGCAGCCAAATGGAAACCTGGTGCAACAGCTCAGAATGTCACATGTCAAGTAGCTTAATTGGGTAATCATCTGAAGAAGGGTTTGTGCAAAACACATGCGGAAGTCTGTACCAAGAGTGTGTGAGGGAAGAATCCAAGAACACAGTTCAGGCCGCCCGCACCTGCCTCAGGCCTGCACAGCCTCGGGGCCGGGGCCTGGCTGGATGGTTCTCTCCCAGGAGAGGCTCAGGAAACAGTATGTAGCAATCCCCACCTTAGAGTCCCGGGCAATCAGGCATTCCTGGAGCTGCTAGGGCACCCAGCCCCAAATGCCCATCAAATGTGCACAGTCCCAAATCACAGCAGGCAGTGTAGTGCAATGGTTACCTGTCCACGTTCTGGTACAGTCTGCATGGGTCTGAGTTCTGGCTTTGCTGGTTATGAGCTATGTGATTCCGGGCAAGTTATTTCTCTGGATCTCAGTTTTCCCATCTACAAATGGGATGGCAGTAGTAACCACCTCTTAGGGGATTGTGAGAATTAAATGAATTAATATGCACAGATTTTAGGACCTTATCTGGCCTTCAGCAAACAGTTATGCATTATGATGATGCTTTTCTCCTGCTCCAGTTCAACAGCGGGTCTTGGGCTGGGACGATGGCACTCTCATTTTCCCCACTGTGTGTCCAGCTTCTATAGGACCCTGACTGCCCCCACTCAGGGCTCACCTGGTTCTCTGGGCTCAAGTTTTGTAGGAACTTGTTTCCACCCATATGAACCCCCACTCTGCCACCATGTTCCTCTCCAGCGCTGAGCCATTGGAGAACTGCCAGTGGGGCCTGAATCAAGTGGACACAGCTCTCCCTGTGACTCCAAACCCCTTGGGTCATGGGAAGGAGACCAAGCATGTTTCTCTTTTTGGGCAGAGCCACTGGCCAATTCTCCTACCCCTCTGTCCTCCTATTTCACCCACCATGAGGTCCCAGAGGACTTACATTCTAGTAAGGGGTGGGAGTGGGTGTGTGCCTGGATCACTGTAAACAAATGTTTTTTGTCTTGATTCTTTGCTTTCATCTTTTACAGCCCAGCTCAAATGTCACCTCTTTGGTGTGGCTTTCCCTGACTCTGGTAGCCAGAATTCTAACTTTACCAGTTAGATCTTAGACAAGTTCCTTTCTTCTGGCCACCTTGGTTTCCCCATTTGTGAAATGGAGGTACTGTTCCCAAACTAACCTGACAGGACATTGGGAGTATCCACTATAAGCCAATGGATGCAAAGCCTATCTCCCCTCCCCTGACCCTCTTTGCCAGACACAGGAAGTGGGGAAACACCGAGTGAGCTGACCACCCAGGTGTCTATAAAGCCTAAAACACCAAGACCTTTCCTAGAATGGCCCTTCCCTTCTTTACGCATGGAATTCCTATCCAACCTTCAAGGACGAGCTCAAATATCATCTTTCCTGTGAAGCATTCCTATCGCCTCCAGGGAAAAGAAATTTCCTTCTCTCATGTACTCCTGTATTCTTTGTCTCTATTAAATCTCTTATTTTTTAAACTTTTATTATATTTAACCTATATCATTATTGCCTTTCCCCTCACTGTGCCTAAGGTTAAGAACCGTATTTCATTCTTTGGGTGGGGAGGGGAGTAATTTCACAGCACATAACATGATGCCCAGCACCTAGTAGTTGTTCCATAAGTGCTGAGGGAAACAAAGAGAAGAGAAACACAGTTTAAATTAAATTCCCTTACAGCCTGCAGCCCACTGATAGAAGTCAGAGACCTACAGAGTGTAGCGCTCCCCAAGAAGCTTATGCTGCCTTAATGCCTTAAGGTTCACACTTCCTTAAAAACTAAAAGCAACTTTATCTTGACAACAGCTACATCTTTAGGGTCCTGTGAGACTCTGCTTCCAGCATCTAGAAATTCCTTGGAGACTTATGTTATCTAAACTTCCCCTCCCTCCACAAACTTGTATGTATATAATCAGTTGTTCCTCACAACCCAAGTGCAGCCTGTCCCTTCAGGCTTCAATAAAATCACCTTTTTACACCAATGATATCTCAAGAATTCTTTCTTAGCCATTCGCTCACAAACCCCACTTCCAATTCCATCAATAAGTGTTTGTTAACTCAAGTTCAGTTTTTTGTGTTCCCTGGATTCTAGAGTGGGTTTGGGAGGCAAATTCTACCTTAAGAACCTGCTGTATATGCAGGATCCTGATCCTATTACTGGTTCATCTGGAACCAACAACCGTATCTACAGTCTATATTGTAGCCTGGGAGTGGGATGGTCTTGCATTTCCACAGGATCTCAGCGGCCAGCCAGTAGAGGCTATGAGCCATGTCATAAGGGCTAAAGGACTTCAAGAAACAGTAGGTTCTGGAAGAGTCCAATTGTGTCTGTAGTTAAACATGTGAGTTCACTAAATGTTCGATGACTCAATTTTCTTTTTAAAAAATATAAAAGTGTATATGTATGGCTCTACATGTAGCAATTTTTCCTTCCTCCTACAACAGTCACTGAAGACAAATCAACACTCACATGTATGCCAGATATCCACACATCACATTTTACCCTCACAATGATTAGTTGATATAGGTAGTATTATTACCTTCATTTCATAAATGTGGAAATTAAGGCTGAGAGAGGATAAGGAAATTGCCCAAGGTCAAGGAGACTAAAAGTCAGGGCTGACAGCAAAGACCTAGCTCTTCCCAGTCAGTATACAATACTACTTTCCCCTCAGAGTGACAAGTGCTTGCCAAGGAATGGTCTCGTATACACAAATGGATCTGATGTGTTTACTAACCCCTCAAGAAATTTGTATTCTGGTAGAAGAGGCTGATATACAAATAATTAAAAACATAAAGCACAAAACATATAACTACGGAATGGAAGTATGTATAATGAATTGAGGGGGAGGCAGAGGAGGAAGTGAGCAGTTCAGCCCTGGTGCCTCAGGGAGGGCAGAGAAGCTGACTCTTGGGAGACCTTGAAGACTAGCATCAATCCTGATGGATAGAGAATGAGGACAGGAGAGAATGCAGATGTCTGAGGCAGAGAGTAACACATGTGCAAAGGCACAGAGGTTTCCTCGTGCTAGATGTGAGGAATAGATCAGTGTAGCCAGAGCATGGGATTTCTGAGCAGGAGCTGGGCACTGACAGGCTTACTTTCATCGAAGTGCTGGACTTGTTTCTTTAAGACTTGGAGGCTGCTGATGGCCTTGGAGGAGGGAAATGAGCTGACCTGCACTGTGCAGGAGGGAGGACCTGAGAGGATCATTTCTGAGTAGGAACTGGCACGTAAACAGAATCCTACTTCCTTTAGAAATGTTCTGCCAGGGGCGCCTGGGTGGCTTAGTCGGTTAAGCGTCCGACTTTCGCTTAGGTCATGATCTCGAGGTTCGTGGGTTCGAGCCCCGCGTTGGGCTCTGTGCTGACTGCCAGCTCAGAGCCTGGAGCCTGTTTCAGTCTGTGACTCCCTCTCTCTCTGACCCTCCCCTGCTCATGCTGTCTCTCTCTCTCTCCTAGAAATAAAAAATTAAAAAAAAAAAAAAAAAAAAAAAAGAAATGTTCTGCCAGCTCCCAGGGTCTCTGCTGCTACTGGTTTCAGAATGAGAATAAGAGAAAAGGAGTCTCTTTCCTGTTCAAAGAGGCAGGTTGGAGACCACCACTGCAGGGCCTGGGTGCGGTGACCCCTGTAGGACTGCCCTTTTTTTTTTTTTTTTTAAGTTTATTTTGTTTTGAGAGAGAGACAGAGACTGAGACCGAGACAGAGACAGTGAGTGAGTGGGGGAAGGGCAGAGAGAGTGTGTGAGAGAGAGAGAGTGAGAGAGAGAGCGAGAGAGAATCCCAAGCAGGCTCCACACTCACTGCAGAGCCTGACATGGGACTCAGTCCCGCGAACCAGGAGATCATGACCTGAGCCAAAAATCAAGAGTCAGACGTTTCACTGAGCCACTCAGGCCCTCTATGGCTGCTCTGAGTGATGAGGATATATCTACTTCAACAGCTGGACCACCCCCCACCCCCCAAGAAGATGAGACGTGACACACTGCCCTTGGCCAAAGGTGACAGTGGGACCAGAACAAGAAGAAAACCAGCATCAGGGCCTCCATGTGCTTAGCCCGCGGGCTCATCCCAAACGCTGGCTTCACAACCTGAAGACTGTTTTTCCAAATCAACAAAAGATGTTCTAGATCCATGATTATGTGTTCCTCCTCTAGCAAATGATTTATAAACACAGATATATAAATTCTATGTAAACATAAATTACACATCTGTGCACAGCACACTGCATCGTAACATATTCTAACACAGGCGAAAACAGTGTTCTATTACATATAATAAACCCAGGCCAGTCTTTTATCATCAGGACTAGAAATATGTATTGATAATAACTGGCACCTTGCACTGAGGATCTTTGGAAAACACCCATTTTTCCTTTTTAAAATATTGTTAGAAATATATAATTCTGAACTCATCACGAAAACACCCACAAGTATGCTTTTTAGAAAAACTGCCCCCCAAATTCTTTGGCTCTTAAAGAATCTGTAGTGCCAAATTTTTGTCTAATAAAATGACATTTTAAGTGGTATCTGAGTCAAGCCCAAATGAAGGAATACTGGTTCTTTGAGTCAGCAAAAGAATTCAGTCTTTGGTATCCAACACTCCATTATTCATTGGCCTGAACTGGCAAGAGAGCCATCGGCACTATGGAGATGACAGGGAAGGGGGTAGGTGGTAGGCAGATAATGAGAGAAAAATAATCTGAAATACCTCTCAGGCCAACTTTGAACAACATGTTGCACATTTATCATTGGGAGGTGGAGGAACTCTGCTATTCCCTTGATAGATCCCCTTTCAGCTCATTTCTCTGTTTATGGGGCAATTTCCTGAGCAAGTGCTTAAGATCAAATGTCTTGTTGAGCCTACGGCTCAATCAGGACTGGACTCCGGAGTCCCATTAAGCAAGGCCAGAGGGAAGAATGGATTCCCCTCTATGAGACAGCCCCTCCCTGAGCCCGCACCCCTGGATGGCTCACCGGGGCCTGCGGAAGGTCAGGCCGTAGTGCTGACAGGCCAGTCCCACGGTGGGGGTGTACACGATGGGCATGAATTTCTCCACATCTGACGTCAGCACTCGGTAGAAGAGCTTCTCGTTCCGGTCCTGGAGTGTCATGAGAATGATGTACCTTGGAAAGGGAGACAAGAACCAGGCTGGTCACATAAGCACCATAGTGGCAGCGCAGAGGTCCCTTGATGCAAAGACCCGGGGCTCTCGCTCAGCTACTTATGATGGTGGGTTCATGGGCAAATCACCATCTTTCCTAAGCATGGGGCTCATTTCCTATGAAATGTGGAGAATATTGTCTGCCTTATAGTATTTATCATTACTCATGGCATAGGCACTATTCTAAATATTTTACATTAACTCATTTAAAACTCCCAAAGACTTGGGAGGTAGGTCCTATAATTATGGCTGTTTTAGAGATAAGGAGGGGAAGGCACAGAGAAATGAAATAACTCACCCAAGGTCTCATAACACAGTAAGGATTTGAACTTAAGCAATCTGACTCTAGAATCTCAACCATGGTACAAGATGGTTAGTTATGTTATGGCTGTGTGGACATTACTGAATGAAAAAAAAATGCTGGCAGTGGAGTAGGGTCAAGGAAAACACAGAACATACCAGTGATGGGTGAGCTAGACTTTCCCACCACAAAGGGCTGGTCCTGGTCACAAGCAGAGCTCCAAGTGGCTGAGTACCACTTGCCCTCAGGAGGTGTGCTCCAAAAATATCTCTTTCTCACCTATTCCCTGAAGCCTGAAATCACTAAGCCAGGAAAAAAGCTTTTCCTTCACAGTTCTAAAAATGCAAAACCCCTGGGAGAAAAAAAAAACCCAGAGGTTGAAATTCACGATGAGGTGCTGGTGGCTACTGATATCACACCCTTTCTGGACAACAGTGTAGGAGAGTAAGGAGGCACTTGAGCCCTGGCATGGAATGGGGTGAGAGAGAGGTTCCCATAGTGGAATGACCCCTGGCCGTGGTATCAGGGTCCTGGTTTGAGTCTCAGCTCTGCTGGTAACTAGTTTTGTGACTCTGGGGAGGTCATGTGACTTCTTGGGACCTCAGCGTCTTCTTCCCCACCAAGGGACCTGGTCTAGAACGAAAAATAGTGTTTTAGCAGGAAGAGAGGATTTCTGCTTAAGCAGCAAGGATCTCCACTCATTACTAGTGTTCTAAGCTCATTCCCTTACTCAGTAGCCATTTGCACACATCTCTTCCCAGTTATGCATTCAGTGATGACAAGTTGGTAACTTGAAATCGGTCATGGCTGGGAGTATTTACATCATGGAAATTGGCCAATGCTATAAATCAGGGGTCTCCCCATACCCCAGAACCAGTTATTATAAATTTACCTGCATATCATTACCCTTACTGAAAAGAAGTCAGGGAGCCTCCTTCGCATTTCCCTGAGCATGTGCTGAAAAAGGACTCTGGGAATGAGTAGGTCAGAGGAGTTAACAGACCATCAGGAGCAAGCCCTCTAGAGCTCCCAGGATCAGGCACACTCCTGCTCCCTGAGCCTGGCATGTCTTCCCAGGCATATGAGTAAGGTCTATCTAGCTGAAAACAAACTGGGGAGACGGAAGGATTTGGGACTTTTAATTCTTAGGAAAAAGGATTTCATATTAGAATTTAATACTTCTTTGTAATTTTAACAAAAAGGGAGTTCAAAGTTAGAGCATGTGTAATGTTGTTGGTTGAATTAATCATGTACTTTCTGGTTTGCTCTTTAGGGTGAAATAGTTAGACCCAATATGAGTAGAATAAACAAGGAGAGAATATTTGACCTGGGCTGCAGTATAGCCTTGGAATTAATGGGAGTGACACCCACAGAGTTTAGCTGTTCAGGAATAGAGGAGGAGGAGGCAGAGGTTTCATTATTCACTACTATTTAGAAGCAATGGACTCTAAACTCCGGAGCACAGGAAAATGGGTGCAGGATCTGACATCCTGCTGAGGGGAACAGCTATATCATCAATGACCCAAAATATTGGCTATTAAGCTTTACAGATATCTTCTCCCTAAATTTCTGCTGGAGCCCAGAGCAAGATATCATATTTATTTTACATGCTTTTGCATAGTGCCTATTATTACAAGTTACAATTACTATGTAATTGTTCTGAGCACATTACAAACCCTAATGCATTTAAGCCTTATCATAACTATATGAGTTAGATGCCACTGGTGTGGTACAGATAAAGAATGAACCAGAGAGGCTAAGTTTTGCTATTAAGTAGTAAAATGAGGATATGAATTCAGTCTAATATTAATCTAGTCTTATAGCCACTGAGCTCCAATGCCTCTTAGCTATGGCACAGCAGAGCAGTTAAAAGTAGATTCTGAGTGAACTACCTGTGTTCAAACCCTGGCTGTACCAATTCATAGCCATGTGACATAGGAGGTCACCACCTTCTTTAGTAAAACTGACAAAGCTGACTCTCTGATCCTTCAGTTGGCTCTTCATGTAGTATCCCCACTGGGAGAGCCCAGAGCGGCATCAGGATTATTACCGGCTCCTGTAAACTTCTAACATATGACATTTGAGGCCCCTTCCGAGGTGTCACTTTGCATTTTCCCTTCTCCTCCACATCCCTCTTACTGCAGGAACCTAGGCCATGTACCACTTCCTTGACACACCTTGCTCCCCTTCTCCCTCCCCTTCTCCATGAACCCCAATGCTGTCTGCTGAAGCCCCATCAGTGCTTCTCTAGCTAACTCAGATAGCACCACTTTCCAGAAGCCCAACCAGATTCCACTGGTTGGAGGTCAGTCTCCCTTACCAGTTCTACCAAGATATGTCAACGGTACCTTTATCATAAGAAGCCCTGTCCCTCAGGGAGACCACCACCCTGTGGAAGACAGGGCTGGGTCTGGGATCTCTCAGGGCTCTTGGCCTTTCTCTACTGGAGAGAACCAAGAGAACCTTGTGTGCACCACAAGAAACATCCCAGCCTGGGGCTCAAGTAGAAAGAGCAGATATAGGCACTGACTTGTCCAGGTCGCTCTGCTGCCGCTCATAGTATCTCATGATTCGGAGGAGCTGGACGTCCTGGCTCAGGAAGCAGGGGGGGATCAGGCCATGGATTCCAAGCTGCAGCCTTTCTTCAAGTGTAAAGGCCATCCCCTGGGAAGAACAAGAAAGAAACACAGGCACATGAAGGGATATGCGCAAAACTACGGAACAGAGAGGTTCCATCCACAAACAGGTAAAAGTCACTGCTTCAACAGTGGGCCCTGCATTAGAATCCCACCTCTGCCATTTAAATGACTGGGCAATCTTGTGCCAGGTACTTGGACTCTTCTGGGCTTCAGATTTTTCTTGGAAAAACGAGGAAAATATCTATGCAGTCAGATTTTTTTTGGGTTACTTGTTTTTTAAATGTATTTTATTTTTTAGAATAATTTTGGATTCATAAAAAAATGAGAAGATAGTACAGAGAGTTCCCATATATCCCCTCACCCAATTTCTATTGTTAATATCTTCTATCACTTCAGTACATTTGTTAGAGCTAATGAGACTATAAGCGACACATTATTATGGAGTAAATGCCATAGTTTATTCAGACTTCCTTGGGGTTTTTGTTTGTTTGTTTGTCTTTTTAGAAAGTGAGTGGGCAGGGAAGAGGGGCAGGAGGGCGGGTGGTTCAGAGAGAGCATCTTAAGTAGGCACGATGCTCAGCATGGAGCCCAACGTGGGGCTCAATCCCACAGCCTTGGGATCATGACCTGAATTGGAATCAAGATTCAGATGCTTAACCAACTGAGCCCCCAGACGCCCCACAGACTTCCTTAGTTTTTACCTAAGGTCCTTTCTGTTGTTGTTTTTGCAGGATCCCACATTACATTTAGTGATCATGTCTCCTCAGGCTCCTCTTTCTGACAGTTTCTCAGACCTTCCTTGTTTTTGATGACTTTGAGAGTTTTGATGACTTTGAGAGTTTTGAGGAGTACTCGTTATGTATTTTATACTATACCCTTCTATTGGAATTTGTCTGGTGTTTTTTTATGACTCTACTGGGGTTATGGGTTTTTACAAGGAGGACACTAAGGGAAAGTACCATTTTTCACATCAGATCAAAATTGTACTATCAACATTTATCACTGTTGATATCAACCATGGTCATGACTCTGATCACCTGGCTGGGTAGTGCTTGTCAGGGTCCTCCACTATAACGTGACTCCTTTTCTGGAATTCTTCTATATGCAAGATTTGTCTCTTCTCCCCACTTATTTATTTATTCAGTCACTTATATTAGAACGGACTTATGGGTATTTATTTTATATTGGATTATAATCCAATACTGTTTTATTTATTTTGTTGCTCAAATTGTTCCAGCTTTGGCCATTGGCCATCTTTCAGATGGCTCCTGTGTCCCTTTGACATATTCCCTTAATTCTTTCCTCCTCACTCCCTTTTTCTCTTCCTTCCTTTCTCTTTCTCTCTTTCTTTCTCTCTCCTCTCTTCTTTCCTTCTTTCCTTCTTTCTTTTTTTTTCTTTCTCTCTCTCTCCCTCCCTCCTTCCCTCCCTCCCTCCCTCCCTCCCTCCCTCCTTCCTTCCTTCCTTCCTTCCTTCCTTCCTTCCTTCCTTCCTTCCTTCCTTCCTTCCTTCCTTCCTTCCATGTCTTGTTCTCTTCCTTCCTCCCACCCTCCCTCCGTCTCTTTCTTTCTTTCCCTCTCTCTCTTTCTTTCATCTTCTTCTTACTTTCTGGCACAAGATGCTCTGGGACCATCTTGTATATTATAGCCTGTCCCAGTCCTAGAATCAGCCTTGTTTCAAGGAGGCCTGATTCCTTCTTGGAAGCATGGCATTGGAAATCAAGGTCTGGTCTCTACTTAATACATGTGCTACTTACTACTAGGGTTTGTTTCTAGTTCCTCTCAGCTCAAAGAGCAAGGAAATTAATCTATATTAAGCTAAATATAACTTCATACTAATGTCTCTAATTCATTACCGTATGGATCATTGTAGCCTCATCACTTTGCTAATCGGTAAATTCAGATCACAGTGAGAGACACAGCTCCCACCACCTGCCATCCATGCACTTAATTACCCAATTCTAGTATACACATATAGCAGTATCACAATTTTTAACCTGTGCCACCAGGGAAATAACTTAATGCATTAGAGTATAGTGCTTATAAGCTGTTCCTTTTGCCTTTAGTCTTACAAACTCCACTTATTTCTGCAGCTACTTAGGTCAGCACTTTTCCTTCCATCCCTCCACCCTTTATGTATGATATAACACAGTTGTATTCTCATGTTACAGTGTGCATTTGATCCAACAGCCTATTAAATGATTTGGAAAAAATCTGGATACACTAAGATCCATTCTTTATGCTATAATGTTGTAGGAGTTTTGACATGCATAATGTCATGAATCCATCATTATGGTATCATGCAAAATAGTCTCATGGCTCTAACTATCCCGTTTGTTTTACCTATTCATCCCTCCCTTCCTCCCCCTGGGCTTCTGGCAACTATTGATTTTTTTTTGCTATATGTACAGTTTTGTCTTTTCCAGAATGTCATACGAATGGAATCATACAGCATGTAGCCTTTTCAGATTGGCTTCTTTCACTCAGCCAGAAGCACATAATGTTCATCCATCTATCTTTGCGGTTCATTTCTTCTTATCATGGGAGGACATTCCGTAGTCTGGGTGTACCCTAGTTTCTCCATTTATCTATTCTTCTTGGTTGCTTCCAGTTTTTGGTGAATATAAATAAAGTTGCTATGAATATTCATGTGCAGGTTTTGTGCAGACATAAGTTTTCAAATCAATTGAGTAAATACATAGGAGTGCAACTGCTAGATCATATGGTAAGGCTATGCTTAGCTTTTTATAGAAACTGCCAAACTGTTTCTAAAATGGCTGTGCTATTTTGCATTCCCACAGCAGCAATTGAGTTTCTATGGCTCCACACCCTCTTGAGCATTTGGTATTGTCAGTTTTTAAAATTCTAGTCATTGTAATAGAGATGTAATTGCACACTATTATTGTTTTAAATTGTAACTCTCTATTGATATACTTGTGGTGAGCATTTTTTCATATGCTTATTTTCCATCAGTATACCTTTATTGGTGAGGTATCTGCTCAGAGTTTTGCTCATTTTTTTGTTTTTGTTTTTCCTTAATGTTAAGTTTTAAGAATTCTTTGACCTACAGTTTCAATGCAACCGTATCAAAATTCAAATGGCCTCTTTTGCAGAAATAGAAAAGCCAATTCTCAAATTCATATTTAATAGCAAGGGGCCCTGGACAACCAAAACCATTTTCTTTTTAAATTTTATTCATTTATTTGTTTTGAAAAAGAGAGAGAATGCACATGGGTGTGGGAGGGGCAAAGAAAGGAAAGAGACAATCCCAAGCAGGCTCTGTGCTGTCAGTACATAGTCCGACCCTGGGCTCTGTACTCATGACCCATCAAGTCATGACCTGAGTAGAAATCAAGAGTTGGACACTTAACCAACTGAGCCACTCAGACGGCCCCCCAAAAACATTTTTAAAAAGAAGATTTTAAATTATAACACAAAGCTACAATAATCAAAACAGGGTAGTACTGGCATAGGATAGATCAACAGAATAGAATCAAGAGTTCAGAAATAAACTCCTACATCTATGGCAAATTGATTTGTGACAAGGATGCCAAGTCCATTCAATGAGGGAAAGAACAGTCTCTTAAAGAGATGTGCTAGGATAACTGGGTTTCCATATGCAAAAGAATAAGGTTGGAGCCCCATCTCACACCCAATACAAAAATTAACTAAAAATGGATCAATAACCTAAGTATAAGAGCTAAAATCATAAAACTCTTTGAAGAAAACACAGCGGTAAACCTTTGTGACCTTGGATATAGCAATGAGTTCTTAGATGTGATACTAAAAGCACCAGTAACAAAGGAAAAATTAGTTAAGTTGACTTCATTTGAAAACTTTTGTGCAAAAAGGACACTATTAAGAAAATGAAATGGGAGAGATATTTGGAAATAACATAAAGGGTTTAATATCTAGAATCTACAAATAATTGCTATAACAGAACAACCAACAAAAAACAACCCAATTGAAAAATGGGCAAGTAAATAATTTGAATATACATTTCTCCAAAGAAGATACATAAATGCCCAATAATGCATTAAAAACTGTCAGCATCATTAATCATTAGGAAAATGCAAATCAAAACTACAATGAGAAACTATTTCATACCCACTAGGATGGCTGTAATAAAAACAATAGTAAATGACAAGTGCGGGTGAGTATGTGGAAAAATTAAAACCCTCATACACTGCTGGTATGAATGGAAAGTGTTGCAGCCTCTATGGAAAAATAGTTTAGCAGTTCCTCAAAGCTAAACTTAGAATTACCATATGACCCCAGCAATTCCACACCCAGATATATACCCAAAGGAATTGAAAACAAGGACTTGAATAGACACTTGCACACCAACATCCAAGGCAGCATTATTCACAATAGCTAAAAAGTGGAATCAACCCAATGTATGAGTAGATAAACAAAAGGTATATATGAACAATGAAGATATAACCAAACTAAAAGGAATGAAGTTCCAATACATGCTACTACGTGGATGAACCTTGAAAACGTCATGTTAAATTAAGTAAGCGAGATATGGAAGGACAAATACATGATTCCACTTACATGAAATATTGAAATAAGCAAATTCACAGAGACAAAGTAGATTAGAGATTACTAAGGGCTGAGGGGGAGTGGTGAGTTATTGCTTAATGGTTACAGAATTTCTGTTTGGGATATGATAAAAATTTTGGAAATGGACAGTGGCGACGGCTAGACAACTTTGTGAATATGCTTGCTGCCACTTAATCAACACTTAAAAATGGTTAAAATGGAAGATTTTCTTATACTTTACCACAACTTTTAAAAACTTAATAATGCATTAGGCCCTAAACCATTGAGGTATACATTTTACATGGATGAATTATAACTCAATAAAGCTGTCTTAAAATAATTCTTCACATGTTTTGGATATAAGTCTTTTATCAGACAGGTATTTTATAACTATTTCTCTGAGTATGTGCCTGGTCTTTTCATTCTCTTACCAGAGTCTTTCACAAACAAGATTTTTCTGGTTTGGGTGCTGGCAGGGAGCTGGAGAACAGTGGGATGTCACAGAATTTGCTCTCTGGCCAGGTTAAGTGCTATGGAGACAGTGTCTGCTGGCAGAAGTTCAGGGACTGTTCTCTAAGGGACACTGGGAGACACGGGGACCACAGCTGCCCTACCTTTATCCCAATATGCTAGAGTGTCACCCATTGTGTGAAGAAGACCTGTTCTGTGTAGAGCTCAGGTGGCACAGCCTCGAAGCTCTTGGCTTTCTCATGAAGGGTCCTGACAGTGATGACAGTAGCGAGAACCTGAGTGGCTGCCACAGGTGGAGGACATCAATAAGAAAGGGACCAGAATCCCCATAGGTGTTTTGTAGGGGACTGAGAACAGTTTTTAATTAAGTAATTAATTAATTCTGTTAATATGGCCACCATTGTATCCAATGCTGATGATACCTGGAGCATCTCTACTTAAGCCCTCCATCCATAATGAACCCCATGTAAAGCAAGCTTCCTCGTAGAAGTGCAGAAGGCTTTATGGGTGATAAGCAAGACCTAGACGGTTCCGAGGGCAGTCTAGCTTCCTCCAGAGCCCTTGAACACCAGAGCTCCCTGCATTGCTCTGCCAAATGAAAAATACCTCCTCTACTATGATTATTACAGGCTCTTTTATAAAGAGTTTGATAATGATAGGGAGATGCAAGCCCATGTGCTGAACATCCACATGTTAGGGTTGTTGCCATCATCAGCTCTAAGAAAGAGAATCTAATAAATACCCAAAATTACATATCCTTACAATCACGCTATGTGGAGGTTTTATAACCTCTGCTAGATAAGGTTCTACAACCTTTCCAGATGAATGGCTAAGCAAGAGAGGTTATGTCATGCTCTGGAAGTTGCCCCCCTGTGGACTGTATTTCATTGCTTTTTAACCAGGGTGCATCTTATAATCAGTAAGCCCATTTGGTGCGACCATTTTTTTTCTTGATGATTTCTTTGACTACAGGCAAGTGACAGAACCAAGATTTGATCACGGGCTGCATGTGTTGCCACTACGCTGTTTCCCTGCCAGGACCTTGGTGAGACAGTCCTCAGAAAATGTGAGCTGGGATATGGGTGGTGATGGAGGAGTGAAAAGAAGGAAAAATAAAGAAAAGTGAATAAAAGTTAGGCTACTTGGTTACTCCCAATTTCCTCTTTGGTTTTCTTTTGTAACTTATGAATCTCTAAAACCATGAATACTGGGCTCCTCCAATGTTTTTAAAAAGCAATAAAGACACCTCAGCTTAATGAAAATCCTGAAGAGTTGTCCCCCCTCTCAGAAGTGCTGGAGCTGTAAGAAAGATCTAGTCTAAGATAGGCTCCACTCTGTTTGAAAGTATGACTCACAGAGAATTCTCAAAGTACTCTTCACACATAAAATTCCAAACTTTTTATTCATCAAAGCCCAAAGTCACCAGTTCATAAATCCCTTGTGCTGGCCACCAGCTCTGCAAGCTGGTATAACACTGGGGTCCCTGATCATTTTGCAGGAAGCCACTCACCCTGGAGACTGAGCACTTTCACCAAACACCATCAGCCAGGCAACTGTTCACTGGCTTGGTGAAGACTGTGACCGTCTCTTCTTGGCTCTGGGGATCCCAGGGAGGCCCAGGCATTGAATTATGACATCAGCTTTGTTAATGACCTCTGTGGCTTTTAATAACAGTCTGTTTCTCTCTACAAGGCTAAGTGTTTCTCTTGGCTGATTGCCACCAACTTCTTTTGTATCTCAGGAAAAAGTTATGACTGTTTAGCAACTGGTAATTTCAGGGATTAAAAAAAATACTTCTAGAAGATTCTTTTCATCCTGAAGCTAATGTAAGGCAACTTCAGATTTACAAGTTTGTAAGGCAGAAATTCAAGCACTTTAGCTGTACCATGGCCTCCAAAATAGGATTAGGACAAGATGATTCACTAGCCTATAAGGGAGGAGTATTTGAATTTATATTTCTCTATAAAATAAATAAACTTCGCTAATTGATACTCAAGACTCTTGATCTGTATGGCAAAAAGTCATATAATTCCCATAAGGTATACCAGGAATCCTGAGGTAAAAATAGGGCTTGTACAAGACGGAGGAGTTAACAGTGGGGCCCTTATTCATTCTTACCACGTTGAGAAATTATAGTTTCTGCGTGCCTGGTTGAATAGGAGTTATGCAGTGTATTATCTAGTTGCAACAGAGCTCTCAAATTAGAACAAGTGGCTTTTGAAATATGTCTGACTCTCTTCGTTATTGTTTAACCTTACACCCTTGTAGTATTCAGCACTCACCAGGAGGGACCTACAGTTACAACTCTTCTAATGTTTCTACTGCTCTGACCACTTCCTCAGCCAAGTGTACTTCCCAGCTCTGGCTTCTCTCATGAAAGATCCAATGACTGAGGGGTTAATGTCTGGCAGAGTGCGTGTCCTCAAGATCCTATTCTAGAACTAAAGACCTGGGAGGGGTTTTTTTTTTTTTTTTTCGTGAAAAGACCTTTTATTTATTTATTTATTTTTTACAAATAGTTTATTGTCAAATTAGTTTCTACATAACACTCAGTGCTCATCCCCACAAGTGCCCTCCTCCATGCCCATCCCCCCCACCCCCCCCCCACCATCAGTCCTCAGTTTTTGTCAGCATTCAAGAGTCTCTCATGGTTTGCCTCTCTCTCTTTCCCCCACCATTTCCCCCCTTCTTCTCCCCCTTGTTCCTCGGTCAAGTTCCTCCTAATCCTCCTATACGTGCAAACATATGATATTTGTCCTTCTCTGCCTGACTTATTTCGCTCAGCATAACATCCTCAAGGTCCATCCATGTTGCTACACATGGCCAGATTTCATTGTTTCTCATTGCCATGTAGTATTCCATGGTATAGATAAACCACATCTTCTTGATCCATTCGTCCATTGATGGACACTTAGGCTCTTTCCATGTTTTAGCTATTGTGGAGAGTGCTGCTATGAACATTGGGGTACATGTGCTCCTATGCATCAGCACATTACTCCTATATCCCTTGGGTAAATTCCTAGCAGTGCTATTGCTGGGTCATAGGGGAGTTCTATTGTTAGTTTCCTGAGGAACCTTCACACTGTTCTCCAGAGGGGCTGCACCAGTTTACATTCCCACCAACAGTGTAGGAGGGTGCGACCTGGGAGCGTTTTGATTGGTCAGTGCCTATGCTGTGCCAGTGTTAATCTTTTAACTGTCCCCCCATGACTTTACTTATTTTATCATCTTTTCCAAATGATCTCTAGCCCAGCTACTGAACTCTGTCTATGGGCTCAGCATAGCCTACATTCCCAGGACAAAACTTTCTGACATCAGAGAGAAGATATTTGAATACATCCCACCAGCAAATGACAGGGCTCGGAGGCAGCGAGCCCCTCAGGCTGTGCTCCTAACCCAGCTTCCTGCTGTTCAGAGATCCAAGCTTCCTAGTGCTTGGTTCCTTATGACTTAGCTTTTCCGAGGGGAGGCCTCCCCATCCCACTTGGTGACCTGCATGGTGCCTCTGGATCCAGAACTTTGCTGGACACTTGACAATCTCTTCTCATTCATTCCACAAGCATTTATGAGTTCCTACTTTGTGCCAGGACAACCACATTAGACACTGGGGAGTTCTAAAGTAAAGAGGTGCTGGTCACTGTCCTCTTAAGTCTATTAGAGGAGTCACACGGATTAACATATAATGGAGATTCCAGACCTCTGCCCTGGGCAAGCCACTTCCCTGATCTCTTTTACCCGTTGTGGGATTCAATGAAATAATGCCTGTGAAATGCTCAGCACAGGTCCCAGCAGACAGGAACTCAGTGAGTGCTAGCTGTTCTCTCTATTACCATTACTATTTTGTTCGTGGAACAGAGTGCACCAGAGAGCTCGGTGACAAACACTGGAGATAAACCTTGAAGGGTGGTCAGGGGCTAGTCTGGCAGAAGGGGCGTGAGGAGTAGGGGCTGGAGTGAAGTCACCACATTGAATGTAACTGCCCATCCATGCCTGCTCAGCAGTGCCGTGCACCCTCCCCATGTCCTGATGGGCGCACTCCTTCTGGCTGACGTGCACTGACTCACATCGGTACCTTGCCCACTGTGCTCTGACCGCTTCCCTCCTCCCTCTCCAAATCCACAGCCCAGGGCCCCTCCTCCAGGAGGCCATTCCTAACACCCCATTTCACACAGCTCGCCCCTTCCCTCAGAGTCAGTATCATACAATTTTGTTTGGTTTCTTAAGCATTAACTACTATGTAATAAACTCAGGGTGGCAAAAAGCAGATGCTTCAAAGTAGCTCCCAGAGGGCTGTGGCACAGCAGTATCATCATCAGTGACGACAGCAGCCATTAGCTTTTATTGAGCACCCACTGGGCTGCATCAGGCACTGAGACTGGCACTTACTACCTGTCATCTCTGTTCCTCACAGCACCCCTGGGTTAACAATCATATGATTATTATCCCCATTTATGGACTAGGGGACTGAAGCCAGAAGAGTGTCTTGCCCAAGGTCACACTATGAGCTGATGGAAGAAGCAGGAGTAGAAACCAGACCCATATGTTTGCAGTGTTCACACTCTTCCCTGGGAGCAAGACCAGTGCTCCTGAGAGTTAACAAGTTCAACAGGTTGTAGATCAAACTGGCTTTCATTCCAGCGGAGATGAAATTCTTCTGCTTCTCCACATAGAGCCAGTTACCTTAATAGTTAAGTTATGCTGAGTGATCCTCTGTGTCAGCACCGGCTCAGTCAGCCTGTCTGTAAGCAGGTGCACTTGTACCTGTGCGATCACGTACTCAGCCCATGACACACACACGGCTATGTCTCCTCTGACCAGTATAACTATGTGAGGAAGGACAGCAGACACACAAGTAACAGTAAAGGTGTTCCATTCGACCATCATTACATCATGCTTGGAATGGACTGCATATGCCATAACCCACTTCCTCTGTCCACTGTGGTAGCTGGGACAGAGATGTGTGCCACCAGCTCCCAAACTGTACAGTTAAAACTGATGAGCTGCTAGAGTGCCGGAAGGCATTTCCTCCTCCTTTCGCATAGTACTTCATGACTCTATTCGTTGGGGATTTTTAGGAGTTAGGGTGACATGGACTCCTGTAGGTAGGAAGTGGGATGATTGAGGCTGCCGTTCTCTCACTGAACCCCAGGTTTATGAAGGGCCCCTGAGCACAGTCCCAGGATGGATACTTGGGTGTCTTAGAAATACGTGCATGGGAAAGTCTTTGCAGACACAGACCTGAGAATGGCCTTCCCACCAGACATACTTCTGTGATTGGTGCAGAATCACAGATCCAGAAACATACTGTAAATTCCCAGAAGCAGAGGATACACTATTCATTCCAGCCCAGAACTAACCTTAACGCAGTTTTGGGCTCCAAGACTGGACTTTGGTGCTGTGGACTGCACATGTACGGAAAAGTTCTTGTTCTACTGACAAATATAATTCCATTTTCCTTCATGGCCTAAGTAAGGCCCTGGACACGGAGGTGCTGCACTCACACAGCAAGTGTGGGGGAGTGGGATGGGAGCTGCAGGCCAGGGTCCTACATTCAGTTCCTCCACTTTCAGGCTGCAGGACTCTGGGGAAATTACTTCACCTCTGAGTCTGCTGCCTTTACTGAGTCACTGTATCAGTCAAATGAGAACATGGATACTGAGATTTCATTAATTCAAAAAAGTGTCAGAAAGGCTAAAAAAAAAAAAAAAGAAAAGACTGTTGTCATTTCAAATCTCTCTGGGTTCAGGACTAGAAGCTACTTAGCAATTGCCCTTGATGGTATTTATTTCCTTTCTTGTCTCTTCTCCCTTCAAGACAGTAAATTCCTTGAGGGCAGGGATTAGAACTTTGGTCCAGCACGACTTGCATGTTTTTACTGCTTTATTATATCTGAAATAGTCTCAGATGGTTCATGGCATTTGGTCCTAGACTGGTCAGGTATTATTATCACCAGGTATAGAGAAAGGGGATTGTGGCTCAGATAGGTCAATGACATGCTGAAGCCACGTGGCTAATATATGCTATTCGAAAGCATGTGCGATTGATGGCCATTTCGATTGTCTTGCTGTCAGAAGACTGGTTTCTGTAGAGTTGTTGGATGAGGACCAACATGCAAGGGAAATAGAAGAATCCGCTCCTGAATTACTCGGCAACTTGAGGATTTTGTCCTAACTGAACGAGGGGAGAAGGTAGAGAGTTGGAAGGCTTATGAATCATTCTCTTGGCAAAATTCTCTGTGGCAGTTTGAATGCCTCATGACCCTTTCTTCCCAAAAGACCATTATTTAAAATTTAAATATTGTTCTTGGCACCCTGGTGGCCCTCTTACTCAGCTGACCCTCAACAGAGTAGCAGCAGAGGAAGGTGATGGACAGGGGAGCTGCTAAGGACAAGGGAGGACCGCTTCCTTCCTCCAACAATACAAGAGCTCTTTACAGGCCCAGGTCCTGGGAGGACTGGGCCAAAAAGTGAACCATGACCAGGAAGAATCAAACAAACAGGCACATTTGGGAGAGTCTCTGAATAGGCATTGTACACTTATGCCTCGTGCGTGCAGATGAGTGGGTGGGGCAGCCAGAACTGCACATGAACCCACCCAAGGACAAGTTCATCCAAAAGGGCAACTGTCCAGCAGGTCACTGTTAACCTGTTTGAGCCCTGATGGCAACCAAATCCTCCTCCTCCTGGGCCTCAGCCTCAACTCTGCCAGCTGATCAGGTGAACCAAGAGGGAGGTCATTTGCTAGAGACGGATGACTGATGTGGCACACAGGAGATCAGAGTAACCCGTCTCATTCTCTGTCATCAGGTAGGAGTTCTAGGTCCAGAGTCATTCTGCACTTACTTTTAACAACTGTTTATATTTAACTGCCTCTTTAGGTTTTACAAAGCAGTTTTGTTTCCTTTGCTATGCCTGACAATCTCCCAAAACAAAAAGAATATCCCTATGACAATGGTTCCAAACTTTGCTACCCCTTAGAACTACCTAGGGAGCTTTAAATACCCAGATCACATCCCATACCCATCAATTCAGAATTCTGGGGATGGAAGCCTAGATGAGGAATTTCTAAACATCCATAGGTTGTCCCAAGGTACAGTAAAGACCAGTGCCCTATAAGGCAGGCTATGAAAGTGTTATGCCCATCTTGTAGATGGTAATGCTGAGGCTAAGAGAATGAAATGATATTCCCTAAAATCAAGGCCCCAGAAAGTTGCAGAAATAGGACTTGAACTTTGAATTCCATTTCAAATTGTTGGTTCATTAATTTTTTTACACAATCATTCATTTAACAAGTATGCTTTGAGGATCAGGCATCTGATACACAATGAGGGACCAAATATATATGTCGTCTGCCTCCATAGGATTTCAGTCTAGTGATCTGTTCATTCAAACCAGTGTCCTTTACACCCGTTTATATTTTGGAATTAATTTGGAATTATGCAGACTAGTCTAGTGCCTGGCAGGCTGGGGTGCTCAGCAAAATAACACTCATGGTATTTTTTGCTAGAGTTCAGGTACAATTTGCCCGTGAGAGGCCATGGAGGAGGGAGACCAAGCTTCGAAGTCACTGGCTGTGGTTTCAAATTGTGGCTCTGTCCCTACCAGCTGTGTGATGCTGGACAGCTTTCTTAACCTCTCTGATCCCCAGTTTCCTCACCAATGGAAGAAGATAGTAATACCCATTTCCAAAGACTTCTGTGGGACGAATGGAAGCCCCCTGCATGGTGTGCCCAGCTCAGTGAACAGAGCTGTGTCCGGGTCCTTACTAGATGCTGAGCATGGCAAAGAATGCAAGCCTTCATGGACGTCATGCTCCTAAGAGACACAGCAGGCTAGAGTGTCCTTAGAATTTCTCCTCCTGTTTATTGTTCCCTCTCTAACCTCTATCCTCAGTCTAGTGTATTCATCTTCCTTGGTACTCACATTTGGGGTATCATTTAGCTGGGGGTTAAGAGTATATGCCTGTGGGGCGCCTGGGTGGCTTAGTCGGTTAAGCATCCGACTTTCGCTTAGGTCATGATCTCGCGGTTCGTGGGTTCGAGCCCCGCGTCGGGCTCTGTGCTGACTGCCAGCTCAGAGCCTGGAGCCTGTTTCAGAGTCTGTGTCTCCCTCTCTCTCTGACCCTCCCCTGGTCACTCTGTCTCTCTCTCTCTTAGAAATAAATAAAAATTAAAAAAAAAAAAAGAGTATATGCCTGATAAAGTTTAATAGTAATGATGACCTGATGGAAATCTGAAATTAATGAGAGAAAGCCAAAGGGGACTGGACTGAATGTTAAAAGTTCAAGTACCAGGAATATTTTTTGAACTGTATTTCCATTTTTAAATTAGATTTAAAGTAAAAGAAAGGGCAAGGACATATAGAGCCTTAAGCCATGTGAGTTTACTTTTACCAAGTGATTTGCTTCTCTAATCAACATTGAACTTGTTCTTTCTTCCCTCATGAGATAGAATCTAACTTTTGTACCTCATGAATTTCAAAGTCTTCTAGAAAAGTTCTCGTTTCATAAACATGATTAGCTCTGGGACCTGTACATTTTGATATAGGTTTGTATTTAATCAAAGAGCTCTTTTCCACTGATGACTTCCTGAAAGGGCGCTGGGATTCCTACACAGGTATCGTGGCTGCTCTGGGGTGACACTATCTAATCTGAAGGAAGACGTGCAGGGCGACCTCCTCTCCAAATGTCCTGATACAAACTCTGTGACCATGGCTATATTTAGTGACATTTAGCTACCAGGCTCTTCTAAGACCTACTTCATCCTGTGTTAAGTAAAATCAATATTCAAAGTCTCCTTTAGGGGCACCAGGGTGCTCAGTCAGTTAAGCCTCTGAGTCAAGTGTTCTGCTCAAGTCATGATCTCAATTTCGTGATTTGGAGTCCTGCATTGGGCTCTGTCCTGACAGTGTGTAGCCTGTTTGGGCTTCTTTCTCTCCCTCTCTCTCTGCCCCCTCCGGCTCGCTCGCGCACGCTCTCTCTCTCTCTCAAAATAAATAAATAAATGAACATTTAAAAAATAAAATAAAGTCTCCTTTAAATAACTTACAAATAGCCTGCTGATCATTGAATGATTGGGTCATTACTGAATAGTCTGGAAATCTTAATTTGCTTTTGCAGATGAATATTCAGTTTGTAAGTTAGTCTATCTGTTATACCTTAAATTAAAAAAGATATTAATACTATTTCCTCAGTTTGCCTACTAAGGGCTAAGCTTATGGTAGCTGCTGAAAGAATCAGCGTGCTAGTTCAATTTTATCCTTCTACAATAGCCTCTGAAGTAAAGTTTCTGCCCCAAATGATATGGTTAATAAGGTGCAGAGCTGGAACACAAATGCAGGCCTGCATGCCACTGAAGCTCACAGTAGCAATCACTATTTTGCTCATGCCACTTTGCACTGCATTCTTTGCTGTGATTTTGCACACTCTACAATGACCTCTGTCAGCCACATTAAAGACCAGGTTCAAGCCATCTGCCCAAGCAAGTGTTCCCTGGCTGGACTTGTCGGCAATGCCCCAAGCTTTTACCTTTAATACCTTCTCTAGAGACAAAAGTAGAACCCCATGCAGCAACGTTTAGTGTTCTTTCTCTAAAGATGGGGGAATGACAAGGACTGGGAATAGAAATGAAATATTCTTCCCAGGAGAACAAAATATAGCAGTATTTGTCAAACTCAAGGTCCGGCTGTGAAATCAATTGAATAGGGAAAACCCGATATTCAAAAAAATTTTTTTAATGTTTATTCATTTTTGAGAGATGGAGAGAGAGCATGAGTGGGGGAGGGGCACAGAGAGAGGGAGACACAAAATCCAAAGCAGGCTCCAGGCTCTGAGCTGACAGCACAGAGTCTGATGAAAGGCTTGAACCCATGGACCCCAAGATCATGACCTGAGCTAAAGTTGGACACTTAACTGACAGCCACCCAGGCATCCTAGGAGCAACTGACATATTTAAAAAATGATAGACTTGAGTAGAAAATATCAGGTTGCATCAATTTAGTGAGGGTAAGCACTGTTTGGCCCACTGTTTACTTAATTGCCTGTGTGAGTGCATGTGCACACAGTGTAATGTATATCTATGGGCACTGATTTGTGGTGTAAAGTGCCCGTTTAACTGCTGGTATAGCTTGAGCAGTTGAGAAACAATGTAGCATCAGACAGCGATTACCAGTGGTGGACTCAGACTGCAGGCTTGAATCCCAGCTCTGACTCTTATGAGATGCATGGCCTCAGTACATTAGCCAACTTTCTAAGTTTCAGGTTCTTCCTCCATAAATCAGGGGTGGCAACAGTACCTATTTCATAATGTGTCCTGTGCAGCAGGGTGTCTGACACTTAGTAAGGACTTACTAAGCTATATGCTAGCTATTGTTACATTAAATACAGCAGTTCGGGTGATAAGCTGGTGGCAAACAGGCGCAATGCTTTGCATCATGTCCCCAGAATCATTTAAATTCCAGACGTGTATATCCATCTGCTTCCTAGGCATCACCACCTATGTGTCTCATAGGCCTGTCAAACATCACATGCTCCAAACCAAACTCATATTCCTTGCCAGAACTCCGTCCTGCACTCTCTCTCAACAATGGAACTCCAGAAAAAGTCCATTAGCCCAGAAGCAACTCCAGAGACATCCTGTGTTCCTTACAACCCAATCCATACATGCAGTCATTGCTAAGTTCAGATGGAGTTTTATCTCCTAAATGGTTCTAACTCTTCCTCACTTGTCCATCTGCCTCATTCTCATCCTTCTGGTCTCTCCAGTATCTCCCTGGTGTCTAATAAACCAGTGGTTCTTCAACAGCTGGACTCTGGTCTTCCTTACTCTCACCCAAGCTGTCACTGTCCTATCCCTGGAATACACCTTATAGAACTTCTGCCAGACATTTTCCAAAAACCAAATTAGACAATTTCACTTCCTAACCTAAAACATCTTTATCAAAGCCTTCAAGGCTTTTCATAAGCTGTGTGTTGTTTCTGTCTTCATCTCCTGCCAGCCTCCATGGTAGCCTTCAATACAGCAAACTCCTTTATCATTCCTAGCAGAAGTGGGCATTTTCATGCCTCTGTGCATGTATATGTTGTCTCCTCTGCTGAGAGCACCCTTATATGCCTGTCTGCCAATCACAAAACTACACTGAAGTATGAAAGGATGAAGGACTTAAACTTTTATAATTGAGGACTATGAGTCCCTAAGTTCACTGTACATGAGGAGTACCTGGGTTGCTGGCTAGAAATTCAAGTCCCCAGGCCTGTACCATTAAATGTTGATTACAGCAGAGCCTGGGCTTTTCTTTCACCTGCACAAGTTCTAACCCATAACACACAGAATCAGGAGTAAAGGTGAGGGAATTGTCCTTGGAAATTATCTCAATAGAGATTCACTTAGGATAATTTCTTTTTTTTTTTTTTATTTTTATTTATTTATTTATTTATTTATTTATTTATTTATTTTACAAATAGTTTATTGTCAAATTAGTTTCTACATAACACTCAGTGCTCATCCCCAAAGTGCCCTCCTCCATGCCCATCCCCCCCTCCCCCCCACATCCATCAGTCCTCAGTTTTTGTCAGCATTCAAGAGTCTCTCATGGTTTGCCTCTCTCCCTTTCCCCCACCATTTCTGCCCTTCTTCTCCCCCTTGTTCCTCCGTCAAGTTCCTCCTAATCCTCCTATACGTGCAAACATATGATGTTTGTCCTTCTCTGCCTGACTTATTTCGCTCAGCATAACACCCTCAAGGTCCATCCGTGTTGCTACACATGGCCAGATTTCATTGTTTCTCATTGCCATGTAGTATTCCATGGTATAGATAAACCACATCTTCTTGATCCATTCATCTGTTGATGGACACTTAGGCTCTTTCCATGTTTTAGCTATTGTGGAGAGTGCTGCTATGAACATTGGGGTACATGTGCTCCTATGCCTCAGCATTTCTGGATAATTTCTTAATTAAGAAGGATGGGTGGGTGGATGCTAACTTAGTAAAGATATATATATTTTTTGAAGTTTACTTATTTATTCTGAGAAAGACAGAAAGAGTGAGCACGGAAGGGGCAGAGCGAGAGGGAGATAGAGAATTCCAAGCAGGTTTCACGCCACCAGCAGCAAACTCACTAAACCATGCCATCATGACTTGAGCCAAAACCAAGAGCTGGTCACTTAACCAACTGAGTCAGGGAACCCGGTAAAGATACATCTTTTTAAATGAGCAGCATTGACAGGAAGGAAAAAATACTATTTAATATAATTCTTTATTAGTGTTAATCCCTTAAAATACGAAGACTGCATAGCGCAAAAACACAATGATAGTACTAAACATTGTATGCTGTTGTAGCAAGATCTCTCCTTGTCCCTAGTGTAAAATCCTAACGAGAGTCCTGGCACTGGGCAAGTTTATCACAGGAAGAGAACATCAGCTTCCATTCCTTAGGAGAACATGAAAGCCAAGTTGTTTCTACTTAGTCTGAAGCAAAAGGATTTCTCTGTTATTTTCTCATTAAAAAAACAAAGAACAGAAGCTTCCACTTAAGTATCTAGGTTTTTGGGACAATTAAACCTTGGTGAGAAACCAGGATCAGAGGCTGGATTTTTATAGGAACAAATCTCTAAAGTATTTTTATGGCTGAAAGTTAATGCCAACCAGATAGCCCAAAGCTTGCAGATAAGGACCTTAGAATACTTTTCTCACTGCTGTCTCTGTTGAGATGTCCAGCATCTGGTCCACTCGTCTTGCTCAATCTGTCATCCATCCATTCATTCATTTAACTAGCACAAAGTGGTTTGTCATTCATTCAAACAAAGTTGCAAAACAAGGTGATGACATTCATTTGACAAAAATTTGTTGAGTGTGCAAGGTGGTGTGCTAGGCTGGGGATACAGCTGTGAAAAAGAGAAGCTCACATGCCGGCAAGGGGGTGATGGGCATGGAGGAGGGCACTTGTGGGGATGAGCACTGGGTGTTATATGGAAACCAATTTGACAATAAACTATTTAAAAAAAATAAATAAAAATGTGCACTGCAAAAATCTAAATAAATAAATACCCAAGGAATCCTTTCATGATAAGAAATACTACAGAGCAGATGCAGAGGATACTATGAAAGCAAGGAGGAACCAGGATCCCCGATGCAGTTTCCTTTTGGGGGGAATATGATTGGGAAAGCCATCCCTAAGGAAGCAACATCTGAGATGAGATATGAAAGATAAATAGAGTTAATTAGGCCAGGTGCCAAGGCAGAGTTGAGCAGAGAAAAGCGGAACACTCCAAGTGGAGAAGAAACAGCATATTCAAAGGCTCTGAAAGAGAAATGGGCACAGGCAGGACCAAGATTGTGCAGCAGGTGGGTGACTTTGCTAAGGACTTGGGTTTTCAGCCACAGGGCAATGGGAAAACCCAGAAAAGTTTGAAAGAGAAGAGACATAATTCACTTTGAAGTTTTTTTGCCAATGATCACTTTGGCTACAGTGAGAAATTTTGGAAGAGACTAAGAATGTGTTAATAACTTGGAAGATCCCTGCAACAGTCTAGGTGAAATGTAACAGCAGGTTGGACTAGAATGGTGGGTTGCTGATGGAGAGAGCTAGAAGGATAATAGCTGTTCAGAGGGAAGGAGATGCATAGGAGCTGGTGACGGACAAGAACTGGGGTTGAGTGGGAGGGAGGGGTCAAGATCACTGGGCCAACAGAACTCGGTGGATGACTGTGTTGGTATCGGTGAGGTTGGATGCCAGAGTGAGGACCAGGATACCTGGGGACTGGGGATGGAAGGAAAGGAGCATATCTCAAATTGCACTTTGCACCCACTGAGTCTGACAGCCTGTGAGATAGCCACCTGAAGATGTCGAGTGGGCAACTGGACATCTGTAAGTCTGGGTCATAGAGAGAGGGCTAGAGAATGAACTTGAAAACTGTTAGCAAACAGGTGGTAATTGAGGCTCCATGGAGAGACTTTAGAATAGGGAAGAGCCTAGGCATGAGCCTGGAGAAACTTCAGCATTTGAAGTCTGGATAAAGGAGGATAAGGTGTGGAGGAAGGTGAGAAGGGACAGAAGCTGGGAGGCACAAGGGGAACCAAAAGTTAGGTTGTCACAAGATGGCCAAGGAGAAGCATTTCTGAAAGGAAGGAGGGAGTGGTCAACACTGCTGAATTTCTCTGAAAGGTCAAGTAACATGAGGACTGAAAACTGTCTTCTGGATTCAGCAAAGAGGAGATCCTCTGTAAGCCACTGAAGGTCTTCTCCAGAAAGACTGGGGTAATTGGAAGAGAGAGCAGGAGGCAAGGAAATAAGCAGCAAACACACCAACCCTCCAAAAGTTTGGCTACCAAAGGTGAGTGACTTCAGTAGCGAGGCTTGAGCATGTTGAAATGCTGATGGGAGGGGTTGCTCAGGAAGGGAGAGGATGGGAGCCAGAGCCTGGGTGGAGGGACTGGACTTGGACAGAGGAGGGCCCTCAGCTGCTGAACAGGAGGGAAGGAGGGGAGGTCACCTGGAGGTGCTGTGCTCTTACATGCTCCATGTGGAAATCATCTGCGGGGAGCGAGGGTTGGTGATGTCAGAGTGGAGAGGTTTCCAAACAGAGGTTGTGGAGAGTGTGAAAGCAAGGTGATCAGAGAAACATGAGATTTCTGGGGTCCACTGAAACTGATAATTGTAAATGTATGTATACATGTATACTTTCTTCTGTTGCGTGTTTTCCTCCGGCATGGCCTGACTGCCTGCCATGGGCATGGAGAAAGCGAGAGCCGGGTTTATCCAGGGTTGTGACTTCTCTCAGAAGAGTGCAATGAAAGATAAAGGTGCATGAAATCTGGGGCACTGACCAGGAGGGATAGGGATGGCAGACCATGAACTCCAAGCGGGACTGGATTAAGTTGGTGGCCAGGGGCAATGACCAGGACACAGAAGTGGGCGGGAGACAGGAGACTGGGGAGTTCAGAGAGCTGGCCAACCACAGAGTGTCTATACTTGGAGCGTGTTGTTAGAATCACCAATTTCTATGATTCTAGGATTTCTGTGATTCATACAGAGGAATTTTGCTCAGTGCCAAGGTCCAGGGTGTGACTCTGGGAGTCGCTGTGGGGGAATGCAGAGGAAAAGTTTTCCAGTTGGGAGAGGCCAGGGCGTTGGAGGAGCCAGCCGTACTGATGCTGAAGCCATCCAAGATGATGGCAGGGCTGGAGTGGAGAAAGTCTGTAAGCTGGTGCCAAAGTCCTCAAGGAAGGAAAGGTGGTAAGTGACCGCAATGAAAAGCAGAAAAAGTCAGTATCTCTAAATAGCATGACTCTTAAGAAAAGGAGCAGAGAAGCAGACCTGGTTGTTGTAGAAGCTATTTGTTTAAATAAGAGTATGGGCGAAGGCAGTTTTAAAATAAAAGGGAACAAATAAAAGGATACCTACCTATGTTCTGACTTGGAGAGTTGAGGAGTGCAAAAACAAGTGTGAGAGGGGTTAGCAAGAAGTCAACTCAGGGTGAGAGTTGTAGATGTTAATAGATGAAGCTGGAGAGAATGTTCTGGAAGGGACCAAAGATAGAAGGGAAGGGTATTTTTCCTGTAACCCAAGTGGAAGGGTATGGAGCCAGGAATGGAAGGCTGGGTTAGGGGCAAGGATGTATAGACATGAAAATTTGATAGAAAAATAGATGCAAATAGAGGAGGAGTTAGGAGTGTGAAGAAGGAAGCTAACGGCTTGCAGTCCAAATATGGTGGACAGGAAGGTTTTGCCAAGGCGGTCATATCTAAGCTAAGATCAAGTAGAAGATCTGCTGATGGGCAAAGGAGGAGGAATGCACTCCAGGTAAAAGGATCACATGCACAAAGATGCTGAGGCCCAGGAGGCATATGCTCAAAGTCAATGCAGCCTGCTGGTCAGTTGGGCCCAGCAATGGTGGATGCTGAGGTCAGAGGCCTGGGCAAACATGAGACAGGCAGGCCCAGGGCATGGAGAACTTTGGGATCCAGCTGAGAAGCCTGTGGTTTAGGGAGCTCCTTCCTATAGGCTTTTAAGTGGGGGCAAGGCATGATCCCCGGCTATCTGTTCCAGGCAGGTGGATGTCTCTGCATTCCTCATTGACCCTTCCATGCTCTGGCTCACACTGTCCCTGGAGACTCCAGCCTCAACCCTCTGGTGAATCCTACTCATCCCAAGCCTACCTCAAGTCTTAGCCCTGGATTAAAGCCCTTCAAAGCTGCTGTAGTTCACACCTTCCTCCATTTTCCAAAACGTTTTCCATTCTTAAAGTCAGAATCACACTCCACAAGAAAGCAAAAAAGGCCACCATTCAGTATTTGTGTTAGCAAGCACCCTCCTCAACTACCAGAGACCTGGTAGGACATAACACTGTAATTATAAGAGGGTAGCCTGTTGCTCTCTTCTGAAGACAAAGCAGGGGCACCTGGGTGGCTCAGCTGGTTAAGCATCCGATTTCAGTTCAGGTCATGATCTCACAGATGGTGAGTTTGAGCCCTGAGTCGGGCTTTGTGTTGACAGCCTGCTTCAGATTCTGTGTCTCCCTCTCTCTGTGCCTCTCCCCTGCTTGCATTTTGTCTCTCTTTCTCTCAAAATAAATAAACGTTAAAAATTAAAAAAAAATAAAGAGAAGGCAGAACAAGAGTTGTTCCTAGAGCATGGAAAAAAAAGATTCCTTCTCTTATTTACTATAAAAAAATTAGTGCCTTTAGGTTCAAGTATAAACAAGGGTTCAATTTTAAAGCCCTGGGTTAATACTGTTGGAGTTAATGACTGGCTATGTAGTCTTACACAAGTGAGTAGCTTCTTAGAATCTCAATTTGTTAATCTGTAAATGAACCAATAATACCAATCCCACAAGGTCCTTAGGATGTCATATAAAATCATTTATGTGTCCATTCAGCATATGTGTTGTGTGCCTCAGTGCGTGCCAGGCACTGTGCTAGGAGCTGGGCTATGGTAGTGCACAAGACAGGCACAGTCCTCACTCCTCTGGAGCCTGCAGGTCAGAGGGAGAGACATTCCACAGACAGCATCACAGTCATTGCCAGTGTAAGAATCGAGGGAACCAGGCACCAAGGTGGGTCCCTGGTTCAGGATGCGCCCTTACTCCACATCAGTTAGCTCCCTCACCTTCTTAATTCCTCAAGGAACGAAACAAGTACTATTTGCAAGTATATGCCAATAGCTTCTTTTGTAAGTGTTCAGGGGCTCTCACTGAGAACAGGTACTATCTCAGGCCCTCACAAACATAGACGGGGCCCCGAGGAGACCACAGCAAGGGGACTAAAGTCATGTCCTCTCCAGGTGTCTGAGGCAAAGCAGACTCAAAATGACCATATCAAATCACATATTTCAACCTTTGGCTCACTAGTGCAGAAAGGACAAACACCTCAACCAACGGGGTAAGGCTTTGTCCCGGACTTGGGCTGTGAGAGGGCCAAAATGCTGCTCCTTACCTGTCCACAGTCCGTCCATCCACTGGAACATGGAGGGTGGAGGAGGGCCCTTTCCTCTACTAGTGGACTTAAGCCATTCCTGGTGAGAGAAATCTTGGGTTTCCCTCAGGTTTACTCAAGAGTGACGTTATTTAGGGGCACCTGGGTGGCTCAGTGGGCTGAGCCTCTGACTTCGGCTCAGGTCATGATCTCACATTCGTGGGTTCGAGCCCCACGTTGGACTCTGTGCCTGCTTTGGATTCTGTGTTTCCCTGTCTCTCTGCCCCCCCCTCCTCTCATGCTCTGTCTCTCTCTGTCTCAAAAAATAAATAAAACATTAAAAAAAAAAAGAGTGAAGTTATTTAAAGATGTCTGGGCACAAAGGCTTTCTTAGCTCCCTAGTGCCCTCGGACAAAAGCATTAGGCCAAGGCACTGGCTCTGTTCTTTGTGAGATGGCGGCTGTGTGTCCTGAGATGCTGGAGAGAGATTTCCTCCCCTGGCCCTCTGTCACCTGCCAGGGCCTTTTCTGTGCACTCCGCTGGGGAGACCTCCCTGGGCTGCGCGGCCCCGGGCAGGTGCATAGGCTCCTAACATGAAAGCTCCCTCTTTTATTCCTTTCACAGAGGATGGTAGGGAATACATCTCCTAGCTTGGGAATTCTGACAGCCTTATTTTGGGCACTGACTGGAGAATCACTTGCTCTCTCCTTTCTTGGTAACCTCACTGCCACCCTAGAGCTCTAAAAATATCTCAGATACTGCAAGTGTTTGTTTACAAGTCTGACTCCCCATTTAGACTCTTAGGTTTCCTTACAGCAGGTACCGTATCTTATTTTTACCCTAGTGCTTGTGTTGTAGTAGGAGTTTTAACAAATGTTTGAGGATGAGGAGGGGGGAGAGGGAGAAGGAACGAATGAATATAAATGAAAGAATGAATAAACATAGGTCTTTAAGGTTGGACAACTAGATTAGGAGATGCCAATCTGGACTTCAGGGACTCTGCTGGGTCCTCAAGAGTTTCCACAGTGGTGTGGGAATGTGGGTCTGTCTTACTTCCTCTGTGACAGTTTAACCCATTTTTTATGATATTCATTGGGCTTCCTTATTTGAGATTTTGTTTGAAAGAAGGTTCAGTAGGGGGTTCCGGGGAGGCTCAGGTGGTTAAGTGTCTGACTTTGGTTCAGGTCATGATCTCACAGTTTGTGAGTTTGAGCCCCACATCAGATTCTGTGCTGACAGCTCAGAGCCTGGAGCCTGCCTCGGATTCTATGTCTCCCTCTCTCTCTGCTCCTCCCCTGCTCACACTCTATCTCTCAAAATAAAGAAACTTTAAAAAATATCAAAAAAGAAAGGAAGGAAGGAAGGAAGGAAGGAAGGAAGGAAGGAAGGAAGGAAGGAAGGAAGGAAGGAAGGAAGGAAGGTTGGTTCTGCAGTGAAGAGAAGTGTCTGAAAATATACTGGGCTGGATGCTCCCCCGCCCTTAGGTCCCTTCCAGCTTTGCTATTTTTCCATGGTGGGCAATTACTTGTATTTCTTCTGCTTCTGAGCACTGCTAGAACATTTTTCTGCATCTTATTCTTGGACGGCCCCAGGAGGAATGATATGAGTAAAGGAATTCAGTTGCCAAGTATCCACTGTATGATCTGCTTGGGCCAGCTCTCTGACACCTAAGCCACTTCTGCCTGGGCGCCACATGCTCTTTTCTTCCGCGTGTGCTGCCCCACATCATAGTGACAGGGTGTGGGGTTACAGCAGTCCTGTTGACTGTCCCACACTGAGAGGGGACTCAGCCCACATAGGACTGAAGTGCTGTGACAGGCAGAATAGTCAATGGACACTATTACAGAACAGCTCATCAGTCAAGTTTGTTAAGGACGTCATCAGACAACCTGGCAACCCCACAGCACAGGCCATCAACAAGGTTATGGGGAGACTCCTGTGACTTCATCTCTTTACTCTCCTAGGGCCTATCTATGTATGAAGCACCTACGAGGCATGGGGTTGTGTGTGGCAGTGGGATAGAGAGATGGATTACAGAAAGTCCATTTGTTAAGGAGCTCATGTGCCAGTGATGGAGACAAAGTCAAGGAAAGGAAGCAATTCAAGATTTTAAGCACACAGAGAAATATTATCAAGTGTTCTGGTGGGGAGAGAATGATTTCCTTGAGGGCTGGGGCAAACAGTGGGGAAGGCTCCACAGAAAAGTGACATTTGATTAGACCTTGACTTTGGGCATTTCTTCAAGCTTAGAAGCCGGAGAGGGAAAGCAGGGCAGACTTTCCGAGGGAAGAGGAGGAAAGCTGGGGAGTTGGACCATACTGGGGGGAGGGGGGTAAGCCTGAGGGGGTAGTGGTATGTCAGGCAGTCAGAATGGGGGAACAGGTCTAACCAGACTGAAATGCAGGTCTGAGCCTGCAAGCTTTGCTAATTATATTACTCTAGAGGCAGTGGGGAGCACAGTCTTTAAAGGTTTTAAAGCACAGTCTTTATGTACCATGCCAAGGAATGCTAATTATCCCGTAGGCAATAGGCAATCAAGCAGGCAGGTACTGGTCCAGTCTTCACATTAAAGAGCCATCTGACAGCTGAGTGGTGGACAGGGAAGGGCGGAGCCTGAGGCTATGAGGTGGTGATAGGTCGCTGCCACTGTCCATATGGAGGAAGCCACTCTATGCCTGGGCAGAACAGAGGAAACAAAGTGGAGGGAAAGGGAGAGTCTCACGGTACATTTCAGAGGGAGAGAAAGCAGGATATGATGCCTCCTCATGTATTGAGCTATCTGGGGAAGATGAAACATGTGCAGGTCTTGGATGTTTCAAGCCTGGGAACCTGAGGCCAGTCCCCGTTTCTAGTTCTCAGCACTACTTAGGCATCTGTGCTGGAGTCCTCATAGTCTCCTTGAGGCTCTTCCTTTCCTGGGGTCTGATTAGATACCCAAGCATTGGAGGAGTTGCTGACACCAGCCTTCATGGTTTGGAATGTGGCAAGTGACTGTTCAATCATTTTGTTCTGATTCTCTGCAGATCTCTTGTTATGGGCTGAGTCACGTCCCCCCACACTCCAACTCTAAATTCATGCCCTAAACCCTAGTACTTAAAGAATATGACTGTATTTGGAGCTAGGGCTTTTAAAAGAGGCAATTAAGTTAAAATTGGGTTCTTAGAGTAGATTCTAATCCACTATGACTGTTGCCCTTAAAGAAGAGATTAGGACACAAACAACATAGAAGGATGACCACATGAAGACACAGGAAGAAGATGGCCATATACAAGCCAAGGAGAGAGACATCAGAAGAAACCCAACCTGTAACACCTTGATCTTGGGCTTCTAACCTTTGGAGCTGTAAGAAAATTAATTTCTGTTGTTTCAGCCACACAGTTTGTGGTATTTTGTTTTGGCAGCCCCAGCAAACTAATACTCCTCCTCTGAACAAAATTTTACCCAGAGTCCAAGTCATGCAGAATAAGCAAGAGCTGGAAACTGGGGCCATGTTCCCTTTTATTTCCCCATCCAGTCCAGCTTCTCCACTGGCCTATTAAATTACCGCAGTCATGGCATGATTAAATTAAATTACTGCAGCCATGTCCATGATAATGGACAGGCAGGTGAGTCCACAGAATTCAATCACTGGAAAAAGAATGGCACTGGGTTGTTTCCAGAAGTGGATTGCTGCTTTTTTCTAGAGTCCCTCAACTAGTTCACAAACCAGCTCTCAGCAGATGCCCAGAGCCAGTTTCTCAGGAACAGGGAAGGAGAATGGTCCACTTACACCACAATGATTATTGAGCTTCGTTGAAAAAAATACTACTTGGAAGAACAATATAAACAGAATCCACCTTCAAAAGGCAAAGGCTATCAGAGAGGTTAAGGAACACTTTCCTACCTGTGGTGTCTTCACACTAAATCCAAGGAGAGAGAAGCATGAGGCCTGTAACCTTAAGTAGGCAAACATAGGGGATCTCAATGGAACCAATGGGAAGCCATGGTTTTCACAGATAATTGCTGGATGTAGCCA
The DNA here is from genome assembly GCF_003009895.1 of Hyaena hyaena. NCBI lineage: Eukaryota > Metazoa > Chordata > Mammalia > Carnivora > Hyaenidae > Hyaena > Hyaena hyaena. The sequence continues at coordinate 193,120 of NW_024081114.1, forward strand.
GCTCAGTCTCTACATCTAAGATAAGCCATTTATCTAAGGATTGTTACTGAAACCAGCAGCAAAAGAGCATTTTTACTCAATTCCTATTCAGATTTTGAGTTTTCTTTGTTTCTGTCTAGCAACCACCAAAAAGGTTTAAAACAGTACTGTCTGGAATATCTGAGGAAGCCCTCAAATTCAGCAGGACCTGGAGAACAAACTGCCTGGTCACTCTTTTGGAAAGAAGGCCCATGACAGGGGAAGAGCACAGAACTCAGGAGTCAAAAAGAATCCTGGCTCCACTGGTCACCAAGTATGTGACTTCGGGCAATTTGTTTACCTTTCCATTGGCTTCAGCTTCCTCATCTAAAACCTAGCATAATATAGACCATTCTGTGCAGGGTTATGATGAGGATTCTTTGTGACTGTGTATGACAAGATAACAAAGAAGTGGCATGGAGATGATGTCTGTGGACTAGGCTCACTGCCAGGAGAATGACTCACTTCTGTGTCGCAGTGTTGCAGGTCACTGTGACCCTGATGAGTTAACATAGCGGACCAGCAATTCTTCAACCTTTCTACTCACACAGTGAAAGTCAGCAAGCACCTGCAATATGCTGGCCTTGTACTATCCAAAAAGGACAGGGTCTCCATCTGAGAACTGACAATATCATTCCCAACCTATTGGGAATTTTTACCACTCATTATGGAAAGATCTTATGATGCTCTGGACAACTTTCTCAAAAGGTGGCACTTTGCTACCACAGTAGTAATAGTAACAACAGCTATTATCACATACTTTAGGTTTATGCTTAACCTTTGGTGAAACAACAGTTTCACATATATCACATGAGCTATACAACGTCTCTGGAATATCAACACATAATCAGCAAATTGCAGAGCTAGGTCACAAGCCAGATCTCCATCCAACTCTGAGTTCAATAGGGATTTTGAAACATATATCTTTTTCCTGAACTTAAAAGTAATATACGCTTATTATACACCAAAAAGTTAAAAAAAATTAAATAAAAATTATACCTATTCTCATACTCAGAGATAACTACTGAGTCATTTGGTCTATTTTATTCTGTTTTCTATGCTTAAGAAAAAATTTGTTTAAACAAAGTTGAGATAATACTGTATACAAAATTTCAAATTGTTTTCACTTAAAACTATATACGCATTTTCCCACATACTAAAACTTCAACTTATAGCATTATTAAAAAACTGAAAAACACTCCAATATCTAATTATTCCTGCTTTGCATAGTATAACTGTTTCCAAACTTTGACAGCTTTGCTTTGATGAGCACATATTTTGTTTGCATTTCTGTTTTTTCTTTTTTTAAGTTTATTTATTTTGAGAGAGAGAGAGAGCACGCACAAGCACATGGGTGAGTGGCAGAGAAGGAAGAGAGGAAATCCCAAACAGGTTCTACACTGTCAGCATACAGCCCAACAACGCAGGGCTCGATCTTATGAACCATGAGGTCATGACCTGAGCTGAAATCAAGAGTCGGACACTTTACTGACTGGGGCACCCAGGTGCCCCCTGACTTTTTTTCTCTAATCTATTTTATTTTATTTTTTCCTTTATAAATATTTAACAAAAATATTTAAATGCTTGTTTATTTTTGACGAAGAGAGAGAGATAGACAGAGTGTGAGCGGGAGAGGGGCAGAGAGAGAGGGAGGGAGACACAGAATCCAAAGCAGGCTACAGGCTCTGAGCTGTTAGCACAGTGCCAGACGTGGGGCTTGAACTCATGGACTGCAAAATCATGATCTAAGCCAGTCAGACGCTAAACCACCTGAGCCACCCAGACATCCCTGTGTTTTCCTTTTTAAATATTTTAAAATTTATTTTTGAGAGGGGGAAGGAGAGTGAGAGAGTGTGCACAGAGAAGGAGCAGAGAGACAGGGAGAGAGAGAATCCCAAGCAGGCTCTGGACCACCAGCACAGAGCCCAAAACAGGGCTCAGACTCACAAACCATGAGATCATGGCCTGAGCTGAAGTTGGACACTTAACTGACTGAGCCACCCAGGTGCCCTATTTTATTTTTTTTCTGACTGTGTTTTAGATTAAACAACTATGGGCCTCTACAGATAACTCCTTCACTCATTCGCTCAACAAATATTTAATGAGTACTTACTAGGTGTTGGAGAACCTTCTAAATTGATAAGCAAAAAACAAAACAAAACAAAACCCAAACAAAATTCGAAACAGATAAAATATTCCTGCCTTCATGAAGCTACATTCTAGAGAAGTCAAGCTGTTCAAAGTCTCTTTAGGCATATTGCTAAATCAGTATATAAGTCACCATACTACAAATGAGCAAATCAGAAGACTCTAGATGCTGGCGAGGATGTGGAGAAACGGGCACCCTCCTACACTGTCGGTGGGAATGTAAACTGGTGCAGCCCCTCTGGAAAACAGTGTGGAGGTTCCTCAAAAAGTTAACAATAGAACTCCCCTAGCACCCAGCAAGAGCACTGCAAGGAATTTACCCAAGGGATACAGGAGTGCTGATGCACAGGAGCACATGTATGCCAATGTTCATAGCAGCGCTCTCAACAAGAGCCAAAACATGGAAAGAGCCTAAGTGTCCATCAACAGACGAATGGATCAAGAAGATGTGGTTTATCTATACGATGGAATACTACATGGCAATGAGAAAAAATGAAATCTGGCCATGTGTAGCAACATGGATGGACCTTGTGGGTGTTATGCTGAGTTAAATAAGTCAGGCAGAGAAGGACAAATACCATATGTTTGCACGTATAGGAGGATTAGGAGGAATGTAACGGAGGACCAAGGGGGAGAAGGAGGGGGGAAATAGTGGGGGAGAGGGAGAGAGGCAAAGCATGAGAGACTCTTGAATACTGAGAACAAACTGAGGACTGATGGGTGAGGGGGGGGGAGGGGGAAAAAGGAAAAGAGGAAGGCACTTGTGGGGATGAGCACTGGGTGTTATATGGAAACCAACTTGACAATAAACTATTTGTAAAAAAAAAATAATAAGTTGCCATACTACTGCATTTCCACTAGCACTGAGTATTATGGTCAAAAAATTTTTTTTATGGTTTAAATTTTTTTGACAATTTCATAACAGTTAATGGCAATATTGCATTCTTTAAGGACTTTCCCCCTTTCCTCTCCGCTCCCATGCATTTACCAACTCACAAAATACAAGTAGATTAAAGAGACATTTAAATTCCCATCCGAATGTCAAAGCTTCAAAGGTATTTGTTTTCCTCCAGTGAGAAAACAATCCCCACCCCAAATCAGGGATGGCAACAGTGAATTCAGTTCCTATATTCTGCAAGGTAGCTCTTGATTGTAGCAGGGAATGATGATGACAAATCATGTCCTGGTAGAGGTTGATATGCCTGGGAGCCAAGTCAGCAGCAAGTTTCTCCAGCCAAATGCCAGATCTCCTTGGAGGACCAGCTAGGACAAGCCCGGTGGGCTCTGTGCAAGGCAAGACTGAAGTCACAGTCAAATCAGTTCTTTCACTAACGCACTTGGTCAGCTATGAAGCACTGATTGGTGGAAGCGAGTTTTGTTTTCTTCATTGAGACCTTTGGAAGATGTTGAAGACTTTGAAAGAGGCTTATACTATGTATGGAAATATATAAAAAATAAGTGAAAAAATAAAAGAGAGAAAATTATAATATTATCTATAGTATTTTGGGAGCATTTATCATGAGTTAGGAAACTTCAGAATTCTCTCCTTAAAATAAACACATATAGGGTGGTTACGATGTATCAGGTACTGCCTTAAGTGCTTTTGAGCCATATAATCATTATAATCAGCTTATGATATAGACACTATCCTCTTCATTTGATAAATGAAGACATTTAGGCATAGAGAGGTTAAGTGCTTGAAAAGCCAGGATCTGATCCCAGCTGTGACCCCTCTAAAGCCTGTGCTCTTCAACACTATCTTATAAAAAGGAAACTGATGATCAAATCAGGTAAGTAATTGCCATGGTTCAACAGTTTAGGTCAGGAGTAATTTACTGAGTATCTTCCACAAACTAGGCATGTGCTGGCCCAGGGTCACAAAGCTTACCAGCAGGAGGCCTAGGAGCCTGGATCTGACTCAAGTTGGGTCAGAATCTAGGCTCTCACTTTTTCTACTACGTCTTGCTTAAGGGAAAATGCTTTCCTGTTTGGGTTGATGTCCAAGAGGCAATGCTGGCATAGGGCACAGTGCTCTTGGAACAGAAGGCCACAGTGAGAAGAATAGAGGCTCTCAGCTGTGCTTTGGGAGGGCAGTTGTGCTAGAAGGCACATCTACAGGGGGGCCCTCTCTACCCCTTCAAGCCCCCAGTCACTTTAATATGGTCCAGGTGATTCAGAATTTCTCTCTTTGTTCCAGATTCCTCCACGCAATGAACAGCCTCCAGGAATTCCAAGAAGTATTCTTACAATCCCAGGTCTTGGCATGAGAATCAGCTGAACCTTCTGTTACTGAAAATTCTCTTGTATTTTCCCCCTGACAACTCACACTGTACCTCAGACTGCTTTGATAGCTCCCTTAATAGTTGCCTTCATATTTCAAAACCTATAAAATTACATATTTGAAGGGATTATTCATTTTTTTCCTATGGAAAGCACACATGCCCCATGCTTATATAATGCTTTAATAATGATAACCAGATGGATTGAGGGGTCTTTGACAAGGGGTTTCTTCAGCTAATGTGAGAACAGACTGAATTTTAGCTTTTCTGACTAGTGCAAAAATGAGCAGAATGTAAAGTGGCCTATAAATTTCCTACTTGTGCAATTTTAATACTTTCATCATAGTCAAATGAAATATATTTGAAGCCAACTCTCCCCCTTCTCCATTTTTGAAAGTACAAATTTCGGGTTTTACTCAGTAAAGCCCAGGAAAATGTTTACCCAGAAGGACTGGATACTCCTAAGCAGTTCCCACTCAAAATTCTGACCCAAACAGCTCTACTCAGTGCCTATGCTCTGGCCTCCTCTTTCCTTGTTCTCAGAAAAACCCAAGATATTCTTACCTACATACTGAATCATAAAAGCCATAAAATATTGGCTGATCATCTGGTCTACCTCTCTCATACTGTAACTGAGGAAACCAGTTTCAGGAAGGTTCTGGACTTGGCTAAGGTCACATAAGTGGCAGAGTTTAGACTTGAACCCATTCTACATGTAATGTTCATTTATTATGCACCTGTCTCTCTTCTACTTTCCTTTTCTGTACCTTCCCCTTTTTGGTTATACTTTCCATTCCCCCTGTCAGAACCAGGTCTTGGATGATGACGAGGTAGGTTAAGCCAGAGTAAATCAGATTGTGGAGGACAGCCACAGCAAGGGGGCAACAGGAAACAGAGGAAAGGTCTGGTAACAGGCAGCCAGAAAAAGTTCAACCGACAGCTCCAGCACAAGGCAAAGGTTTGGGGAGACGGATGGTATGTGTAGAGTTAGGAATGCAACACCAGACTACATAGATGCATATGAGCAGATTAGGTAAGCAGCAGGGACCCAGACTCAGGAGTTGCCTTTCAGTGACAGGATTCATGTTCAAAACACCTGAGATATGGTACCAAAGCAGGGATGTGACCTGGAACTGGAACCAGAACCTGGAATTCAGTTCCAAGGAACACGTTTACAAGGTCAGGTCAGAATAAGCAGTGAACTGTTGCCCAGAGTTCCTTAAATTCTTCCAAACTCGTGTGGGAGAGACTGTTAGTGGCTGACCAAAAAGGCCATGTACCTCCATAAATCTCCTAGTCTCCTTTGTGGCTGGACTAGGACCCTGTGACTATTTGTGGCCAAAGGACTGTGAGGAGAAGTGGAGACCATGGAAGCCACACATTTTGTTGCTGAGGAAGGGGAGGCGCACTAGACGCCTATTGAGAATAGTCCTGTTGTAGATCCTTATCCACTCATTCAACTCTGTGAAGCATCAGACACAGCATGACCTTCTAACATGAGGACTTAATATCTACATGGGAAACGACAGAGGAAGAGAGCACACCTTGCTCAAGAGGGCTGTCTCCTAGAAGAAAAAAAGAGCCAAGAAGTTTCCCCTCATAAAACCAATGGTCTCTGAATATTATAACTGCTTGTTTTGTTGAGAAATAATTGGGAACTGGAAAAAAGTAGGGAATTTATATATAAATGTAAACATACAAATATGTCAAAATTACATAATGTAAATAGATTTACACGTATGTAAATAATTTACAAAGGTATAGATTTATGTGTCCTAACCCATTTAATCCTCTCAACAACTAAATGAGGCAGGTACAATTATTATTCCTATTATTATTTCCAGATGAGGAAACTGTGGCACAGTTTCTGTGAATAATCTGCGAGACAGTTAACCTTGTGAAGAAAATCCAGTATGTCAGAGGAAGCTAAGGCCACGTTGGTGTGAGGCCCTCACTTCATCCGGTGACTAGCACTATGCCCAGCAGTGCCCGCTCAGCCCTCACCCTCCCATGGCTGTCTCCTCAGAGCTCGCCTGCATGTACTCAGCCCTCAACCTGCACCACGATGTGGTGACGGTCACACAGGATAAAAACAATGCCCTCATTGAAGCAGCAGGTGTAAATGTTGAATATTTCTGGCCAGGCTTGTTTGCAAAGGCCCTGGCCAATGTCAACATTGGAAGCCCCATCTGCAATGTAGGGGGTGGTGGACCTGCCCCAGGGGCTGGCTCAGTGCCAGCAGAAGGTCCCGCCCCCTCCACCACTGCTGCCTCAGCTGGGGAGAAGGAGGTGGAAGCAAAGAAAAAAGAGTGTGATGATGACATGGGCTTTGGTCTTTTTGACTAAACCTCTTCTGTAACCTGTTCGGTAAAAAAGCTGAACTCTTTAAAAAAATAAACAAAAACAACTACATTAGAAATGACATTTGAACAGTGAAGAAAATTTCTATTGAATATTAATATACCTCTTAACCCTAATTTAAGTTGAACCCATCATCTGTATTTTATATATTTTAAAAATTAAAATTAACCAGTTTAAAATGCACTTGGTACTTCCACAAGTTGCACAACCAACACCTTTCTATAGCTTTAAAATATTTTTATCACCTCAAAAAGAAATGCTCTGGCCATTAAGCAGCTGCCCCCCATATTCCCATTCTCCTGCCCCCCAGACCTAAGCAACCACTCAGCTAGTTTGTCTCTATAGACTTTACCGTATTGATATATTTATTCTAAATATTTCATCTAAATGGAATCATACAAGAGAGGTGATCATGGGTCTGCCTTCTTTCACTGCAGCACGTTCCTGAGGTTCGTCCATCTTGTACCTCACTCTCATTAATGGCTGATTTGTATCTGTTGTAAATACACACTACCGTGTGTTTATCCATCACCTGTTGGTGGACATCTGCACTCTTTCACCTTTTGGCCACTGTGAAGAGTGCTGCTGGGGATATTTTTACACAAGCATTTGCTTGAGTGCCTGTTTTCCACTCATCTGGTCATTTACCTAGGAGAGGACTTGCTGGGTCACATAGTAATCCTATGTTTAACTTTTACAGGAACCACCACAGCAAATTCCATGGTGGCTGAATCATTTTACATCCTAACCAGCAATGTATATAGGTTTCCATTTCTCCATATCTTAACCAACACTTGCTATTTTCCCTTTTTATTTTCTAACCGCTATGTTACTGGATGTGAGGTAGTATCTCATGGTGATTCTGATAACACATTTCTCTGATGATTAATGATGTGGAATATTTTTTCCTGTATCATTGGCCATTTGTATATCTTCTTTGAAGAAATGTCTATTCAAGTAACTTTGCTCATTTTTTAGTTTCTTTTTTCATTTTGTTGTTATAAGAGCCCTTTTATGTATTCTGGATCCTGGATATAAGACTTGCAAACATTTTCTCCTATTCTGTAGGTTATTTTGTTATCTTAAAAAGCTGAATTTCTAAGTCTGCTTCCCACTCAAAGAGACTTCTAAGGATATTAAAAAGTTTGTTTAATATTTATAAGCACTGTTATCTCATGCCCTAGAGACTATAGATGTTCGTTTGCTATGGAAAACTACATTTGTTAAAATTTGTTATTAAATTTTGTAGTTTATCGTAGAAAAAATTAACAAGTATTTACTAAGCATCTAATATGCCTCTTGTCCTTAATGTATTTTAATTTACTTTTGGACCAAATGACTTTTACTACTAACATGGTTACAGCATCCATAAGAGTGGTGTAGTAGGGGAAGTGCTGGAATGAGAGTCCAGCCTCTTGGCCTGTGAAGCTCAGACAAGGGGCTTGACTTCTGCCTCTTGGTTTTCCTCATCTGGAAGACAGGGCTGATAGTAACTGCTTTGCCTCCCTCTGACGGCTATTGTGAAAATCAGGTGAGAAAAATGAGAATCTGCACAAAGGACTTCAAGAGCTCTGTGGAATACATCTGCCCACCCCAACACCTCACCACCACCACCACCACCACCATACACACACACACACACGCACGCACACACGCACGCACACACAAAAGCACTTCATAAACTTCATCCATTATACTGGTGTTGTCCTGGGCAAATCAGGTCACATGGTGTCCTTACTGCACTCCTGGAGTGCGTTTTCTAAAACACAAGTCTGACTGTGTTACTCCGTCCTCTGAAGCCCTACAGTGACCCCCCACCCCCCTCCTCAGAGGAGACTTGGTGATGTGACTCTTTAGCCTCTTCTCTGACACTGACCAGGGCCCCAGGCCCAGCTGTGCCAACCTGGTTTCCAGTCTGCACTGCCCTCTGTGACTCCTCAGAGCACCTGTACATGCTGTTCCACAAGCGCTCAGAAGGCTGGATGTGCTTCTCAGTCATGGGATCTGCCACCCGTAATGAGGTGTGGGTCCTGGGAAGGTCTCCATCTTAGAGACCATCTCAGAGGCTTGATGGACAGGAAATTACTTTGGCTTTTGAAGACTTGTATTGAGAGTTCCCTTCTGCCACCAATAGCTGTGTGACCCTGGGCCAACCTTTCTGGGCCTTAGTTTTCTCATCTGTTAAGTCAGAGGAGCTCACACAGAACTTTTTGGTCTATGACCTGGCATTTCCTATATGAACAAGTATTTATTTTTAGCTTTACTGAGGTACAACTGACAAATAAAACTATAATATATTTAAGGAATACAGGGATGCCTGAGAGGCTCGGTCAGTTAAGTGTCTGACTTTGGCTCAGGTCACAGTCTCACCATTTGTGGGTTTAAGGCTCACATCAGGCTCTGTGCTGACAGCTCAGAGCCTGGAGCCTGCTTCAGATTCTGTGTCTCTCTCTCTCTCTTTAAAAATAAGTTTATAAAATTCACACCTGCTTTATAGACAGAATAGACAAGCAGTCTCCCTGAGTCATATAGCCAGAAAGGGAGGGGCAGGCTAGGCTTCAAACCAGACAGTCTGAATCCAAAGCTCAAAGTTTTTCATTTCAAGTGTCTTCCTCCAGGACTCTCAATGATTGTCTTCTCCCTGCTTTGTTTCCATGCCCCGTCCCATTGGCCCAGAAACAATCGACTATTTTTCCACTCCAATTTTCCAAGAGCTTCCAGAGCCTACGTGTGTCCCTCCCAGAGAAGTATCTGGGAGACCACAGCACCTTACTTACAGAGAAAGACTCCACCTCCCCTCACCTCCCCCCAACAGCTATCTGAGCTCATCTGAGAATAGCAGTAACAACATTATCCTGTGATGCGTACATAGCAATGAGCATTTTATCCGTTGCTGTATTTTATCTTATGAGACTGCCACAGCAGTCCCAGAAGTTAACAGAGGACTGATTTTATGGATGAGGAGATTGAGGCTCAGGAGTTCACCTGCCCATGATCACATTCTTGACTCCAAGTACATCACTTCCTTCTTGAGCCTTTGGCATAGTGCTGAGCACAAGTTTGGGAACATATTTTAGCAACATGCCTTACTAAGTTTCTCCTTGTGGACAGCAAAAGAAAGCAGTGTATCTGGCTACTTAGAACTACACACACAAGTGCCACTCAAATGGAACCCTGGCCTTAGCCCTAAAGAATCAATCAGTGGTCGGCCTTCAGTGAAGCTATTTTTGGGTCCCCATCAGTGTTCTGACACTCCATTACCCAGACTTCCTCCCGTGACCCATGAGCTTGACAGTACCTCCAAATACCCCTGACAGCCTCAGTGACCGATGTTCACCAGATGCTGCTCAGGCCTCATGTTCTTACACAGGGATGATAGAAAAAATACACCATGACCCACTGGGAACTAACTGACTGATCGTTCACAGTGCTGATGATTCTCCTTGTGTGGAAAAGTGGAGAAATTTTGGTGCAGTGGTGTGGAGACTTTGGTTGGCTGACTGGTTTTGATTTGGAGGTCATTTGTCTGGCTTGGGAATATCTGATGCTTGCCCCTCCTGACTTAATCATCCCTATTTCTTTTTCTAATCCATGTGTCACCAGGCGAAAGAAGTGTAAACATGTGAGATTGCTGTTTTCAGCAAATTCACCCAGCAGTGGATGCCAAACCAGGCTTCGCCTGAAAACCAGTCTGGCACCGACAACAACAGAAAGAGATAGAGTTACATTTCTTGTAAACCAACAGCTTGATTTTCATGTTGGCACACTGGGGGTTTTGTTGTTATCGTTTTGTTCTGGACTGAGGGACAGGCTGAGTTTCCATAGCTGGGTTTCTGGCTTAATGTAGCATTGCTTCTTGAAGCTTGGTGAATCAATTCTACTCGACTAACATTCACAGCAAGCAAGAATTGTAGCAATCAATTCTCCTCTCAGAGTGATCTTTCTAAATTGCAAATGTGATTGTCCTACTCCTTGTTTGGCATATTCTGGCCAAACATTATTTTCAGACTTATGGACCGGGCTGATATTTATCTGGTATTCCAGCAGCACTGGGACATAGCTGGCTGCTGTTTTTATTCATTTAGATCCAAGCCATAAAGGTCATTAAATATTTTGAATATCACGCATGCTTGTTAACCTTTACTTCTTCCCTTACTCTAATGGCACTAAGTCAAGCCGTTCTAGAAAACACCTCATGCCTTGAATAAACCAGGGTCTCTCATCTTCTCACATCTCTGCCTTGGAGACCCCAGCCTCCCCTAACTCCTCTCAGCCTTCAATGATCTCAGGTATGCAAGGCTTTCCCTACCCCTCCTCTCTCCCATTCCTACCACATGCAGCTGCTCTGTCCTCTCTGATTCTATAATACTAATGATACCAATATATGTAACACCAACAACTGTAACACCAGGGACTTAAGAGACACAGTGTTTTCACTCTGAAAAGAGTCAAGTCAATACCAGCAGCAAGAGGCAAACTAGGAAAACAGGTCCTTTCCACAGGAGAGTCACAGAATCTCAGAGTTGGGAGGGATTTAAGGCTCCCCCTCATCCCCTTCCACAGTATCTGTGATAGATATTTTTTCAGCTTCCAATCAAGCATTTCCAGAGATGGAGCAGCAAGTGGTTTTTTTTTTGTTTGTTTGTTTTGTTTTTTACAAAGTTTTTCTTTACATTGAACAAAAGTTGACTTTGTACTAAACTCTACCTGTATGCCCTTGGTCTGCCTTCAGGAGATGCAGAATAAGTCTTTCCCTGCTCTGCCTGATGGCCCTTTAGATACTTGAGGAGGTCACTCCTCTGTCTTCTGTCCTTCAGAAACAGACTGGGGTTCCAGAATCATTCTTTCAGGTACAGTAGAAAGAAGATCATGCCCTGAATGCCCCAGAAGCCATCACATTGTTTCCCCAAGTGCCTGGCACCAGGCTGTTGTTTGGAAGGAACATAAATACATCTTATTCCAGAATTTTTAAATTTAGGCCTAACCTCTTAAATAGAAGGTTGCAAATGAAGAAAACAAGAAATAAAAATAACAGAAAGTATTTCTTAGAGACAGAAAAAGCTCCACACATTCTGTGATAAATCTAGCAGATTAAGTTTAGCGGCAGCTCATTATTTGTGAAACGTTATGCCTGCTTCTAGAAAAGGGACAAAGAGGCAGCCAAAAGATAAAGCCTATGTGTCTCTCAGAGTTCATGCACGCTGGCTTAATTTAGGAAAATTCCTAGGAGGGGCCACTGTGGGGAGCTGGAGACCACACTGAAATGAAACCCAGCTCCAGTAGAATTAAGTATGCATGTGATGGAAGCAGGCTGGGCACTGTCTGGATCTATTATGGAAAATGATCCTGGAATTTTTCTCCAAGAATCAACTCACAATAGTGGTATTTTCAGGTGTGGTTTAAATGCAGTTTTGCCCAGAGGCAGAGCAATGGACTCAAAAAACCTGTAAGCTCCCTCTAGAGGCTCAAGAATGCAGCTCCCAGCAGAGTTCATGGGCTTGGAAGCCTGCCCCAGTGTCCAGCGGGGAATCAGGAGAAATGCAGGAAGTTACCCCCCCCCCCTTTTTTTTCCTGTTAATTAGAGCCAAATCTGATGGCTGAAAAAAAATTAGAGAGTAAATGAAACTTCTCCTTCTCCAAATAAAGCAAGTCTGGGATCAAATACACTGTGAATATACATTCATAGAGAAGAAGTAGTAAGCGGTAATACCCTAAATTTTTGAATTAGGTAACAGGCTGATGCTTGACAATACAATGAAGAAAGCAAAAATTCTTGATGACTCCCAGGTACGCTGACTTCTAAAAAGGCATGCTTCTTATGGTTAATGAATGACATAATCAACATGGTCATCATTACAGCCACCAATGATTAAGCACTTTTCATGTGCCAGACACTGTGCTAAACACTTCACCTGCATTTTCTTGTGTAATCTTCTCAAGCTCTGTTTTGCATAGATACTAGTATCGGCACCATTTACATACTAGGAAACAAGGTCTTAAAGGAGTTAAATCCTTTCTTCAGGTTTATGCAGTTCATATGTGCTGATGCCAGGACTGGAACTCTGGTCTGTGCTTTTAAACACAATGAAATAGTGCTTTCTCAGAGGAAACTGGACTCTTCAAGATTAATGACCAGTTCTAAACATCCAACAAGTGAGTGGTGCCATTAATGAGGGGCAGGAGACCAATGCAGCAATGGTTCATTGTGAATGTTCAGTGAAAACCTTCCCTTCTAAAATGAGATGTCAGTCTGACTACCTGGGTCTTGAGTGTGTCTTCCAGAGCACAGAGACCCCTGGGAGTCAGTCCATGCAATTATATTTTTATCCTGTCACCTAGATCTGTATGCTCCCTTTACCGGGTGCATGAATCAAAGAATGATTGAATGACATTGGCTGTCTTCTATGAGTTTACAATATGCTAGAAATGTTTAAGATTTGTGTGTGCATACATGGGTGTGCACACACACACAGACACACACAAAGGGTCCAGTGTAATTATAATATTAGTTTAGAAGTGAGTTAAAGTATATTAAAGATATGTACCAGCAATTTCACATTCTTCGTTCATATGAAGCCAGGAAAATGTTCCCATGTATAAGACGTGTATAAAATTTAAAGAATTGTTTCTAAGAGAAGAAATTGTCTCTAAATATTCATCAGCAGAGGCCTAGAGAAGTACATTTCAATTTACTGATACAATGGAATGTTATACATAGTGATTAAAATAAATGGTCTACAACTAACTCATAGATAACTCTTGAAACACAATCAAGTCAAACCATGCTGATAACAACATTTAACACTTTTTAGGTTCCAGGTAATATGTGCTTTGAACGTATTAACTCATCTAGCCTTCAGAACCTTTTGAGGGTAGGTATTATCACCAAACCCATCTTAAAAATGGGAAGTTGAAGAAGGATTACTACATATGACATAATTGCTAAGATGTTTAAAGATATACAAAAAGACTATCATTTAAGAATACATCCATATTCATTAAAAGATGCATGGGAGGGGCACCTGGGTGGCTCAATCAGTTGAGTATCTGACTCTTGATTTCAGCTCAGGTCATGATCTCACAGTCATGAGATCGAGTCCTACATTGGGCTTCATGCCAAGCATGGAATCTGCTTAAGATTCTCTCTCTCTCTCTCTCTGTCTTTCTCTCTCCCTTTGCCCCTCCCCCACGTGTGTGCTCTCTCTGTCAAAAAAAAATTTTTTTAAAACATGCATGGGATGGCAATGAGAAAGAATGAAATCTGGCCATGTGTAGCAACACGGATGGACCTTGAGGGTGTTATGCTGAGCGAAATAAGTCAGGCAGAGAAGGACAAATACCATATGTTTGCACGTATAAGAGGATTAGGAAGAACTTAATGGAGGACCATGGGGGAGAAGAAGAGGGGAAATGGTGGGGGAAATGGAGAGAGGCAAACCATGAGAGACTCTTGAATGCTGAGAACAAACTGAGGACTGATGGCTGTGGGGGGTGGGGATGGGCATGGAGGAGGGCACTTGTGGGATGAGCACTGGGTGTTATATGGAAACCAACTTGACAACTATTTGTAAAAAAAAAACAAAAACAAAAAAACCCCTCTACCTATAAGAAAAAAAAACATGTATGGGAATCATTAAATACCAAAATTATGATGGTGATTATCTCAGGGGTGGTGAAAGGGAGACGGCCATGGCCCAGGGGGACACCAAATATATTTAACACTGCTTCATTTCTCAAGTTGGATGACTACTACATAGATGCTCTTTATATTTACCCTTTTTCTATGTCTGAAATTTTTCATAATAAATAAAATGACCAGCAAGCATAAACTAAATCCCTAAATACTAAATAGGCTCAAGGTAAAACAAAACAAAACAAAACAAAACATTGTTCCTGATATTGCACAGAGAAAGAGGCATTCAAATTGGACCTAATTGTGAGTAGCGCTAGCAGATGGGGAAATCAGGGCGTATGCTAGGGGCAGGATGCTGTGCACAGAGGTGGAAAACACAGCAAATTCTGACTGTAAGACCTTCTTCTTTGAAATCCAAGGCCCCTGGGAGGCCCAGTCTGAGGGACGGAGACCCTGGACTTGGTGGCTCCACTGTCTATTGGGCTTTCTTTCTGTGGCCAGAGAACTGGGAGGCATCAGCTTCTCTGCTAGAAGTGAACAGGGGTGCCTGGGGATGCTTAGATCTGGCATGCTGGAGCTCTCCCTCAGATTGTGTGTGTGTGCAGGGGGGGGTCCTTGTCTGCTACCCAAAAGCAGGTTGGCTGGGATGTGGAAGCCTGTATTTATTTGGCATGAAAAATGACTGACAGAGTGTCTGTTTTTGAGTCTGGGAAGGAATGATGGGGTCTTGCTTCAACTCAAAGCCCAGGCAGTGACTGGCTGACCATAGGGGTAAGTGTTTCCTGAACAGAACAGAACAGAACAGAATGAACTGTTGGCCAGAAAGGCCAGGGCACAGTGGAAGACCTCAGACAGTCCAGTTTTAAGGCAGCTGTGGCTCTGAGTCCCAACAGAGCCAAAGTCCAGATATTGCCCCAAGCCAGATGACACTGTTCCTGAACTTGAACCTCAGCCTCTCCCTCCTGGCTCCACCTCCACCCATCTCTCCACCATCTGTACCTATGGGGACTCACCCTGCTGACCAGTTCTCACTGGCTGTTTCAACTGCTTGTGTTCTAGATCAGAAACTCTGGGCTTTAGATCATAACTCAGAGCTTTAGATCACTTGGCCACAGCTTCTTGGGGCAAAAGCTGGTTTTCCAAGTGCACAAAGAGAAGTAGCTGGTCAAAAACTACTTACTTATTTGACTAATTGAAATGAGTATCTGGCTGGTACTGCACTGAAAGGAAGGCATTGCCTTGTCATGCAATGGGAAGACGTTAAGTCTGAAGATGGGGCCTTGAATATTGGCTCTTCCTCTGCTTCTGTATATTTGATCTTAGACCTAAGTACTCAGCTTCTCCTAACTTCAGTTTTCTCATCTGTAAAACAGGGGTCATAATGGCCATCACCTAAGGGGTTGTGGTAAGGAACAAAGATGACAGTGGCTGTTGGATGCTCACTATGTGCCTAGCTCTGTGCTTGGGACTTTCAAATAGAATCTCATATAAACTTCTCAGCACCTCTAAGGAGGAACTGGGGAACAGAGAGCTTAAGCAATTTGTCCCAGTCTCACAGCTGATAAATCGTGGATCTGGGATTCAAACCCAGGTCTGCCTGGCTCCAAAGACTTACAGCACTAGAGGCAGTGAAGTGATTTGAAAATGTTATTTCTACTACTCATGTAGAAGTTGCAAACTCATCTCAACTAGGTTAAAACATCTTTCTTTTGAACTGGCTTGACTGGGGATTAATTTAGATCCAAAATACACAGGCTGGATTACATCCTTGCTGTGAGTCCAAGACCCTTTTGCTCCCTATGAGGAGACAGGAGACCTGTTTTCCTTTCTGTCTGGACACTCAGTGAGCCAGGTTGGACATGAAGGGCTCCCCAAAGCAGGAACAACCTTCCCTGGGGAAACTGGGTCTCCAAATTCCCAGCATGGCGCTCTTACCTTGGACCTCAGTTCTTTGTCTGTGCAGTTTCTTGGCAATGGTCACCAACCAGGTGCCTAAGGATTTATTTTGTAGTCTCCCAAAAGCTGAGTCCTCAAACCCAAACATTCACTTCACTTGCCAAACACTTCCCTGAATTAAGTGCTCTGGAAATTAAGCTTTTCAATAGCCTCTCTGTATCCACTAACCTAGGAACAGTTCAAGCTACTTCTTTTATACTGGTATTATTCTTAATATTGTATTCGATATCAAGTGTTTGGTGTTCCCAGTTCTATAGTGCTTACCACTTCAAATAAATTAATGAGCTACTTCTTTATATAATGTCTGAAATGTTAAATCATGTCACATGTGGCCACAGGAGAACTCTTAGGCTTTTTGGCTGTAAGAATACATCTACTCTGGCAGAACTACATTCTTCTTTTTATCTGATCCAGCTTGAAAAACCAAGAGCTATGGTCTTCAGCTGGAGGTTCTTTTAGGACATGCTTTTCTGACTTTCAGAAATCTAAGCTTGGGGTGCTTGGGTGGCTCAGTTGGTTAAGCATCCAACTTCGGCCCAGGTCACGATCTCGTGGTTCATGGGTTTGAGCCTGCATCAGGCTCTGTGCTGACAGCTCAGAGCCTGGAGTTTGTTTCACATTCTGTCTCCCTCTCTCTCTACTCGCTTCCCCCCCGCTCGTGCTCTATCTCTCTCTGTCTCAAAAATACGTAAACTATAAAAAAAACTTAGAAATCTAAGCTGGAATTTTGACACTATTCTTCCACATGATAGGTTTTAGTGAGCTTCTGGCCACATTTAGACACTACATGTATTTTTCAGAGTCACGGTTTCAGAAGCTGTAGCTTCTGGACAATTGTAATCACAGCATTTTAGAGTCAGAAGTTGCCTGAGAAATCATTTAGTAGAGCGTTCTCAAACTCCTGGTGAACAGAAATTAACTGATCACAAGCCATTATATTAAAGACCATTCACTGAGTACCTACTATGTGCCACACAGTGTTCTAAGCACTTTATAAGTATAACTTATTTTGTTCCATCCCAGACTTCATAAGGTAGATATTGTTATTATTCCCATTATAGATGAAACAGAAGCACAGAGAGTAAAATTACCCACACAAGGTTCAAATCCAGGCTGTAGGAGTTCTCTTAACTATACCTTTACCCCTGGATTCAAGATCACAGAGCTAGTGTGATCTCCATCTAGAGTCAGGTGGCTCCAGGGGGGCACTTTGCCTCTGGAGGCCTGTCGAGGTATGGGCGTGCGTGTATGCGGTATTGATGGTCGTGTGAGGTGGGTCTTGGTGGAGTACCTCCTTCCTCTTCCCAACCCCCACACTCAGACCAAGGCATTCTGACCTTGGGTGTGCTATGGCTTGGGGGTTAGAGACAGAATGAAACTGAATTCATGTGTCTTGCTCTCAAAGATTCTTCCTCTGAAAATATTCTTTTAAACAAAGGAAAACATAAACATCCTAATTGCGTGCAATGTATGGAAAAGTGGAAGGAAGTAAAACTTACTCATAATCCCACCAAATGACCACTGTTGACATTCTGGTATACATTTTCCTGCAGTCATTTCTGGACAATGCACACATTGTTAGCTCTGACTGTGACAAATCAATATTGAATCTTGCTTTTCCACTAAATATTATCGATCCTATTACCTGCCTTTTAGAAACATCGTTTTAAAATGTGTATCTTGGGGTGCCTGGGTGGCTCAGTTGATTGGGTGTCTGACTTCGGCTCAGGTCATGATCTCACAGTTCGTGGGTTCGAGCCCTGTGTCAGGCTCTGTGCTGACAGCTAGCTCAGAGCCTGGAGCCTGTTTCAGATTCTGTGTCTCCCTCTCTCTGACCCTCCCTTGCTCATGCTGTCTCTCTCCCTCTCTCAGAAATAAACAACATTAAAATTTTTTTTTAAGTTTAAAATGTATATCTTGATATAAAATGTTACATATTATACCATTATGGGGATATGCTACAATTCACATAAATACTCCTCTGTTGCCAGGCATTTATGTTATTTTTTAAATGTCTTGTTATTATAAGTAGCACTAAGGAAATTTTTTTCTAAATAAAACCTTTGCCATATTTAGGCTTACTTCTCTTGGAAGGATTTCCAACATGAAAATATTGGAACTTCTCTTCACCTGAACATTAGGAATTCATAAGGAATTTCTCAGTGTTGACATTTATTATCGAGCTCTCAGCTGTCAATATGGAAATAAGGAAGCCATCATGTGATTTCTAATGATATTACAAGCTTAAAGGAACCTTGGCCTTTTCACTTTTTTTCCAAACCATACTACAGCTGTAGTTCATTCTCAGGTGGAATAGCAAACTGAAATATTCTGCTCGTCTACAACACAAGCATGACTGAAAGTGACACAGTATCAGGAAGTGTTCAGAGAACAAGGGTTCGACATCTGTGATATCTTTTCAAAAAACTCATAACCCTCATCTAATCATGAGAAAGCATTAAACAAACCCAGCTGGGAAGGCGGTATTCTACAGGATACCTGGCTAGTATTTCTCAGGACTGCCAAGACTGTAAAAGAAGGAAAGACTGAGAAACTACCCAGACCAGACAACTTAGGGGGACAGGACAACCAAGTGCAATATGGTACCCTGGACTGGATCCTGGAATAGAAAAAGGGCCTTAGTGGAAAAACTGATGAAATATGATAAAAATTGGAACTTAGCTAATAGCAACATACCAACATCAGTTTCTTAGTTTTAACAAATGATCCTGAGAACATGATGCTCAAATGATCCTGAGAACATGGGGAACATGGGGAAAACTGGGTGAGAGGTATATGTGAACTTTCTGTACTATCTTTATAACTCTTTTGTATATCTAAAATATTTCAAAATAATGTTTTTTAAAGATAAAAGATAAGGGTTCTGGAGCCAGTCTAATTTGTTTTTGAGTCCTGGATGTGGCATCTGTTACAGCTGAGTGACCTTGTACAAATTATTTCTTTGAGGGTTGGTTCATCTACTTTATATGAAGAAAATTCTCCACCACAGGGTTTTGTAGGTCTTAGCTATAATAATGTAGATAAAACACCTAGCATTATTCCTGGCACAAGGTAAGTGCTTGATTCCTGGCACAAGGTAAGCCACATGATTATTTTAATTAGTTTGAGGGTTCTTCATTCTAATTCTTTGCTCTCCTTAAGGTAAAAAGGAATTTTTATGCACAGCTATGTAAAATGTGGAAAATTGAATAGCCTCATTAAGACTTCAAACTCAACACAAAAGAGACAACCTTCTCATGAATCTGGAAATAGTAACTGCTGTGGGATTTTGGGTCATTGTTCTTGTTTTCTGTGTAGTCATTGGGTTGTTTCCTAAGGGTAGGTGTAGTGAGAAGATGCAAGGTTTGAAATGAAACTACATTCTAGCACTGATTGCCCAAAATTACCAACTTACAAATGCCCATTGTGAGACATGGGAATTCTTTCATTTGAACTGCTTAGAAAAACAATCTTGTAGAGGATTGAAAATGGTCTGTGCTTGGCCTCTACCCAAAGGCAAATTATTTTAGTATGAAAGTCTAAGGAAAATAATTTAACCACAAGCTATGTGAGGAGGAAAGGAAAAATAACCAAAGGATAAAGAAAAATACACTCTGGCTCTACCATATATAAAATTTCTTATTTGGGTGCTAAACTGCAGCACAGATGTGAAACTTGATCTACTAGTTAGGATCCAAATGACAAAAGGAAAATAAATAATCCAAGATGTAAAAAATATTCTGAGATGACATTAAACTTCAGTGAAAGAAGTCTGAGCATGGCCAAAGCCCATTTATTCAACACAACTGGTCCTAGCCTGAAATCTAGGACCTGAATTCAAATCCACTTACAAGAGGTAGGATCATAAATAACCTCACTAGCTTCAGTCTTCTCACTCTAGAAACTGTGATAAGAAGATCTATGTTGCAAGATTCTGTAAGAGACAATACAGGGATCAAGTGAGATAGCATGAAAAATGCCTTGCACAGAGTTCACATACAGGAGGCAAAGAAAAAATATTATCTAGATCCAAATTTGAACATACACAACACTGACCTGGTCACATTTATGACCCTATTTCTAATGTTAAGGAATTCACAATCTTGTTGGTGAAAAAAACGATTCCTATGAAAAGTTACAGAATAACACTGAAACTGTCTAAGAGAGTGTTGAGTATTAAAATATGGTACTGACTAAGGTCTGCTTTCTTTCTGCTGCTAAAGTTGACCTTCCTTGTCAACATGGTACCTTTTAGAAGTGGACAGAAGTAAGAATCTGGATCAAACACCATATATTAATTAGGGCAGCAAATTTATCCCTTTGGTATAAGACTGACTGACTGGATGACTAATGCTCCTCTAACTGTGAGATTCACAATAGTTTATAGCAACAAATCACTTATCCAGGGAATGAGCTCTTCCATATATTTTCCAGTGTAATTAATTATACATTCTTCAATGCTAAAACTTCAATATTTTGGGACAAAAATACAATTGTTTACATTATCTGTTTCACACTCCAAAAACGTATCTTCCTTTCAATCTCTAGCACTAAGCGCAGTGCCTGGCACCTGCTAGAGGTTCAACAAACGTCCTACTAAACTGCAGTGTATGATACACAGTCTTACTTACCTTCTTAAGTGGTGTTTGATGAACAGGATCCAACCTTATCTTTATGACTACAATCATTATTCTAAACGTAATAAATGTGTAACATTTCTAACATTTCCTACGAGTGAAGTCCTCTGGGGCTATCTGCCTCCATAAAATGGTCTCAGACATATGATCTGATTTTTCCAGCTTGTTTTTAAGCTTTCCATCTCCTTCCTTGCTGTCAAAGGGTCAGTGATCAATGTAACTGCTGTCATATTGCCACCTTTCTGAGTCTTCCCTTTTCTAAAGTGTTGTGAGCTGGGAAACCAGAGAGCCTATTTGTTGGGATAAT
This sequence comes from Hyaena hyaena, assembly GCF_003009895.1. Lineage (NCBI taxonomy): Eukaryota > Metazoa > Chordata > Mammalia > Carnivora > Hyaenidae > Hyaena > Hyaena hyaena. Next base: position 214,459 of record NW_024081114.1, read on the forward strand.
ATCTAAAACTAAGGGCCAACAGGCTCCATGAAAGGGACTCTAGGGCCACTCTCAGAATAAATCACCTGTGTTATGTTGCATGGGCTCTTCTGGTGGCTTGGAGGCTTAGCTTTCATTTATTCATTTAAAAAAATGTGTTGAGTGCCTTTTTCTGTGCCAATCACTCTTCTAGGTGCAACATTCATGAAAAAAACTGATAAAAAAGTCTCTACTTCTTTTAATGGATGTTTTATTTGGGAGACAGATAAGATAGTAAGCAATATACATAATAAGTTAGCAAAGAGGTGCATTAGCAATGAGTGCTAGGGGGAAAAAGTCAAATGTGATACGGCAGATCTGGAATGAGACATGGCAGGTAGAGCAGGTGATGGTATTAAAAAGGTTGGTAAAGGTTGGCCTCTAAGAAGGTGGACTTGAAGGAAGGGAGGGAGTTGCCAAACAGTTATCTGGAGGAACCGGGTTCCAGGCCGAGGACAAAGCACAGCAAAGTCCATCAAGTCAGAATAGAGAAAAGCAAGGAGGCCAGGTGACCAGCTGGTATGAGCAAGAGGAAGACCAGGATGAGATGTGACTGGCTTGGGGAGAGGACAAGTAGTTGGGACCTCATAGGCCATTGGATTTTCCTTGTGAGGCAGGGGCCATGGTTCCATTTTACAGATTAGACAACTCAAGATCAGGGCATTTGAGCATCAATCTATGGCATCAGTGATCACTGTTAGCTCTTGTCACATGGTCTCCTTTGAGGGTCTTCTCTTTTCTATAAGTTAGACTATGGATCTTGTCTTTTCTGATATGTCAGGATTTACACAAGAGATTCAGGACCAGTATCTGAACTGAGATCTTTGAATTACAAATGTATCTTCCCATCATGCTATGCGGTTGCAGGGAGAATGTTGATCACATGTAAGCAAACAATCATTTCAGGAAGTTGATCACATGATTTATTTGCATACTGATTCTCCTGATTACAAAGGAAGGGGTCACCTTATAGGCATCTATACCAGGTAACACACACTGAGGAGTTAGTTTCAGCTACTTATGTATCTTAAAATAATACATCTTTTTCTGGTCAAATATTGTATAATTCAGACATTTCACTAATTCAGCCAATCTCTCTGCCCTCCAGAGCCTCAGTCCAATTTCCTGAGGTTTTATATAATGGGCTCCATCTGACCCAGGGCCACTTGTCTTCGTACATTTTCCCATCAGAGTATGAGGTTTCTCAGGCCTTGCGATTGGTTAAATAATGGAACAGAGTCCAAGCTCCCAACTAGGCCTCCTCGGAAATAAGGTCTAGGTTTGGATCCAGGACACAATTGATGTCAAGGGAACTCTTCCAGACCTCACAAAGAAGTGTCCAGAACCAAAATGTTTCTGTTTTAAGCCCAGATCAGAATATCAAAACCCACCTACTCATGCCAATTCCAAATTTCTCCATAATTACTTTGAGAGGATTGTTTGCCTGCTTAAAATATCCATTTCTCATCCTGACACAATGTTCCTTGAGGCTAATAAAAGGAGCAAAATCACCATTTTCAGCAATTTCAACCCAGTGCCAATGGGGGAAAAAAACACAATGTTTTTCTTGGCACAGAATTCATGGAACTGAAAAACAATAAAGGTCAACTGTGCCATATTTTTTAAACTTCTTTTCTTCTTAGACTTGCTAATTTGTAAGCAATCATTCTCGGAATTCTTCAACAAAATGGAAACCTTTGAATTATTCACAATTGGTCTAAGAATTTCTCTTAAAAAATCAACAGGCCAGGCCTGGTTTTATCGCTTCAGAAAGTTTTTATTTATATTTTTTTCCCTAAAATACTTTAAAATTCAGGGCTTTCTTTCCTATTTTGTTTTAATAGAAAATTCCTAAACTTTAAACTTGCATTTATAAAGCTGTATGAATTCAAGCTGACCTAAAACATAATTTTAAGGTCAAGTTAGTCCAACCTTTTAGCATAATTTAATAATGAAAATTTACAGGGTTTTCAGTACAAACAATATTCAAATGAAAATTACAATGTAGACTGGAATAACTGGGAGAGAGAAGGTCTGCTTGATACTTAAAATAAAAATATTAGAACATCTGTCAAATGAATTTTTATATAAATGAAAATGAACCCTTTAAGACAAAAAATGAAAGTACTTTTTTCCTTTATGAGAGCTATGAATTTTCAGAGTTTACATGAGCTTTGTGGATCATCTATTCTAGAGATAATAAGAACGTTTGGAGACCAACTTGAAGCAACTATTAGGGTGCCTGGAGCACTGTGATAAACACTGGGAGGTAAGCTCAGTGAGGACTGTGTGATTGATTAATGTCTGCCATGGCCAGAGGAGGACGTGGAAGCCTGCAGGACACACAGAAGGACATGTGTGAAAAGACACAGTCCAGATATTCTTCGCAGATCCAGTCTAACCTACAACTTGACAAAAGAACTCTTAAACTGCAGAGAAATCAAGTATCTGCCAATGGTTGTGCAGCTAGTTTGTGACAGAGCTGGAAGCAAAGCTTAGTGGTTTGGGTTCTCATTTGAGACCCTCCCATCAACAGAAGTCATTAAAATACATACTACCCACTTCCCTGCCACGGTGGCTAGAATAAAGGAAGACACTGCCATATCCAGTGATGCCTACAGGGTCATGGGGGTGCACAAGGCTGTTGGCTGCTCACTCAGTACAGACATGAAATGAGAGTCCCTAACAGTGCCTGTTAAACCACATGGTTTTCTGGTGGATCTAATAGATTTCTCATTCAGTCCAGAGTGTGGGGTGGGGTGGGCTAGGCAACTTCACTTTTATCAAGAGTTCCCAGGTCTATAGGCCATAATTTAAAAAACACTGGAATGCTATTTCTCTTCTTTCTGCCAGTTCTGTTCTATGGTCTTCCTACTTCATACGGCCATAACCCCACCTCTTGTGCCTAGTCTCTTTCTCCTTCCTTCCATATATTTATTTTTAAATGTCCATTTATTTTGAGAGAGAGTACATGCAAGCAGGAGATGGGCAGAGAGAGAGACAGGGAGAGAGAGAGAACCCCAAGAGCCTGAGGTAGGACTCAAACTCACAAACTGTTGGATCATGACCAGAGTCGAAATCAAGACTGAGCCACACAGGCACCCCTCTTCCATCCATAGTTTTTGTTGGTTTCTTGCCACTTCACTTTTTGGTGCACTGTCTTTTGTTCCTGGCTCTAACTGCCAACGTCATCCAATGAGAGTCCTTCTTGGTTATTTGGTGAATTGATCCATCACAAGATATCATTCTGGCTTTGTCTATGGAGCCTTTCAGCCATTCCCAACCACTCCCCCTGGAAGTACAGACTCTGAAGCTAGGCTGCTGGATTCAGATCCTGGCTCCACCCCTTACTGACAGTGTGATCTTGAGTAAATGATTTCAGCCCTCTGTGCCTCAGTTACCACATCTTTAAAATGGAAAATAATAATCATATCTACCTGATGCCATTTTTGTGAGGATTAATTTAGACGAATTAACAGAAAACAAAGTGCTTAGAATAGGGTCTGGTTTATTAAGGTACAATGTCTTTGCCATTATTATTATTATTATTTTGTTTCATACTGTTTGAAGCTACCAGTCAAGAGTCAAATAACCAAGGCACTACTATATACATAACCGCTTAATCCAAAGGTCAATCAATAGATAATCTCACAGGGCACATCCAGCTCAAAAGCAGGTAGTTAACAAAAACTCTGTGTATCCACATGTTTCCTTATAGGGATTATAAATCCCTTTATCTTAATACAGTAGACATCTTTGGGAAATGTCTGCCCAGTTCAAAATCACCACCACCCACACACCGCCAGCAGCCATGATGTACAGTGTGATTGACCTCTTCCCTCCAGCCAGTGATTGGACTAGGGCTGGCCCCCCCAACTCAGGCTGGACCAGTCTCTTATCATTGGGACTAAGAGATGTCTGAGTTAGTATCTCTTTGAAACTTGAATTTTAATGCAAACTTGCGAGCTGTCGAGCAGACATATTTCCCACAATGAGAAGCTGAGAAGTAGAAGTTAGCTTATTGGCAATGAGAAAAGAGAGAAGCTGAAACATTCTGAGGGCCTCCCAGTCCCTGGTTCCAGTATTCTCCCAGCCCTGCCTGAACTGCACTGACTGGGTCTATCCAACACCTCTATAGGCTTTGATTCTCTATTTTTCTTAATCTACATCAAGCCTGTTTTAGCCAAAGAGATCTAGCACCTACTTTTACTAGCAGTGGCTATGAAGTTTGTAGATTCTCTGACAGATCTCTCTGACCTAATAAACACAAAATCGAATAAAAACAATATGCTTACCATACAAATATAGCTTTAAGACCCATATTTCCCTCCCTTAATGTCCCATCCAACAAGCTTATGGTCCTAGGTCAAACCTAATACAGAGTTTCTGGATCTGATACTTTACATAGGAATATCTGATGTAATCACCACAGGAAACAAAGACAGGTTTCACTGTTTTTTTTTTTTTTAATTTAAATTTAATTTAATTTTATTTCTGAGAGAGAGAGACAGAGACAGTGTGAGCAGGAGAGCATCAGAGGGAGAGGGAGCCACAGAACCTGAAGCAGCTCCAGGCTCTGAGCTAGCTGTCAGCACAGAGCCTGACGCAGGGCTTGAATCCATGAACCGTGAGATGATGACCTGAGCCAAAGTCGGAAGCTTAACTGACTGGGCCACCCAGGCACCTCCAGATTTCACTGGTTTTAAAGTAGCCCGTGTAGGAAATGAGACCATCACACTGATTACATTTTATTAGTTAACTGAAAAGGTTGACAAAGAATGAATGTTGGTGAATCCTACCTCTCTTCTGCCTTTCTCTGTTTTTTGTTTTTTCCCCCCAGTTCCTCTGAGCTACTCTGGCATCAAAGAGGCAGGGCAAATGAGCTTCTCTGAGGGCCAAATCATGAAGTGCCTCATATACTGTGGTAGGGATGTTGGCTATGCTCTGAGTAGAACGGTACTGCAGAAGTTACGATAAAAAGGAAAAATGCAGCATGTGGAGCCTGGCAAGTATTTGAGCTCTCCTGGATAGAGAGAGATTTCAAATATTTTTAGAAAATCCAAATGTGTGAACGGTATATGAAATAAGAATTACAATAATCCCTTCCCCCACCAGATGTAACTACAGTTGGTTAACACAGTGTGTGTCTCTGAAAGTTTTGCTGGAAGGCCCAGCTCCCTGGGTTTGGTGGCTGTATCTGAAGAGTACAGTGGTTTCTCTCATGCAGCGTGATCAGAGAATGCAGAATTACAGCTGGTTGCACATTCTGGATAACCCTAAGACCACAAGCAACACTATCATTTGTTCAAAATACAGAGAACAGTGCTGAATGGCCTCAAGGCCATCATCAGGAACTTCATGCATCACAGGCTGGCAAGCGCTTGTCTGCCAGCTCATGGCTGGGAAGACTAATGGGCTCCAGAGTCAAAGAGATCTGTGTTGGAATCCCAGCACTAACGGTTAACGGTTGGCCTAACTTTTCTGCGACTCCCATTCTTCATCCATGTATTCATCCACTCAATAAATATTTATTGAAAGCCTTCTGTGTGCCAGACTTTGTGGCAGTCACAGGGGACACAATGGCTGGTAGGAAGACATCCAATGCCTGCCCTCATGAAGCCAGTCTAGTGAGGGAGACACACACTGAATCAAGATTCACAAACAAGTTGAAACTGAGGAGCAGCATAGGGTAGTTGAAGAACACAGACCCTGGGACAAAACTGTCGTAAGTTCAAAGGCTGGTTCTTCGACCTCCTAGCTGAGTATAACCTTGAGTAAGTTATTTCATTTCTCTGTGCCTCAGTTTCAACATCTGTACAATGGAGATGATAGGAGTATCTATCTCTAGTTGTGTTGAAGATTTCATCTTGAAAAGTACTTAGAACTGTGAAGACACATAGCGATTACTATATAAATGCTTGCTATTTTTTTTTAAGTTTATTTATTTTGAGAGAGAGAGATAGAGTGCATGTGAGCAGGGAAGGCACAGAGGGAGAGGGAAAGAGAGAATCCCAAGCAGACTATGGGCTGTCAGGCTATGTCCCACAGAGCCAAATGTGGGGTTCGATACCACGAATGGTGAGACCATGACCTGAGCCGAAATCAAGAGTCAGACGTTTAACCGCCTGGGCCACTCAAGCATCCCATGTGCTTGCTATCATTAATCATTAACTGTACTAAGTTCTGTGGAGAAAAGACATGCAATAGGATAAAGATGTGATGGAGAGCACCGAGCACATCATGAGGTTCAGAGCTATCCTGTGCCAGGTATTGAATGATTATGCTCAAAACCTGCTCCCCTACAGTCTGTGCTGTGATTGGGGGCTGGGACTCTGCAGGCCACATTCCATCTTGCAAATTGCTTTTATGGAAGGCTCACCCAAGAGGGTGCAATGGAGGGAGAATGAAAGCCTGGATGGGAGAGAAGGAACCTGCTCCTTCCTTCCAGCTTCCTGAGGAGCTTCTGTGGGCTTCCCGTACCTGTGAGTGGCACCTGTACCTGGCAAATCTTTTCACCAGGTAGCAGTGTCCCTCCCGAGGCGGCAGCTCTGTGGAGGTTACAGTTTTCTGCTACTTGTAACACCAGCTTCATCATACCCCACCTCAGAGACAGCAGCATCACTGGCTGGTCCAGATCAAAGGCCTTTGGGCCCCTTCTTTAAGTTTCTGAGTCTTAATAATTCCCACTCTTGTTTCCGCAGACCTAGGGGTGGTAGCTGCAACTGTTGTTTGTTACCTCTGTGGTGCCTGAGAGCAGAAGTCATCAGGGCACCTGGATGGCTCAGTGGGTTGAGCATCTTGACTCTTGATTACCACTCAGGTCATGATCTCACGGTTCATAAGTTCAAGGCCCGTCTTGGGGTCCGTGCTGACAGCACAGAGCCTACTTGGGTTGGGATTCTCTCTCTACCTCTTCTCTGCCCTTCCTTTGTGCTCATGCTCTCTCGCTCTCTCTCTCGCTCTCTCAAAATAAATAACTTTAAAAAATTGTCAAACTTTTTCTGTAAATGGCCAGATAGCAAATACTTCAAACTTTGTGGGCCACGTGCTATCTTTGTTGTATTCTTTTCTTCTAACAACTTTTTACAAATGTAAAATCCATTTGCAGCTCCCTGGTCATACCAAGTCTAACATGAGCTGGATTTGGCCCAGTGGCCATAGTTTCCAGCCCCACCTTGGAGTTTTCTTTTCACTGTTTTTATTATCTAATTAACAATTGTATACTTACTTAACGGTTTGTTATACGATTTCCCCTCAGTTCAGATAACTGGCATGGTTTCAGTCTCCTGCCTAGATGGATCCTCACTGACACACTTCCCTTGGGATCTAAGGAAGAGTTGAACACAACCAGGTGAAGGGCCAGTAGAGGCTCTACTGTGGGTGGCAGGCAGAGGCTGTTCCAGGAGAGAAAAGCATGAGTGTGTGCCCTGCTGTGGGAAGGAGCAGAGCTCGTCTGAAAACTGCTGTGATCCGAGCGGACACACCATGGCTACTGTGGGGCCAGCCCAGCAAGACCCTGTAGGCCACATCAAGGGCTGGTTTTCTGCTCCAAAAATCTCTGGAAGCCACTGAGGGGCTTTAACCAGATGGATATAGTCTCATATTTGTATTTTCAAAACATCTTCATGGGTAACACAGAGTGTGGCAAAGTACTGAATGATCTATTCTGTATAAAACAACTTGTAAATCAGATAGTTACTCAACAAATTTCAATGTCCTTCTTCGATCCTTTCTGTATCGTGGCTACACGGACTGGTGCTGGACTTCTGACAAAACTGTAACCAAGTTCGCTTGTCCTTTGTGATTTTCAACTTTGGAAGAACAACTTTTTCAAACTAAAAGTTTCTCTGCTCAGAAGCATACAAATATTAAGTATATTATTTCTTTTATTCTTGCCTTGCCTGAGACCATGAATATAATTTTTCAATCAGACACACAGCAAAATTGCCAAGGCTCTAAGAATCATATACACAGCCATTTGGCAAGCACATTCTTGGCAGCTTTTTTGCTGACTTGTGAAGTCTGCCCCTTTCTCCTCACTCTGAAGGATTCAGTATCAACCTCAAAATCACAACCCGCAGGACCCAGTGAATCTCCTTACAGCTTCTCTGCCAAGGCCGTCGGCACTAGCGGATTTACTGCTCTGGAGAAACCTGTGTTCCTGTACCCAGGAAAAAGCACAGAGACTAACCTTCTGGCAAGAGACCCATGGACTTGCCAGGAAAGGGTGCCTTCAGTTACAGCATACACAGACACACTCCCAATTCCACACACAAAAGCAGAATGGCTTCTAGAATAAATTAACATGAAAATATTACTCTTTACAGGGATGACCATGCCCCTACCTAAAGATGCCCCCATCCTCCCATGTCCAGTCAGCAAGTGTCAGGCCCTGTGCTCTGCAGCCTGGGAGATTAAGAAGAATAACATAGGTCCCACCCTTCCAAGCACAGAGTTTGAGGATGATGGCGAAGATGGAAGACATCTTTGGATGAGTACTGGCATCTCAAACTCTGAGGGGGCTTATAATCCATTCTGAGAGTTAAGATTTAAGTACACAAAATAATTATAAGCTACTACGTAAGAGTCAACCTTTTGGCCCCCACAATGATCCACAGGTAGACAGTATGACAATCTGGCTCCCAGCCTTAGCTGAGCTCTGTTGCCTGCCCATCTCCAGCCTTTATATTATTATATTATTCCTTAATACCACTGGAACCACAAGAACCCCTTCTGGGTCCTATTCCTGGTATGGCAGATATTTAAACAGCTCCAGCCTCACATTGTAAGATACCATTTCTGTTTTCCTCAGCAGTGGTTCTCAATTTGGGTTGAACATCTAAATCACTTGGGGAGCTTTTAAAAATTCTGATGCCCAGAGGCACCTGGGTGGCTCAATCGGTTAGGTGCCTGACTTCAGCTCAGGTTACAATCTCACAATTCATAAGTTCGAGCCCCATGATAGACTCTGTGCTGACAGCTCAGAGCTTGGAGCCTGCTTTGTATTCTGTGTCTCCCTCTCTCTCTCCGCCCCTCCCCCACTCACCCTCTGATTCTCTCTCTCTCTCTCTGTCTCTGTCTCTCTCAAAAATAAATAAACATTAAAAAAGTTAATCAGCAACATTAATTAAAAAAATTAAAAATAAAAATTATGATGTTCAGGCCATATCCCAAATTATATCAAAATCTCTCTGGAGGAAGAATCTCTCATTAGTACTATTTAGAATTCGTCAAATAATTCAGTGTAGTCAAGGTTGAGAGCCTGCAGGGTGTCTGCCCTTAACCTTGTAGATTATTTGATAATAGGGCCTACAGCTTGATCCAGACATTAGTCCTCCCTGGAGAACTTAATAATGCTTCTGTTCTGAATCAACAAAACTAAAAAGCACCAATGGAATGGGAGAAGATATTTGCAAATGACATATCAGATAAAGGGTTGGTATCCAAAATCTATAAAGAACTTAAAAACTCAACACCCAAAAACCAAAGAATCCAGTGAAGAAATGGGCAAAAGACATGAATAGACACTTCTCCAAAGACGACGTCCAGAAGGCTAACAGACACATGAAAAAATGCTCAACATTACTCATCATCAGGGAAATACAAATCAACACCACAATGAGATACCGCCTCACACTTGTGAGAATGGCTAACATTAACAACTCAGGCAACAACAGATGTTGGTGAGGATGTGGAGAAAGGGGATCTCTTTTGCACTGCTGGTGGGAATGCAAACAGTGCAGCCTCTCTGGAAAATGGTAGGGAGGTTCCTCAAAAAATTAAAAACAGAACTACCCTATGACCCAGCAATTGCACTACTAGGTATTTAGCCAAGGGATAAGGTGTGCTGTTTCGAAGGGGCACATGAACCCCAATGTTTATGGCACCACAATCAACAATAGCTAAAGTATGGAAAGAACCCAAACGTCCATTGATGGATGAATGGATAAAGAAGATATGGTATAGATATACAATGGAGTATTACTCGGCAATCAAAAAGAATAAAATCTTGCCATTTGGACCTATGTGGATGGAACTAGAGGGTATTATGCTAAGTGAAATCAGTCAGAGAAAGATAAATATTATATGACTTCACTCATATGAGGACTTAAAGATACAAAAAAGATGAACATAAGGGAAGGGAAGCAAAAATAATATAAAAACAGGGAGGGAGACAAAACATAAGAGACTCTTAAATATGGAGAACAAACAGAGGGTTGCTGGAGGGCTTGTGGGAGCAGGGAAGGGCTAAATGGGTAAAGGACATTAAGGACTCTACTCCTGAAATCATTGTTGCATCATGTGCTAACTAACTTGGGTGTAAATTTAAAAATAAATAAATTAAAATTCTTAAAAAAAAGTTTCTCTTCTGTAGCCTGCCTAGGATCCCAGCTCCTTTTTAGGTAATGGATTAGGTAACCAAGACAGGAGGTGGAAACACAGACTTCAGCTTTATGTAGACCAGTGTTCCAACCCCTCCACTATATAGGCCTTGACTAAATTATGGGCTTGTGAGCCTCAGTTTTACAGTCCTACTTAGAGGAAAGTCTATAGAGGTACAGGAAAAACGTCACATGGAGAGAGCCCTCTAGATCTAGTATTTCCCGCTGGCAAATATGGGATAAAAAAATCAAATAAAGAAGGTGATCATGGCTGTCACCTGATTAGGTTAAGTGTGGAGCCAGTCCACTTTGCTTCCTTGATGTTTTGCATTAACACGCCCAACAGCCTCCTGCAGACAGAAATGCATGCACGCCCCTTGCTCCTACAAAAGCTGACTGGTTATATGGAGAATTCAATGGGCCTGACTGATGATTTGTCTTTTGGGGAAAGAAAACTCAGGCCTGGAAACTGGAGCCCTACTATCTTTCTCACAGGGGTCATGAGAATGTCTAGCATTTCGAGTTCATGTCCCTGAACTTGTATTCCTTTGTTACAACATTTAGAGCAGCTGAACTATTCCCAGAGGCATGGCTCTGTCTACGGGGCTTCAAAACACGTTATGAGAGAAAGATGCAGTACTTATGATCATTTGTTTTCTTAACTTTAGAAAACAGTTTTTCAAAACTCAGGAACAATCTCTTAAACTGAAGGAAGGTTGACCAAATACTAAGCTTTAGACAGGGACGTTCTTTCTCTACCCCATGGATAAAAGACACCAGATTTTCTATTACCTCCCGGGAACTGGTATACTCAGACTGGTTACAAGTTCCTTCATCGCTAGGAGCCTTAGATACTGTATGAAAATCAACAAGTTAAAGCTTTAGTTTCCTCTCTGATAGAAACAATGTTGCCCAGTCTACACTGTCTAAGGTCAGTTTTGACTGTTATGGGTATCTGCTGAGCTCTGGGTTTCCGACATTGTTTCCAAAGGTCAAAGGCGGCCCACCTGATACAAGCCAGAGGTGTCTGAGGTTTTGAGCAAAGCCATCATTCTTACCTAATAAGGCAGCTTACAGAAATTACCCTGCTGGCCACGTTTATCATCTCCGCACTTGCTATCAGGCGCCTCCTAAGTCAGCTTTGATGGACAAGGAACTGTGATTGAAGGTATATGTGAATAACACAATCTGAACTGCTGAGGTTTAATGCTAAGCCTGCAGCATGACAGTGAAACTCTAAGAAGCATGCCTGCAAGGCACCTGCCTCCAGAACCCAGGGAAGGAACTACAGTGGTTCAGCAAACAATGACTTACTTAAAGTAAAGATCTAAATCCCCTGGTGAACATTTCACTGCTTTTATCTGTTTTCTGTATAGGGTTTCCCCAAAGGGTCTTCTAATGAAAAGAGCTCAAGGCCATGCTAATAGCCTATGAACAAAAGGTCTGGGCCACCTTGACTCACCTCTGTTATTAATAAAGGAAAAAAGAGCAAGCAGCAGAAGTATGTGTTTCTGATGGTAAAACCCAGACTGAGAACACTTGCTTGAAGAGTTTAAGAAGTGCAGATGGATTTTGTAGGCGTGGGCCTCCCAGCTCCGTGTCCTGAGCTGGACGCCTCAGAGGGTTTTGCCCCAGTGGTCTCCTATGTCCCTCCTGATGCTATGGATTTGCAGCCCTTCTGGGTTTCCACGAAACAGGCCACTAGAATGTGTTTCTGGCCCGTCCTTTGCTACTGAAGTTAAGCAGCCACTTGGTGATTTTTACACAAGCTTCCAACCCACAGGCAACATTACAATTTTAGGTAAGAAACCAAACCTCCCACAGTGTTTACCTCAAACACGTCCAAATGCCAAGAAAAATGGACAGGATGAAGCAGACTTGATCCAACGAGGCCTCTGGCCAGGAGAAAACATACTTCTTGGCATATCCTTAGAATACCAATCTCCAGCATTTCTCCTCAGAAACTGTACTTAGTTTTTGAATAATCATGTTAGTGAGTGTGAGGGAGCTCTTAGAGGCCTGAGTCAGGATCTGGAAAGGGTTTTATGGGCTGAGGTTAATGCCTATACAGTGCTGCAGGAGTCTGTCAGCAATACGGAGGCACAGGGGGAAGACAGTTAGCCAGGGGCCCTTGTGGGAGACGGATCTGGGGCTGCCCACACCCTGCTAAAGGGCAGGCAAGATGGGCAGGAAGGGCATGAATAAAAAGATGATGGAGAGAATGCACGCACCAAGCCACAGATGAGCCCAGGTCACCGAGGCTGGGGAAACAGGAGGCTGGGGAACAGCTGGTGTGGAGGGACGATGCCATGTGCTGAGGAGAACAAAACGTTTAGTAAGCAGTTCAGAAACAGTGGTCCTGGAGCTTGCGTGGGGAGATGAAGGAACTTGCTAAATGACACATAGCTAGTAAATGACATACCCTGAATCTGAACACGGGGATTTCCAATTCTGAATCCCAGTGTTTTAAAACTCTGTGCTCTCCTGCCTCCCCAGAGGACAGAGACCCCTTCTCTGCACAACCATGTCTTGGTGGAACGTTGCTCATTAGGAGGGATAGACAAATTAGAGACCTCAGTCAGAATTTTCCAAAGCTAAGGCCAGCCCACCCACAAACCTGCCTTTAATTTGCAGAGAATGAAGAAATGTGAAAGAATTAGGGCAACACTCATGATATGAAAACAATAGGCAAGGAGAGGGCTCTGTGTTCCCAAATCTAAATGCACACCAGAGTCTCTTTGACAAACTTGAAAGAACATTCCCAACCCTGTCCCAGACCTAAATCAGGCTGTATCATCTACAAAGCTCCCTAGGCGATTCTGATGCATCTGAACCACTGGCATAATACAGGAAATGTGAGAGAAGCTCTTAAAAATAATAGGTCATAATAAATAATGAACACTGCACATTAGATGCTGCTCTATGCAAGCCATTGTTCTCAGGATTGGCTATAATTATCTCATTTAATTCAGCACAGAATACTGAAGAGGAAACAGAGGCTCCAAAAGGCTAAGCACCTTGTCCACAGCCCCAGAGTGGCATGCCCGATGTGAAGGTCACGTTCCTGTGGTCTAGGTACCGGGAACAGAGGTGCATTCGAGAGATGTGGAGAGCCAGAGTGTGGAGCCCAAGTAGAGCCTCTTTCCAGGACGGCTGTTTCACCTGGGCCTCACAGCTTGCTGGGGAGAGAGTGGTAAACTGAGCGAAGAAGGAAAACCCACAGCAGGGTAGAGCAAGGGAGAATGGGTTCTGCTAAGCTGGTACCTGGGGCTTGCTCACCTGTACCTGATTCTAACTACTCTTCACACCACAGCCATGCAGATTCATTCTGTATCAGATTTTCCCAGAAGGAGCGCAGACTTGGGAGTCAGCTCTTAGGGATCCTGCCCTGAAGGCAATGCTACTATCTGCTTCCCTTGGGACATCCGTCTCCATAACTGCAAAATGGGGAGCTGCTGTGCCCCATTCCCAAGGCTCTATCCAGCCCTGAAGGCACTGATTGTCTGTGACACCCTGCTGACCCACTTAGAAGGGGGGGCACTGAGGAGACCAAGAGCAGAACTACCCTCCCAGGGCACTGGGTGGGCACAGGAGGTGTGAGTGGTGGCCCCAGCAGGCGGTATCCTTCAGGGAAACCCAGGGTGTGGTGCAGTTACATGGACCCCTCCATGGATGCCTCAGGCCATGGAGCAGGGCTGTACTGACAGGAAACACACAGAGGCGTGGGCTTTCAGAGTCCCCCACCACTCAGCCCTCTCGTTCCTGAGTCAGTCACCACAGCCAAATGGCTGCTCTTAGTCACTCTCCTTCCCAGCACCACGCGAGCCCCAGCGCCTAGGGACACAGAGTCAGGAAGTTGAGGGTTCCCACAGAAAAACGCTGTGGGTCTCCAATATGCATTCCAGCAGTGACCACTGAGTCACCACTGTGTGGCCTGGCTGGGGGTTTGGTTTCTTATTCTTTGGCCACAGAAACTCCTCTTTGCAAAGGATACAGTGGCTTTATGGTCTCCAGTAGGCTTGTTGACACACAGAGAGATGTGACCAAGGCCAGATTCACATTTAGCCACTTACCATGTACCAGATACCATTCTGAGAGCTTCATGGTATTAGCTCATTTCGTTTTCATTAACGACATCATGAGGGGTACTATTAACAGCCCTATTTCATAGATTAGGAACCTGAGCACAAAATGCTTAGACAATTTGTCTAGAGTCACACAGGGGAAGCAAAGCCAGATTTTGAACCCCTGTTATTATGCTGGTTCTAGAGCCCTTGTTAAATGCTATGCTCCACTGTCTACATTAAATAACTAGAAAATAAGGGCATGGAGGAGAAATATAATAAAAGAAATAAAAGCCAGGTAGGACATTGAGACTCCATTGCTAGGTCAAAGTGAGGGAGAGGAATATATTTGCACAGGTATGTGGAAAACAAATCCAGCTTGATCTGAAATCCAAATGCTTGCTCTTCCCCAGGCCAGAGAGCAACAGAGAACAGTGCTAGGAGGACTCTGAGGAGGCAGAGAACATGTCCATCACATGCACCATGAAAGTTTTCCTAAAAGTATCTGCTATGGGCAGGGTTTCTTAGGCAAAAATAAAGGTGCGGTGGTGGTGGTTTGCGGAGGTCAGAAGACTGGCTTGAGGAAAGGCAAAGAGGCAGGGAAGTCAAGGCACTTCCAGTAAGAAGGGAGAGTTTTGTTTTCCTGGGTCCTAGTATGTAATGAAGGGAAGTAATGGGGGAAGGCTGTTTGGAGGGGGTCTCTTCCCAGGTCTCATCCCATCAAGCAACAGACCAAACCGGCTGGGTTCTGTTTGTCAGACAATAGCAGCTGAGTCTCTCCAAACAGGACAGAATGCACCAGAGCAAAGCCTTTGGAAGCTGTCTTGGGGCCAGATGTATGGTTGACTGAAGCTGGAGCGGAGCTGAAAGCAGCCAAGAGGGTTAGACACGAGGCACACAGTGAGAACGACAGGAATCCAAAAGTGAGAGACACTCTGGGAAGGAAGAAGCAACAGGACTTTGAGACAGGAGACACATGGGGGTGGGGACAAGGTATAGAAGGATTCAACAGCCACAGGTGTCTACCCTTAGAATCTGGTGGAACAGGTAGGAAGGAAGGGGACTTCATCTGAGACAGCTTAGAATCTTGGAGATGGAGCAGACCCAGCAAGGCAGCAGTCAAGATGGGCTGCACAGTGGCTCCCAGCAGGGAGGACTGAGGCCACGGGACAAGGGGAAGCCAAGGAACAATGCGGACATCTACTCCACCAGGTCCCATGCATCTTTCTCCTTGCAAGACTATAGCTAATATTTATAGAAGGGTGGTTAAGAGTACAGACTCTGGAGCTAGACTGCTCTGATTTGAATCCCAGCTTCACTACCCACTAGCTGTGTGATCCCAAGCAAGTGACTTAATTCTGTGCCTCAGTTTCAAATTCTGTAAAATGGGCATTATAATAATAGTACCAACCTCCAAAAGTTATTATGAGATGTAAAAGTTAATTTATATAAAATGCTTAGTTCAGTATACGGCACACAGGAAATGCTATGACTGGTAGGTAATGTTATAATTAATGCAAGAGTTGACATAAATAGCACCTTCTGCCTTTCAGGCCATATTTACACTTGCCATCTCGGTGGGTTATCACAGTGATGCCATACGGTTACATCTCACCATCCAGATGGGGAACCTGGGACTCCGAGGAGTTAAGTGGCCCACCTTCAGCAGCAGAGCTGGGATAAGAGCAGGGCAAGAGCTCAGAGTCCTGTGCTAACTCTGATATCATGCTGCCTTTGGCTTCCAGATGGGAGGAATGACAAGCGACCAGAATTTCCTTATTGCACTTAGTCTCCAATGACCATGATATGTTCCATTAATTCAGCCCCCAATTCCTACCACAAACACACCATCTCCCTCCAGTCCAACACACAGCCATCTTGGGAATAAGAAAGGGAAGGAGGAGGAAGAGAGAGGAAAAAGGTAGGCCATCTGAAAGGTGTTCAGGGAAGTCTCTACCTGTTTAGTCAGAAGTGGAGGCTCTGACTTAAATTCCCCTCAAAATAAAATAAAAAATACCCCCCTCCCCTAATGAATCACGGAGTATGGGGGCCACAGCCTCCATTTGTGGGCCACCTTCACCCCTGCCTGAGCTCACGCTTCAGCCCCTAGCAGCCTGAGCAGCCTTGAGGTTCCACACCTCATCCTGACGGTGAGGGCTGGTCATGTCGGCCAGCTGACAGGCAGCACGATTCTGGGAGAGCATCTCAGCCACTGGGAACAGTTTTCTTAGCTCACATTCAGACCCACTGCTTAGCTGTCTTTCAAAAAAGGTGTTGTGTTTGGTTTGAAATAAATGATCTGAGTCTCCAAAAGAACATTATCCAAACAACAAGGCATGACAGGTAGCATTTTAGTCCGATACTCAGGGCATTGTTTACTGTGCATGAAGGTTCAGGTAAGAGAGAAGGTCACATCTATGGGTTGGAAAATGGTTGTGGGTTTTGTGTTTGTTTTTTTGTTTGTTTTTTATTCTGAAAAAAAAAAGTCATAGATAGTCACTGGTTTGTCTATTGTTGTCTTTCTGGGAAACTTTTGGCAGGTTCCTTTGAACACTAGCCTTGGCTTGCTCCCTACGGACAAGGTGAAACTCTAATCAATGATAAGGAACAATACAGGTTAACTTAGACTGAATTCTCCATGGCAATTCTTCAGGGGTGAGACTGTATATCTGCTCCATTCTGGAGGCCACCAAGCTCTGTTAAAAAGATTAGGAACTGTCTATGGACTTGAGGCGTGAGAGCTTTGTAGATGACCTTAATATGTCTTCCAAAGGGGGTCTTGGTGACCTACTTCCTTCTCTTCCTTAACATCATGATGGTGAATGTTGCAGCCTGAGGGGTGTTGTGGACTGAATATTTGTGTCTCCCTCCCAATTCATATGTTGAAACCTATCCCCCGGTGTGATGGCATTAGGATGTTGGCCTCTGGCAGAGATGGCTCTCATGCTGGGGGAAGAGACATCAGCACCTTCTCTCGCCGCAGGTGCACGCACACAGGAAAAGCCATGTGAGCACACAGTGAGAAGGCCACCACCTGTAATCCACGAAGAGGCCTTTCACCAGAACCCAACAACACTGGCACTGGGTCTCAGACTTCCAGCCTCCAGGACTGAGAAAACTAAATGTCTGGTGTGAAAGCCACCCAGTCTATGGTATTTTGTTAAGGCAACTCAAGCTAAGACAAGGGCTTTAGAAGTTTCAGAGAACCTGTGTCATTTTCTAGAACAATTCAGTGATGTTATCTTCATTTTACAGATTAAAAAAACAGACTCACAGAGGTTGAGGGAGCAGCCCAAGCTGGTTAAAGAGCAGAGGTACGATTGGAACTCTGATCTTTTGACTTGATTATTTCCCTTCCAGGTTCTTCTGGGGCTACTCTGTTTAACCTAGTCCCCATGTCTCAGGAAGGCTCATAAAGTTTCCACAGCAACAGACAGAAGAGGTGGAGACCATTTACCAGCCCATCAGGATCACAGAAGGGAAACCTGGGCCCTTGCAGAAACCTGATACTTCTGAGTGTTGAGAGAACATAAGGCAGTTCTGGGGAGTGGTTAAGCATTGGGAGGCAGGGTGAAGGAGGTCCAGCCTCAGACTTTCTAGGTTTAATTCCCTGTAAGACCTTAGGGATCCCTATTACATTCTCTGTGCCTCAGTTTTTATTACCTACAAAATGGGACTAATTATGGTATGATGGTATTTACCTCTTTAACAGTCATGAAGAGAGGGATCAGGATCATGGTCTGGAGTGGAGAGGAGGGGCGGGGCACTGCCTGACCACCACAGCCAGCACTGGCTCAGGAGAAGCACGGTCCAGACGAGAGGCCACAGTGACGGCACCCCCCACCAGGAGATAGGCGCCAGCTTACAGAGCGCGTGCACAGCCATCAGTCTTTCCCTCCTCCCCCAACAGTCTGGGAGGCCACAGATGGGGAAACTGACACTGGTAGAGGATAAAGCAATTGGGTAGCACGTGCACAAGTTTGGAAGTCTCAGAAGCACATACTCTAGCCTTTGTCTGCTCTGCAAGGGATCTTGCACACGTGACTTAACTTCTCTAATTCTCACTCTTTACCCAATAAAAAACCCAAAAAACGAAAAACAAAAACCTTAATAAGTGACTGCCTCAAAGGGTATTGTGGGGATTGATTGTGAATCAATTTTCTGTATCCAGAATCCCCAAAGGGTTCCAAGATCAACAAAGGCTGGGTCTTACCCACAGCTAATATCTACACACACACAATTAGTGCATCAACTCTCGAGCTCATTCAGTCAACAAACACTATGAAGCATGTGCTAGGTGTGTGATACATCGAGGCAGGCGCTTGGGGCCAATAAAACAGTCACTGTGGGGGATCCTATCACAGTGGGTAAGATAAAAACAAAAGCAAAAAACCCCACTCATCACATGAGTGCAAGACGAGCCACAGCAGTGGCATAACACGGGGCTAGAAAAGCCTGGTGCAGGCAGACACACAGCAGGTTTGAGGGCGAGAGATGAGGCGGCTAGTGTGCGAGTCCCTTTGAGAAATGCTTTGGACACTGTGCTCCAGACTGTTAACTCTGTGGTAATGGTGGGAGGAAGCCACAGAAAGTTCTAGGAAGGGGAGTGTCCCTGTTTTACAAATCTCATCTAGCGGAGGCTGAAGTAGAAACTGGACTGAGGGCAGAAGAAACTGGAGAGAAGGCAGTAAATGAAGAAACTACAGACATGTCCAGATGAGAAAAGAGGAGACTCTGAACTATGTGCGCGCGCACACACACTGCTGGGTCTACCTGTTCCGAGATACCCTGGCATGAGTCACACCTGGCTTCCTGCTCCCACAGAGCCCCCAGGGTTACCTTACCTATACCCTGTCTTCTTACTTCCCCTCTGTGGTAAACCCAAATGGCTTTTCCCTTCCAGGCTGACCTCAAGCCCAGAGTTTGAGGTGATTAAGTACTGCCTGTGAGGCTGTGGTCCTGGAAACCTCCTCCCAAATGATGTAAGTACAGGGAGCACTTCGGGTCTGGACACACACAGCACCCCCGGGGGCTGTGAAGATCAAGCACATAACAGCTGCGTTCGCTTCTGCAATCAGACTTCTAAATTAACACGGCAATTACAGCTACCAAGGGAAAGGGAAATCAACATTTACTACTGATTTTTATAAACAAATGAAAAAAAAAAGCCCACCCCAAACCAACCACAAGTCACAGCATGCACTGAAGGAAATATGCAGTATTTAATGTGTCTTTGTTAAGCTAAAAGCTCTCCCTGGAAAAAAGGTGGAAGCTCACATGGAGTGCAGGGTAAGGGTGGACGACACATTATCTTTCAAATTTCTGGATCTCTTAATATATAATATGATGTCAACATTAGCAAAAGAGTAAGGGAGCTAATTAGCATGTACTGGGTATCTGCTGGGTTAAACAAACATTTTAGATATATATTGCCCCCCTCCTTTTTTTTTTTTTAAGTTTATTTATTTTTGAGAGAGAGAGAACAATTGTGGAAGGGGCAGAGAGAGAGGGAGAGGCAGAATCCCAAGTAGGCTCTGTGCTGTCAGTGCAGAGCCCAACGTGGGGCTCAAATTTACCAACCCTGAGATCATGACCCAAGCTAAGGTCAAGAGTCTGACACTTAACCAAATGAGCCACCTAGGCGCCCCATGTTATCTCTTTCTCTCTCTTTTTTTAATCCTGAAAATGACCTTGGGTGGTTGGAATTATTATCTTGGTCCACAGACAGGAGACTTAGGGAGAGAATGATCAAGTAGCCTTTCTAGGATCACACAGCAGGTAAGTGGCAAGGTGGCAAGCCCAAGTCCCTCCAAGAACTCCACAGCCTGAGTCCCTCCCACCGCTCTCCTCTGCTCACCTCCTTAAGAAAATGTGAATGGCTCTGCCTCCCCAGCTGGCTGGGAAGTCCCCCAGGGAGTCACTGTCATGGTGACTATCCCATCCTATCCCTAGAGAATGTCAACCTGGAAAGAGACATGAAAGTAATCAACTCCCACCTTCCAGAAACAGAAGCTCTGAGAGAAGTGTTTCCTGGCCCCACAGTTGAGAATGACGACCACTCAGTCTATAGTTTGGGGTACTTCTCTCCCTGGCCAGTGTTCACCAAGCTGTCTCAGGAGTCAGTGCTTCCCCACAAAAGTTTGTTATTCTTGTTTTTGTTTTAATAATGAGATTTCTATTCTCATCTGAGTATAAAAAGGAGCTTGGGAGGGAATAATGCCTTTTCCTCTAGCAGATATACTCAATGGCAAAGCATGACCTGAGTCTCTCCAATGTATATAATCTCCTTCCACATGATCCTACAAGAGAATGAGTAAGGAGTGATTAAATCACAGCAAAATGGTTTTATTTACAATTAGCACTCAGTGTCTTGAAACACAAACCTTCCACCCAAATATTTGTCCCAGAGATAAACATTTCCCCCACATGTTGTCCTAACTGACTCCTGCTGACACAAATGCATACATCTAAGCATCTGCATCCAGGATACAAATGATGACTCTCATAAAAAAGGACTCAGAGGGCACATTGTGTGGTGTTCAAATCTTAGAATCCCAGGTCCTAGAGTCCCAGACTGGAGCTTTCTATTGTGTCTGGATTCAAAACAGATTTTTCCTCAAGGGAAAAAAGATAACCCAGTCATGCTGATTTCAATGATGTCTTGGACAGAAATCCCCTCTATCTTCTATAAACTAAAATGCCCAAGGGCATAAAAATGAAGCTCCACATTAAAGCAGAAACCCTCCGGGTGAAAGAAACGTGAATATTCTTTCAAATTAAGCTATAAACATAGTCTTGCTCTATGAGTCATGTGATTCAGAGTCTCTAAGATGGGCAGATGGTGGGGATGCAGCCCTCTAATCATGCTTGGCATTGGTGGATGACCAGAGGCAGGTGTGGTCAGGTGGAGGTGGAAGAGAACTGAGTAACTAGAGCTGATGAGAATCAGAATCTACCTCTGGGCATGTGATCTGAACATCTACCACTGGGTCAAAAGTCAAGCCAGAGCCATCTACCAGGGTTCTGCCCCAGCTTCTAGCATTCCCTTACTAGTAAGAAGGAGGTACAGTTAAATGATAACAATTTGAAAGGCCCTTGATACAGAAAGAAGACGCAACAAAAGCAAGACTATAGGACAGTCTTTTAGTGCTTAGACAAGACTCTTGTAAGGACACCCCTGGTACACTGGTACTGCAACCAGGGAATTCAGGTTTGGTGGAAACTGCAGAACATACTAGCTTCTGGCACTAAAGCTACAGTAAGGAAATTAAAGAGGGTATGGGGTTTCCCAAAGCTAGAGGGCTTCTGGGTCTTATTTTCTTGAGCCTCAGGGCCTCTGATGTCCTTCAAGCTGCAGCTGTACAATGCAAGTACCATAGTATGCAGAGGTGAGCGGTTGTGAACCCAGTGCTCTGGAAACAGCTATAGCATGTGACTACTGTGTGCTCAAATGACACCATCTGGGACCTCAGGCTTCTTGCACCCACTGGGTCATCTGAAGCCAACTGCAGCCCAGGCTGGTTTTCTTAAGATGCTGCCTTACCTCCTCAGAGGTTCCCAGACCCACCGAAACAGCAATGCTCCCTAGGCAACCAGAAGTCACTCATTCTGACCTTGAACTGTCCCATCTCACCTACCAGGGACTTGATCCTCATTCCTTCCTCTTCACTTCTCTTCCTGTCTGTCATGTTCTTCTTTCATTTATGGTCTCCAACATGATGCACAACTCAGTTCTTCTTGGCCTCCCATTGGCCCACCTCCCTGCTTGGGTTCTCTTCTCTCCTTCCTGGTTTTGTGTTTCCCCTACTGGATACTTCAGGATACACCCCCTCCCTTTTTTACTTAGACCCAGGAGCTCATCTCCAGAATAAGAGCCTCCACACTTGAGCACTTAGTTCTGATGGGAAGAAATGGGGAAAAAGGGGTTTCTGATTCCCAGAGGCCAACATCATGCTCAACAACAAGCACACATAATCTGATCTCTGTTTCCTCAGGGTCAATGAAAGGTACATGTTAGTACATCTCAAAAGAACGAGTGACTAATATCTATCTAAATTAAGTATAATTTTTAGTAACCTTTATGCACCTCTAATGGGCTATAACATGTCCTGACACCAAGGAGAAAAGAAGAAAGTATAAAAGTCTTACTCATTTGGTAAGGAAAACAAGAAAGCAACAGTAAAATTCACAGAATGGTTTAAGGCAGAAGCAGAATTATAACACAAACACCAGAGGAAAGTACATCAGAAGAGGTTATTCTTCCAAAGATGCTAATATAGCACTTCCTCTCTGAGTCGGTTGATGGGAACTCCACTTCAGAGGCCAAGCCAATGAAATAAATGCTTCCACTGTGGAACTTAAGGAACTAAGAGTCCCTCAGATCTACAAACCATCAGCTAAGTGGATGCAAATGTGTTTACAGCCTTCCATCTTTGAAGCTACAATATTATGAAATGTTTACAGTGTTAGGCCCCATTATAAAAATTCATTCCTTTGGAGAGGAAGTCAATTAAAGACAGCCACTGCAGAGATACTAGAGAATAGGTTACCCAAGATCAAAGTCTTGGGAAACCCATGGTGTAAAACCAAAGATCTCTGACAATTTTGCAAGAACTCTAAGATTATTAGCCTCCCAAGAATTTTCATTCTGGAAAGCTTCTTTTCATCATTGGACTTTCTATGATGTTCATAGTTTCATGATTAGAGTCACAACATGTGACAGATGGCTTTGCCCATATGATGCCAAAGAATATATGAAAAACAGGAGTTGGTTTACTGTGGCACTCGTGCTGCTGATTCTTTTAAAACTTCACCTCTTTCAAAATCTTTAAATAGTTTTTTGCCTAGATGAACGACTGATGCTGAGTCAAATTCGCCAAAAAAATCATTGCCATAAGCTTTTGATTTTCTATTCTCCTTCCCCAGGAATTATGGTTTATAAAGAAAACCAGGACTCAGCAAAGGGAAAAGCAAGCTAAAACTCAATCCAATAGAGAAACTGACAACACTCTGCTCATGGTAGGCCAAATTTGTGAAAGGTTCATATTGCAAAAACTTCAAATCCTTGTTTCTGTTCCACCTAAGTCTTCTCAAGGGGGAAAAAAAACACAGTAAGAAAAGGAAAAGAAAAAAGCAGAGAAAATTCTATCTAGAAAATACACTTTCTAAACTATGAATATTTTTTCCATTTTCAATGTAAGGAATTATTACTTCTCCAGGAAACTGAAAGAAAACACAGAAGAAAAAGGAAGTCCCTTGAACCCTGTAGGTATTAAAATAGATTCTCAGTCTTTGTGACGGGGGAAGGGCAGTGATGCCAGTTATTACATGGCAGGCTCGGCAATGTCCCCTAATGACAAAAATGCCAGCTAAGGTGACCATGTTTTCAGCGAGTCAGCATCTTCCCTCTACTCTGGGAGATAAAAATATCTCCAGATTATTACTTTGTGAGAACAGAATGGGAACAAGGATCAGAATCAAAACAACCAATATTCAGAGTACAACACTTAAAGCAAGGCCAGGTCAGGAATTCCTCACATTTTCTCCAGTGCCAAAGTACTCCTTAAGGAATTTCAGGTTTTGAGAAATCTTGCACTTAACAATAATTTTCCAACATTTAAGACATACAACGATTTAAGCCAGGCAGAATTTCCGATCCTGGCATAAGATAACCAATATTAATAGTTTTACTCTTTTTAATTCTAGGCAAAGACAAAGGAATATCCTGGTAAAGCTGTGTAAATTTATGATGAATAAATATTTGGTTTCCATTCACTTTTTAAAAATATTGACCTGCTATTATGATCTCCTCCTGCTATTATGGCACTGAAGGAATTCTGGAATGGATGCAGTCTCCTGCCTCCCTGGCACCTCTCAGATCTGTGTCCAGCTCACAATCACCACCTCTGGCCCTTCTGAATCCCACACTGTCACATCCCAGCGCCCCCTCCCTTCAGGGCTAAGGTCCAACTCCAGGCAGGCAACAGCAGCCCCAGCCCCCCACCCACATCTGATGCCTGCCTTGCTCTCCAGCCCCATCACCCCACACACTGTGTCCTTCAAAATCACCCATAGTTCTTCACAGGCCATGCCATTCTGTCATATTTGGTCAAGACACCTTTCTCCCACCTTGTCCACCCAGGAAATCCCTATGTATCTTTTAGGTATTAGCACTGACACACCGATAAAATTAAGTAGTTACCTCAGGAGACAGGTCAGAGCAGATTTCCATTTTTATTTTATGTCATATGTTATTTACATAATTTAAGGATCAAAGGTCGTCCACTTTAAGAAACTTCACCCTCTTTCTCCCCACTAAGACAAAAATGACTTGGATATTACTAATAACATATTTTAATGTAATATAAAACCTATTATACTGCATGACATTTATGGGTTTGCAAGTCTATCTCTTCCTCTAAGCTCCTTGATGGCAAGGATCATGACTGATTCATCCCATTCTTTCTCAAACCCAACACAGTGACCCAAACACACAAGGTGCTCAACAGATGTCTGTTTAATAAACCAGTGAATAGTCTCTGAGAACCTAGGTTGATCCCTTCATTACTGCTGCCTATCACTGGGATATCCCAGGCAACTCACTTAGGCTCCCTAGGCCCTGGTATCCTGTCTCACAAGGTTTTTGTGGGCATCAAATGAGATGACCCACCAGGAAGCACTTCATAAACTCCAAAGGTAAAACACCAGCCTTCTATGTCCTTGTTATTATGAGGTGTGCTGAGGAAGGATAGGAAGTATCACCATCAATGGGAGCAGCGGCTGCATGTAGGGTGAGCGGCATGACAGGGAAATGTGCAGATGGAATCCTGGTGAACCTGAAGAAGGATGCCGGGGCATGTCCCATCCAGTCCACCTTCAAACTCTATTTCCAACTCTCCTCCGCCCTGCACCCCGCCCCCACGTGCCTTTGCTCCCACTGCTGCAGTTGCCTCTAGGGGTCTTCCTGTTTCCACTCTTGCTCTCCAACCTGTTCCCCACAGCGAGATCGCTGATTCACATAAATCCAATCCCATTACCTTCTTGCTTAGAATCATTTAAGGGATCCAGAAATGCTGAGGCATAGGAGCACATGTACCCCAATGTTCATAGCAGCACTCTCCACAATAGCTAAAACATGGAAAGAGCCTAAGTGTCCATCAACAGATGAATGGATCAAGAAGATGTGGTTTATCTATACCATAGAATACTACATGGCAATGAGAAACAATGAAATCTGGCCATGTGTAGCAACATGGATGGACCTTGAGGGTGTTATGCTGAGTGAAATAAGTCAGGCAGAGAAGGACAAATATCATATGTTTGCACGTATAGGAGGATTAGGAGGAACTTGACGGAGGAACAAGGGGGAGAAGAAGGGCGGAAATGGTGGGGGAAAGGGAGAGAGGCAAACCATGAGAGACTCTTGAATGCTGACAAAAACTGAGGACTGATGGATGTGGGGGGGAGGGGGGGATGGGCATGGAGGAGGGCACTTTGGGGATGAGCACTGAGTGTTATGTAGAAACTAATTTGACAATAAACTATTTGTAAAAAAATAAATAAATAAATAAAATATAAAGCCTTTAAAAAAAAAAAAAAAGAATCATTTAAGAGTGTCCTGTTGTGCAGAGAATGAAATCTGGCAGCCATCCTCCACGGCCCTGCATGCTCTAGACCCCCAAGTCTTCACCCTGATTTTAGGAAACCTCGCACCTCCCCCTACCTTGTTCATCACACTCCCATTGGAGTCCATGCTGTCAGGGCTCAGTACCCGGCCTGCCGAGCTGCTTGCTGCTTCCAGACTCTGCATGAGCTCTTCCCTCTGCCCCAAACACTCTTACCCTGGCTCCTCTTTCTTTAGGAACCTTCTCAAATATCACCTCCTTAAGAGGTCTTCCTCACCATTGAAGTCAACCCTCTGTTATTCTTTCACACTGTGTCCAGTTTATTTCATCTCTACCACTAATAACCACCTGTATACTTTTGTTTACTTGCTGTCCTTCTCTCTAGAGAGCTACAGGAAAAGTTACTTCACAAATTTTTCTCTGCTTGGAGATAATATACATAAGGCATCAATACGTGTATCTGGCAGGGCAGGCATTATATAAGTGTTCATTATTACTGTTTCGAATATTATTACTCAATTATGAGTCCCAGAGGAGGGAGCTGACCCAATGTCCAGTTGAATGGTAGGAGGTCACAGATCACCAAACAGTCAACAAAGGAACAGCCAAGGATGCTCAAGGCCCTCCAGCCCGGGTGAGTTCCTGGAGGCAGGACTGTCTTTGCGTTCTGCAGCCTCTCCCTCCCAGCACCCAGGACAGGACTCACGCTCGAGCCTGTGGTGTCATCTCCCACAGGCATAGCCTGGCAGCTCCTGAGGGTTCTGAGACATGAGAAGCTCTTGACAGCTCCTGGAGTGTGACAACAGTGGAAATCTTCTAGCGCTGATGGGCAGATTTCAAAGCCTGTTTCTAAAAATGGCTGTTAATAGGGTTTTTTTCCTCCACATCATCTATATTTATACCTGTCTTATCAGGGGGCAATGGCATTGCTGTTCACTGTTCTGTGACCTGAAGTGATTTCCCCAGTTAAAACAAATAATTATGGGGTGGGAAAGACCAAAAATAGAAGAGATAACAAAGGGAGAGTGTGATATGAGGGCTAAGCTCTCTGTCAAATGCTTTGTCTTCATGACCGTATTACTACAGTAAAAGACACAAAACCTGAAATGAAGGTGGGAGTCAGGAGCAGGTGTACTCTTCAGAAATGGACACCCAACATATGTCCATGTTCAATATTAAAGCAATCCCTTTCTATGGAGAGACACAAAGGCATAGTCAATGAGGCTGACTCAGGCACTATTTTAGGAGGGCAGACAAAGTGCTACCTTTCAAAGGCAGCATGTCTAAGGGACAGACACCATCCAAAAAGGGCCAGAGCCACCCTCCTGAACTCAGTCCCTGGGCAGAACATCCAGCCCCTCTGGGCCTTTGAAACCTTAACTGTAAAATCATGCTAATGTGTTACCTGCTCAGAGATGGAGGGCTAGAGAAGATGACCTATTAATAGTCTTTTGGGGGATGTTCATCCTGAGTTCTAACAGATGCTCATGTAAAATGTTTTTAGGCAAGTATTTATTAATGACCCACAGCAGAGTATATGGAGACTGTAGAACTCTCTTAAACTCTGTCCATTTTGGCTGCCAGCTCGGTAGAGTGGGCCATGCCCGATTTAGCTGGATTTGAAGCAACATTTTAACTTCTATGCTCAACCACCATAGCAGACTTATGAGACTGAGAGTGTTACAGAGACCAATGGACTGGCAGATAAACAGATCTGCTAAATTTGGATTTGTTTTTAAGAGTTCATTTTTAAAAGCTTGGTTAAAACGTGCCAAAATGTTCTGAGAAAATCATAAGATTCCTGCAGGGTATGATGGTGGCCACTCCCTTCCACCCCAGTCTCAACTTCCAAAAGTACAAGCTCCTCACATGGCTCTTGAGTTTTCTGCTGCTAGAGACATTTTTATTTAAGTTTCTTTTTTTATCTAGACAAACATCTAGACCATCCAATTTAAGCTCTGTCAAGCACAGAGAAATTATCATAATGTCTCCACCCAAGCTGCCTCTTCCCTAATTCCTCTCTTATCAAACCTCTGCCCAAATCAGATGTGTCTATGCCAATGGAAAATGAATTTGGATCT
Organism: Hyaena hyaena; assembly: GCF_003009895.1. Taxonomy (NCBI): domain Eukaryota; kingdom Metazoa; phylum Chordata; class Mammalia; order Carnivora; family Hyaenidae; genus Hyaena; species Hyaena hyaena. The sequence continues at coordinate 242,628 of NW_024081114.1, forward strand.
CTTGGCTTTCCCTTCTCCCTCAGAATGGATTCTCTAAGAGGGCAGGTCCACAGTCTATGGTGTGATGCCTTGTGTTAGGAATGGAGCAGAAGCTTTAGAGACGTGGATTAACTGAGAATTAACTAAGCACTTACAATGTGCTTGACATGTATTATTTCACTTAATCATTAGAATACCCTGTGAAGTAGGTATGTTTTATTATCATCTCCCTTCCCAGATGAGAAACTGAGGCTTAGAGAAATGAAGTGGCATTCCCAAGATCCCCAAATCTAGTGAATGACAGAGTTGGAACTACAACCTTGTTTTTTTTCTGACTCTGAATCCCAGACTGTAGACTGTGTACTATGCTGCATACTATCTGGTCTAGGCCAAGCCCCTGGGAGGCCACAGACAATCCATTTCAGCTGACTACTTTCCCTCAGCCTCCAAAATCCTTTAACCTGTTGTTAGTTTTAGCAGGTCTAAATCTAATGTCTTTAAAGCAGTTTCAAGGATGAGAATGAATAATTTCATTATAGAGGTGCTGTTCTTTAGAGGAAGTGTATCCGGCATAGCATCAGAGCAGATGACTCTCTTAAAGAAATGGATTCCCAAAATGCATATGACCAGAATAAAACATTTCTGCTGGCTTTCAAAATCCTCCAAGTCCCATGGAGAGATCTAAATATGATTTATATTGCCACCATCTTTAAAAAATTTTTTGGAATATTTATTTATTTTTGAAGGAGAGAGAGAGACAGAGCATGAGCAGGGGAGGAGCAGAGAGAAAGGTAGACACAGAATCCAAAGTGAGCTTCAGACTCTGAGCTGTCAGCACAGAGCCTGACACGGGGCTCAAACTCACATACTGTGAGAGCATGACCTAAGCCAAAGTCGGATGCCTAACCGACTTAGCCACCCAGGTACCCTTGTCACAATATTTTTAGAAGAGCTAGCAGACAGGATTGTACATTATCAGTATTCACCATAGTGGTTTCTGATCTGTCCAGGAGGGAATGTGAAAGAGATTCATGTAATTAATGATTGTTGAGGGTACTACAAAGAAGGCATTGTAGCTGGCCATGTGATGCCACAGACGTGGTCCCGGCTCTGTGGATGATATCAAGATGGAGACAATCACGCATACTATAAATGTATACTGAGGACAAATGTGGAAAAAAGCCATAACTGCATAAGCTAAATGCCAAAGGAGTGTAAAGGATGAATGAGTCCCTGCCATGTGGCATTATTAAGGAAGGCAGTGTGGCAGAGGTAGCCCTGGAGAGCACAAGTACCCATGTGCCTCTCATTGCATTGACCTACTGAATTCAACTTCCTGCTTACTAACTGGTCCTGCCATCACCCCTCTTACACCGTAAGCTCTCTGAAGGCAAAAGAAGGTTGTATTTGCCTTGGATTTCCACTGCCTAAAAAATATATTGAGCAAATGTTGCTTGAATAAATTTGATACACAAACGAGTCTTTGGGAGAATAACACACACTTAAAGAATAAAGAGAAGGCATCCAGTGATCTTTAAAGTTCCCTCCAAACTCTTGGAGAGTCTGATCTAACAGAGCCAGTGGAGGTGGTATCAGTCCATTAGGGTTCCACGACAGGGAATGCCCTATCAGTACCTGGCAAGACCCCAGAGCATTAGACTGCATGGTGCCAGCCTTAGGTGAGAGGGCGCATGCAGACCGGAAGTGGCTGTGCAACATGATGGTGGGGTGGTTGGCGGAGGATGCAGAACTATAACCAGACAGCCTGGGTTCAAGACCCAGCTCTGCCACTATAACCTGCATGACCTTGGGTAAGTTAGCTAACTCAGCCAACCTCCTTGTGCCTCTGTTTCCTCATCTGTAATATAACAGTGTACTTTACAAGGTTGTGGTATTATATGAGATGATTTGATGCATTAAAACTGCTTAGAACAGTTCTGGGCACACTGTATGCCCTAAAAAACGCTAGCTCATATAATTGTTTCTTGAATCCCCTCCGCAAGGCACTCCACGATGGAAGGAAATTCAGTACAGTAGGAATCTGGCTTGGAAAATTCAACACGTCCTTCCAAAACCAGAGAAAGAGGGAATAGAGGCTGTCTAGTGTAAGTGGAGATACAGCTCCACCTTATACAATGAAGGCATTTGGCTCCCTTTCTTTCTTCTACTGGGAAAGTCATGGGACATCTCAGCAACTCAGGAGGGATGTGAACTTGTGCAGACAGTGACTCCCTCCTTTTGTTTTCTGAAAGAGCAAAACAAAACAAAGGGCCCAGCAGGGTCTGCCCTCTCCAGAGTTCCACACCTTAGGGGAGTACCTTTTAGGACCAAGTGTGCTGTGGGCTTCATGTAGCTCTACTACCCAACAACAGTGCAGAACCCAGACAAAATGCTTTTAAAAAAATAATATTCTCAAGTTGCTAATCATTCAATTCAATTCTATAGTCCCTCCAGCTTTCAATAAAACTTTTAAAAGCAAATGCAGCTTTGATTTTCTCTTATTCAAGTTCCTCTAAGCTGACGATCTTTCCATCAAATAGCCCTCTCCTCAAATGACTGGGTACATTTTACTCTTTACTCTGTCCCTTTTGGTTGGAACTCTGTTTTTAGCAGGCTGCCAGGCAACCATTTGGGTACAGAATGAATGCATGCTTTTAACCGCTGACCTTAGCTCCCCAACAGTAGGGTATCCCTCAGATTTTCATCACACCGTCATAGAGCATCTTTTGTGCTCTGTATCAGAGAGGCAGTCAGACATCACCCCAAAGGATTTCCCAATGTACTTTCCACACATCAAAGTGAAGTTCTGCAAGCAGACTAGAGTCCATGTCCTTGCAAACAAAAGTGCTGCACATTAGTGATCCCTCTGCAACGGCCATAGGAATGAAAGGCCTTTTTTGCCACAAAACGGGCATCTGGAAAGCAGAGGGTAGATAATAAAAGAAACCTTTGGTAGACATGGCAAAAATGCAAAGTAAAATAAAGCCGTAATCCCAGAACCTACAAAGGTCCAAGGGGACCAAGAGAAACTATAAACAGGGAGACTAGAGACGAACGTGGAAATGTATCCACAGACACTCCACACAGACAGCCCAGAGTTGGACTGGCTGAGATGCCAGCTGGTCTGAGTCTGAGCCAGACAACATTTATGTATGAGACGTGCCCTCCAGCGTCACTATTTCCATGATTTAGATATTGCTGTTTATAATCATTTTTAGAACAGGTGGCAGGGTTCCTATGTTGACATTTTATTACATGAAACTAAACATATTGCCTCTAGAAGGTAATTAATGAGTAGGCAAACCTTGCAATAAGACTATTTTTACAGGGATTTCCACAGAATAAGAATGCCACTCCTGTGTTAGAGATGGGCCATAGTGATAGTGCCCCATAGAGATGGCCGTAGTGAACCACACTCCAGACAGAGGTAATCCTGGGCATATACCCACTACACAGGGATAGAGGCACCAGGGTGAAAGATGGGGGCTTTAGTGAAAAGGGAAGTAAGAATCTCAGCAGATGTGTCTCTGAATGATTCACTCATCCAATAACTGAGCACTAAGTATGGGCCAGACACTGTTCTGAGTACCTTGGATACATCAATGATCAAATAAGACAAAAATGCCTGTCTCAACAGAGCTTATGTTATAGTAGAGAAATACAAACAATAAACAAGAGATGTATTGGGTGAGGTAATGACATAGTACATTGGGAAATATCGAACACTATGGGAGGAAAGTAGACCATGTTCAGGAGGACCAGGAAAACTGAAGGACATTCACAACTGCATCTGGTGGGGCTGAGTAGCTCTGACTACAAAGGGGAGATGGCTTGAAGAATGCAAGGGTGTTGGCCATGTGGCTATGGAGGGGACATGTGTTCACAGAAGGGGGATTAGCCACTGCAAAGAGTAACAGCCAGGAGGCCAGCTGGTTTGGGCAGTGAGTGAGGCTGAAGAGTAGCAAAGATGAAGTCAGAGAGGGTCAAATCAGCCAAGGTGTTCTAAGGACTCACTTTGTGGGATTTGAGCAGAAAAGTGATGTGACCAGACAGTTTTAAAAGGATCACACTGGCTGTTGGGTGTGGAGTAAACAAGAAGAGCTCAGGTGGTAGCAAGGACACCAATTATGAGCCTGCAGCTTATCCAGCCAAGGAATGTTGGTGACTTAGGTCAGGGTGGGACCCATGGTAAGCAAGGATTGGATTCCAGATGTAGTCCAAAAATAGAGCAACAGAACTATTTGGTTGACTGGATGGGCAGTCTGAAAGAAAGAGAGTGGTTGAGGATGTGTGCCAGGTTTCAGTCTCCCAATATGGGGTTAAGAATCAGAAGGAACAAAACTGGAAGGTAGTAGACCAATGAGGAGGCTCCCACAAAATCTAGACATGAGATGATAGACTGAAGAGGGCTGGTGGTAGTAAGGATGTTGAGAAACTAATGGATGTTAAAGGTTGGGGTAAAATTGACAGTAAAAAAGTGAAAGTTTCAGATAAGCATTTTGTGGCAGTTTCCCCAATATCCATTCTCTCTTTCCTTAACGGTGTAGCTGCATATATGGATGCCTGGCTGAAGATTACGTTTCCCAGGTTCCCTTGCAGCTAGCTGTAGCTTATGACCAAGTTCTGGCTAGTTGAACGTGAGTGGAGATGATATTCCATGCTCAATCTGTGACCTTAAAAGACATTTCTCCTTCCCTCTGCCTTCTGGAAGAAACTGATGGCAGAGGCCAGAGCAGCCATCTTGGACCATGAAAGGTAACATGTACACTGAAGATACAGAACAACAAAATTAAGCCACACACCAACCTGCAATTGTCTATCCTGACTTGTGGATAAGAAAGACATACCCTTCTATCTTATTTAAGCCTCTGTATTGTGTTTGTTTTGTTACAACTGCCTAATCTTTAGCCAAACTAATACGGGTTCTGTTAGCCATTCCAAGCACAAAGCCCGAACAGCAAATGTTTTCAATACCATGAAGCCAGAATGATATTCAACAAGGTGGGATTTAATTCCAACCTGCCTCTGCTTGTTTGTTCTTAAAATATTGGAATGATAGTTGAGCTTCACTGCCCTGAGTCACTGCACAAGAAGCTCAAGTGTAGAGTGAACTGCCGCTAATGGAAATGGTGTTGACTTCCTAACCTACTGCTTCTCTGTCAGTCAGGGGTGACCAAGTCAACATCCTGTCCAAAGCAGAGGTCTCACAAAGACACATGATGTTGTCTGCTTTGGGGGCAGAAAACAGCATCACCAACAAGCTTCTAAATCTCCATACCAGCCAGACATCATCTCCTGACTGATCAGCAAGACAAGTATGGCACCGGCTCCCCTCATGCAAAAGGGACAAGATCAAGTTCTAAGCTGGCACCAAATACAAACATATAGTTTAAACAAAGGCAAATCCTAGCTATGTGAGAATCTAATGACTCACCACTGGAAACAAGAGATTCAGCTGCAATGCTGCACTGCTGGCCACCGAACATTTACACAGTCACTAACCTACATGCATCAGGTCCACGTAGGAAGGCAGTAACCTGCATACACCTTCAGTGAAATGCCCTTAAGTCTGGGGAGGGAAGGGTCAGTAGGTATACTTCCTCCAAACAGGCCATTGGTAGGCATTTCTCCAGGCAAGGAGAGCATTAGGCTACCTTTAAAGTAGCAGCACTAGGATTAATAAAGTTGAGAGGAAAGGGATCACAACTCCACTGAGGTCATTTAAAGAGCATCTATTCATTGAGCATCTCAAGTTAGACACAGAGAACACTATGTGACAAAACAGAGCCTGTCTGCATGGTGCTCAGGGTCTAGTGTGGAAGACACACCCGTCAGCCATTATCAAAGGGTGCTCAGTGACAAAAGGAAACAAACACAGAAAGATAAGCCAAAAGCAGGGACTCAAATCTAGTTTGAGGAGTAGGGAATAGGAAGGCCCTCCCCAAAAGAGGGTCTAAGTACAGGTGAGGTCAGACATGTTCTGAAGGCCCACTTGCTACCTGAACAGAATGGGGATGATAACCTGCCCATGAAGATAGCCCTATAAATAGGGGTTGATAGTTGCCTATTTAATGCAAGTAAAATATCTTGTATCTTTTACAGGGTATCTTGTAATATGTATCAAATATCTGCCCTGTTGCCACAGTCAACATGGGTAATAGAAAAGGTCCTTATGAGCAAATCAGAGGACTCTAGATGCTGGCGAGGATGTGGAGAAATGGGCACCCTCCTACACTGTTGGTGGCAATGTAAACTGGTGCAGCCCCTCTGGAAAATAGTGTGGAGGTTCCTCAAATAATGAACAATAGAACTCCCCTATGACCCAGCAATAGCACTGCTAGGAATTTATCCAAGGGATACAGAAGTGCCGATGCATAGGAGCACATGTACCCCAATGTTCATAGCAGCACTCTCAACAATAGCCAAAACATGGAAAGAGCCTAAGCGTCCATCAATGAACGAATGGATCAAGAAGATGTGGTTTATCTATTACGATGGAATACTACATGGCAATGAGAAAGAATGAAATCTGGCCATGTGTAGCAACATGGAAGAAACTTGAGGGTGTTATGCTGAGCAAAATAAGTCAGGCAGAGAAGGACAAATACCATATGTTTACATGTATAGGAGGATTAGGAGGAACTTAACGGAGGACCATGGGGGAGTAGAAGGGGGGAAATAGTGGGGGAGAGGGAGAGAGGC